>NC_041048.1:31879301-32479301 GCF_900634775.1 Gouania willdenowi | reverse complement strand
AATGCGTTGATATGAAAAAAATGAAGCAAATCGTGAATGCGCTATTTTCCCACCCCTAGTTTATATATATATAAAAGACTTAATATATATATGACAGTGTATTTATATATGTATACACGAAACGAGGTGCAGCACACCTCTAGAGAAATCTTTAACAGCCTCTGTCTACAACTTTTGCCCATTTACTCAGAAACGATTGAAAAAAATCACACAGTGTCTGCCTGTCTTTACCTCTTCTGTCTCGAACAATGTAAATGACTACAAAGATGGCGTCCGGGTTTTTCATATATATATATATATATATATATATATATATATATATATATATATATATATAAACTTTCCTTATATATATTTAATTTCCTGAATGGCTTCCCATATATATATATATATATACACACACACACACACATATATATAATTATTATGAACGTTCATGAGAAATGCAGCCGAAAGCTAATAATCATTTCAAAAGCAATAATTGTTGATCTAGAGTGTTGCATGCTTTATGCGTTTGTTAATTGACATCAGCTTTCAGCTGGATCTAAGTGTTTTTTGTCACGCATTACTTTCATACCTACTCAGCCCAATTTAATACCCATTTGGAAACGTAATCAACAATATTGAAAGCTCTTCTTATGTTATTATGTGATTGCTGTAGGAAAAGTCTGGGTCATTTTAATCAAAAAAGGTATTATTAGTATTACATTTAATCTCAGTTAATATGGCTGCATACAGTTTGTAATATAACTCCCACCATTGGTACTGTTGACCTACAGGGTACTGGTGAACAGGGTGATGTTTGTCAAAGAAGGAAAGGAGGAAAATGTGTTTGTAGGCCGTGAGGAAATAGGAAATGTGAGATTCTAGGACTGAGAGAAGGGATTGTGGACAAGGAAAGCTGGAGAATTGGTTGACATGATGCAGAGGAGGAAGGTGAATATTTTGTGTGTCCAGGAGACCAGGTGAAAAGGTAGCAAGGCTAGGAGCTTAGGCGCAGGGTTCAAGATGTTTTATTATGGCATGGATAGGAAGAGGAATGGAGTAGGAGTTATCCCAAAGGAGGAGTTTGTTATTAATGTGCTGGAGGAGAAAATATTGTCAGACAGAGTAATAACTTTGAAGCTAGAAAGTGAAGGTGTGATGCTCAACGTTGTTACTGTATGCCCCACAGGAAGGATGTGAGTTAGAAAAGAAGTAGAAAAGAAGTGGGCGACCGTGGCCCAGGTGGTAGTGGGTCGTCTTCTGATCCAGAGGTGGGGGGTTCGGTATCCAGGATAGGAAAGCAGACTTTGCAAAAAATGATGGAAATGGCTGTAGTAAACGCTTACTTCCAGAAGAGGCAGTAACACAAGTTGACCTATCAGATCTGAAGCAGGAGCACGCTTGTGGACTACATCTTGTACAGACAATGTAATCTGAAGGAGATAAGCGACTACAAAGTAGTGCTTGGTCAAAGTGTAGCTAGACAGCATAGGATGGGGGTGTTTAGGATGACTTTGGAGGTGAGGACAAAGGCAGACCAGAGGACAAAGTTATGGAAACTGAAAAAAGAAGGGTTATGTGGTTTTCAGGGAGGAGTTAAAGCAGAACTAAGTAACTTGCGCTTAGCCCCTTCTCCCTCAAAGGTCCCTTTTGGTTATGTCACTGTCGTAAAAACTCTGCACCCACGCCGCTTGCTCCACCTCACAGCTACATGCGCACCTTTGCTCTCCCAAGACGGTAGCAACCAATCACTGAAAAATCCTAATACAACAGTGACACTAAGGGTGCTTTCACACATATAGTCCCATGTGACCATGTGTACAGTATGAGGAAGAGAGACAAGTAAAAAAAAAATGAATGATGTGGGTGTATTGCGGAAGGGATTGTGGAAATGTGTGTGATGTGTTTGTTTGTGTGCTGACAAAGCTCTGAAAATGGATGGATGGATAGATAGATTGATGGATATTTGTGTGTGTGCTGCCTGATTAAGCGCTAGATTGCGAGTGTGTGCGCTTGCCTGTTGCAGCAATGACATTGTGTGTGATTTCTGTATGTTGCTGCTGAGCTGTCACTGCATGGAGTTGCTCCGTTCCTCGGACAAAATTCTTCTCTGCCTTTTTTTGTTGGCTCCGCCATGATATGTTTGAGAAAAGTGAATTAGCATTAGTTTGTATTGAGCTGCGGTAAAGCAGTACGTCTTGCCGGGAAAGTTGCAAGTGCAGTTTTCTGACCAGAGACCGCAGGGGTAGTTCTGCTTTAAGGCAGACTTTGTGTGGTCAGGAGGTACGTTCAGATGACTGGACAACTGCAGCTAATGCAATCAGGGAGACAGGTAAGAGTGTGCTTGGTGTGTCATTTGGAAGGAAAGTAGATAAGGAGACTTAGTGGTGGAATGAGGAACTGCGAGAGTGCTTAAATATCAAGAGGTTAGCTATGAAGAAGCGGGACACTGAGAGGACTGAAGAGAGAAGACAGGAGTACACGGAGAGACAGCGTAAGGTTAAGGTAGAGGTGGCAGAGGCCAAACAAAGGGCACACGATGATGCTAGGTTGGTTAGTAAAGAAGAGAGTGACTGATTTATACAGGTTGGTGATGCAGGTATAGAAGGACATGCAGCAGGTTAGGGTGATTAAGAATAGCGATGGAAATGTATGTGATGGGAAGATTTAAAGAGTATTTTGAAGAACTGATGAATGAAGAAAAAATAGCAAGAACAAAGAGTAGAAGAGGTGACGGTTGTGAAGCAGGAAGTAACACAGATTAGGAAAGCTGAAGTGAGGCAAGCAATGAAGAGAATGAAGAGTGCAAAGGCAGTTGGTTACGATGATATACCTGTGGAGGTGTCTAAGAGTTTAGTAAAGGTGGCAGTGGAGTTTTTGACAAGGTTGTTCAACAGGTTCTTAGACAGTGAGAGAACACCTGACTAATGGAGGAGAAGTGAGCTGATTTTTAAGAACAAGGGAAACATGCAGATTAATTGATAGCACACACCAAGGCCTCTGCCTGAGGAGGCTCAGCCATGTTTTGACTACCACTATCAGCATCATACATAACATTGAATCTCAGACTGGTCTGTTGCCCCAAACACTTTGACATAATAAACCTTTTGTCCGAATCTGACCACCCACCCTAAAGCTTGACTCTGTCTGATTCATCAAAACCAGAGAGATAAAGTTGATGAGTCATTCACTGAAGTTGTGGGAAAGAGCAGTGGAAGCTAGACTAAGGGCAGAACTGAGTATGGTTTCATGCCCAGAAAGAGTACTACAGATGCAGTGTTTGCTTTGAGAGAGAAGGTCAGAGGAAGCTGCATTGTGTCACTGTTGATCTATAGATGGCTTTTGACAGAGTGTCGAGAGGTGTAAGACAGTGGTGAGTTGTGCTATAGGTGTGACAGAGGAGTTCAAGTTGGATGTGGGACTGCATCAAGAATGGGCTTTGAACACCTTTATGTTCACTATGGTGATGGACAGACTGTCAGATGAGGTTAGACATGAAGCTCCAATGACTATGGTGTGTACAGATGACATTGTGATCTGTAGTGAAAGCAGAGAGCAGGTGGAGGAACATCTAGAGAGGTGCATGTCTGCCCTGGAAAGGAGAGGAATGAAAGTTGAGACAGAATACAAGACAGAATACATGTGTTTCAATGAGAGGAACACAAGGTGAGTGGTCAGGTTACAGTATAGTATAGTACAGTATAGAGTAGAGATAAAGAAGGTGGAGAATTTTAAGTACTTAGGGTCAACAGTCCAAAACAATGAAGAATATGAAAAAAAAAAGGTGAAGCATGCGCAAGCAGGCTGGAACGGGTGGAGAAAAGTGGTGCAATATGTGATAAAAGAGTATAAGCAAGAATACCACTCTAGCAGTGGCACTGCACAAAAAAGGCTTTGGTCTAACAGTGTCACTGTTAGAGACAGGGACACTAAGAAAAAGACAAAAGGCAGAGGTGAAGATGTTGAGATTTTCTTTGGGAGTGACGAGCATAGATAGGATCAGGATTGAGTACATCAGAGGCACATGTTAGATGTTCTGGAGATAAAGTCAGAGAGGCCAGATAGAGAGGGTTTAGACCTGTACAGACTAGAGGAGGGACAGTAAATATATTGATAGAAGAAGCTGAGGTGAGGTTGGAACTGCCAGGCAGATGGCCTAGAGCAGGGGTGTCGAACTCCAGTCCTCGAGGGCCGGATTCCTCAGACTTTTAGATGTGTCGCTGCTCCAACACACCTGAATCAAATGAATTGCTCGTTATCATGCTTCTGCAGAGCTTGATCACAACACATTGGTCTCCACCAGGAGTGTTTGAGTAGGGACACATCTAAAAGTCTCAGGAATCCGGCCCTCAAGGACTGGAGTTTGACACATGTGGCCTAGAGGAAGAGCAAGGCAGAGATTTATGGATGTAGTGAAAGAGGACATGAAGTTAGTTGATGTGAGAGAAGAAGATGCAGAGAATAGGGTTCGATGGAGGCAGAAGATTCACTTTGGCGACCCCAGAAAGTAACAGCCAAAAGGAATTTTGAGCACACTTATTGCTCTGTAGTTCATTTAATCTTTTCCCATCTTTGGTGTGACTTAAATAAATGCTTCGACCCATGACGGTAGAAGAACACTGCCCTTTAGTGGGATTAAACAAGGCCTTTAGTAGAGGCAGTAAGGAATCCCTTATGTACTTGTACCACTCTTCAGGGAATCTATAACAGCCTAGTGCATATTGCATTTTTCCTCTATTGAGATTTTGCTTGTTAATTCTTCTTTTTGAAGATCTGATGAAGACAGTATTTTTTTAGTCATGAGTCTGTGTGTATAATTGTGTGTAGTACCACTCAAAAGCCTTCATTTCCTTTAGTTTGGTAGAATTTTGTACATTGTGTTTTCCTCTCGTTATCGTCAAATTCTCTCATAATAACCTTTCATTAATTTTTAGCTTCTTTTCAATTTCTGGTTTCTTTCTTGCTTAACATGTCTCATTTGTTTGAAAATATAATGAATATTTCTTATCAAGTGAAGTTTTTCAAAGTTTTTTTTCAGCTGTTGCTGCAGATTCAATGACTTTTTGGCTTTAACCACTTTAGTCCTGCACATACAGCAATTGTCATTTTCTCTCAGCTTTTTCTGCATCCCATAGAATTATAGGCTAATCATAAAGTAGGCAATTGTTGAGTGAATAATGTGCTTGCAGATTAGAAAGTGAATTCCCTTTCATATTTGTGCAGATGGCAACATATTAGTAAGTTTGAGTTTCTACAGAAATTTATATCCGTGACACTACTCTTTTCTCCATCAGTTTTATTGAGCTTGCGGTTTATAAAATGTTAGCTAAGATATATTGCACATATACAAGTGCAATGTATTTCTGCAGCAATAAGGCTAAATGCCATTTTAAAGTATATAATACTGCTACCAGGATGTGCATATATGTTAAACAAAGTAACCTCTTCCTGATCTATTTTTTTCCTTTAACTTTGACAAAACTATCTTACTTTTTCTTATGTTCTGAGTGAAGTTAAAAGCAGACAGTTTGTTGTAAGAATGGTCACGCCCCCTTTTATTCCCAGATCAAAGAAGAGAAAAAAACAGTTTGAATCTCATTTTCTTAAATTTTTCAGGTTCCTTATTGTACAAATGTGCCACTTGTAGAATTTCAGTCTGCTATTGTATTAATCATTAAATAATTGTGTTACTTATTATGGGATTGTTTATACCAGACATAGGATTATGTTCATCTGGGGGCCGCATGCCGCCATGCATCTAAATCTGCGCAGCTATCAAAGTAAATGGAAGAAATGAGTTCAAAGACAGAAAGTGAAAAAAAAATACACAGAATAACACCAAAGACACACAGAATATCAGAAAAACACACAGCACAACAGCCAACAAAATAAAATAAATCCAAACAAAATAACAAATAAAAAATAATTACAGAAAAAGACACAAAAGAACAGTATGAATACACAAGATTATATTAAAACACACAAGCTCACAAAACAATACACCAAAAACTAGATAATAACACTACTAAAACACAAAAATCGAAGGAATCAAAGGAAAACAAAGACTGACAAAATGATGACAAAAATGTGCTAAAACAGAGTAAAACCACTAAGATACAGGGGAAAAAAATCATAAAAAAACTCACAAAGATGACAGAGAAAAAAAAACAACAAAATACACAGAATGCTATGTGGAATGTAAATGTGGAGCTGAATGTTGATAATGTGGCCCTCTGATCAGACTTTCACATTTCTGTGGCCCCCACTTGGATAAAAGTTGCAGATCTCTGGTTTATACCAGTCATTTTTTTGACATTTCTGTCTCTCTTTCAACCCAGTGTGTTGAAACTGCTATACAAACTAGCTAGCTGGTGTCTAAACTTGAATTAAGGGGATTCGTGGGTGATGTAGAAGCTTCTTGTTATTTTACAGTACTAATTGCCATGCCAGAGGAAATCCCCTAATTCCCTTATTTAAAAATTGCAAGAAGGGCTAAATGAGACTGGTTTGCTTCTTTTAAACTGAAAAGCTGCACGAAAAGTATACTTTTTCAGGTCCTGTATTGATCATTGATTATAGGCTGTCAGTAAATCAATAATTAGTATCTTCTATTCTATTCTAAATAATTTCCATTTCACTAAATTAACAACGATTAAAGGTTATTTGAATCCTACAGCTGGAATGAAATGTTGCCAAATTCAGTGGGAGCACACTATGCAGAATAATCCATCTCTGCTAGTTATTGCGGTATTAAATGGTAAACAATCATTTTACAGAAAGTTTGTTTCTTTTTACCTTGTAGCACTATTTTTTTTTCTTTCCCTTGATGTTGGTTTATTTAGTTTTTAATGTGAACAAACACATAAACAGTAACATTTCTGTTTTGGCTGGAAATGATGACAAACCCAGGCCGACGCCGTTGCTAATACTTTCTCTGCTGACATTTAAAGTTGAATACAAACCCTCCCAGGAGCATGCTTACACATAAAAAATACATTGTTTTATTGAGGTTATCCCATTTTATTAATACTAGCCACAAGGAGGTCAGTCTTTAAATAAAGACGCAGGAAGGTTGATTTATGTCTGGAATCTTATGTTGCAGAGCAAATCTCTTCTGTTGATGCTTTTCTTGTGCTGCTTGCAAAAACACAGGTGTGTCAATGAAGCTGAGTCTGGCACCGTTGGGGGAGAAACAGCACATCTGTTGTGGGTTACAGTTGTCAAGCACATGGACCATATGGACTGCCTCTCTGCACCAAGCCTATCTCAGCACTACTAATCTGGCAGGTATGACATCCTTAGAGAGGCTGTGAGCTACCTTTTAATTGACATTAATAAACTTATTAAGTTGATACTGTACCTGATGCCAAGTCTATGTCTAGTTCTTTGTGCTTTTGCCAGCTCTCACTATCTCCCATTGGTATGCAGGAGTCTTTCACCGCGGTGCCATTGCCCAGTATAGATTTGTAGCACCTTGAGGCATCATATGCAAATGTTGGCACTTCTTGAATCGAATCCTAAACATGAGAAAGGCTCATCACATTACTATTCATGAGCATTAGTGCCAAAATGTGTTTTTATTTCCTGTACACGTATCATGTCAACCCCGACTGCTTTATTATTGCACAAATCACACTGATCAGTGTCATTACCCTCCTGAGATATATCTGTACATTAGACATTCTGAGGGAGAAATAATTACCACTGCAGACTGGTCGATTTTGGCTTCTTATAGATTTTCAAGTGGAACCTTGTTGTAATTATCTTTGCAAATTAAAAGACATTAGCAGGCGCCTTTGGAAGTCATTCAGAGTGGCAAGTATCTTGATTAGCCCAAAAGTGGGAATCGGCGCCAGTGGAGATGTAATTTGCGTTGATGGATATTCCAGGAGTCGCTTTAAGTCAGATCCACCTCTTTGTTGGACGTGCACTGCCTCGCAACTAAGAATGTAGGGAATAAAGAGATATAACCTGACAGAAAGGTAAGAGTGCAAAGAAGGAAAATAAGGGGAAAAGGAAAGTGTAAAGCAGCTGAGTGGCCTCGGTTGTACTTTATCATGTTACGCATGGTTATGTTCAATTTGAGCATTGTGGTCGTAGAATCAAGCTCTTACCTTTATTATTTGCATGAATGAGTCCAGTGGTAACCCACACAAGGATGATGGTAGAATCAAATCACCCAAAAAGCTAATTTATAGCCAGTAGCACAGAGGTAACTGCTACTTTCTCTTTTAAGTCATATCATATGTTTATATGTTCATAAAGGGTTTTGTATAAAGACCATGCTGGCACTAAGGCCCCAATTCTCTGCTCTGAACTTCAGCGCTTTTTTACACGTCTCTCTCCTGCGTATATTCTCCAGTCCAGGCTCCGGACACGCCCACTGCGCATAAATCAATCAAAAGAGCGTAGTCTGTGAATGAAGGTGGTCTGGAGCAAAGGAGGCGGACTGGGCCATGATGTCATTTTTTTGGCGCAGTCTAGAAATCACAGAACATGGAGTTTTCCCAACACTTGTAAATGTCATTTAAATCCGTGAAAATGATATTGCGCACTTTAATTCAAAACGCCTTTATTCATAAACAAATGCAACAGGTTGATTTGATCAGATTATTAATCAGATTATTGCAGTGTGAAGATCGGCCGCATTCTTCTGTCTGAACCACAGTTAAAATATCTCTTTTTCTACCCCTCATATTAACGAGAGATTAACGTTTGTTAGTGTGGAAAGTCTGATTGTTTTTAACTTTTGACATTCCTGCATTCAAAAATGATCAGTGCGCATTAGTCGTCCTCATCTGTCATCAATGTTTCACTTGTTATTTGCTCTTGTAGTGGATCAAACTGTGGTTTTACTTTGTACACAGTGTTGAAATAGTTGAGCATCATTCTGACGTCTGTCAGAGTTTCATTTTAACAAGCTGCAGTAGTTGACGCACGCACCTCAGCACACACAGCTGATCAGCTCCACGACGCAGCACCCTCCCAGGAAAAGGAATGAACGGCACAGATAAATATAATGAAATGCAACACATTTTGTCCCGTCTAGAACTGGTAAATGTGAATTGCTGATGTCATATATAAAAGTAGTAAAGATCCCTTTCAGTGCTCTTCCTTTAGACCTATTAGCCTCTTAAACCATGACTATACAATTATTACCAAGTTATTAGCAAGAAGACTAGTTGCTGCTTTGCCCAATCAATCCTGATCAATTTGGTTTTATAGAAGGACGCTACGCCGCTACACACTGATACAACTCAATTATGTTCTCAGTTTAGTCAACAACAGCAGAAAGGCAATTTTAATGGAAGATTATTCAAATTAAGTGTAAATTTCACAGACAATGGAACTTGTATTCATCATCAAACTCTATCAAATGTGTCATAATTATATTTTGAAGATGTAGAATTAACCCTTTTTTTTACCCCTCCAGCAAAGATGATTTAACTCATGCAACTGTTACAAAAGTTGGCAACACATTCAAATCTACAGTAGCACTTCCAGTGATGGGATGGCTGAAAGCTCTGTAGCCGTGTATAGCGCTGCGGCCCCCGGTCCCTGTGACAAACGCATAGGTGCGCCCCTCACGGCTGTCGTAGAAGCGGTCTGAGGAGCACGGCAGTGTTTGTCACGGTCCCGACGGTAGGAGACCACCCTCATATCCTTGTCTATCCATAACAGGAGCAAAATACCCAAAAGGAAGAAAAAGCAAGCCGATAATGCCAAGTTTCGGTCCCTTCTTCAGCCAGGCTTGCTTGCTAATACATGTGTAAAAACATGCAGGAACAGAGTGTAATAGATGCGTCTCTCGTGAAAACTGAGCAAGGAGTGAGGAATCCTAATCTTTGATTTGAGGGGGAAAGACATTTATTTGAGGGGGCACTGCCCCCTCTTGCCCCTTTGTGAAGCCGGCCCTGGCAGTGACTGCCTTAAGAAAAGGGGAAGAATAACGTGCAGCCAAAAACAGCACCGAATAGTGCCCTTTGTGAGAGAAATAGTCATATTTCATGTAGATTTTTCATTTATCAGAGAATAATGCATTTTTTAATGTAGAAATTATTGTACTTATCATGTAAACAAAAGCTTCTTATTTAGTTTAAATCACGTCTTTTCTGCCACCTTCATTCTCTGTTTTGCTCTCTTGTGTGATGCTCTGATATGTGTTCGTATGTGATGGTTTAATTAAAAAATGCACATAGAAAAAACAACAAAGGTCCGCACAGGCTGCTGCTGAAACTGCTCACCAGTTTATTAGCACCACAGTGTCGTTTCGGACGTCAGCCCTTCATTACACGGCTGATGCCCGAAACGTCACTGTGGTGCCAATAAACTGGTGAGCATGTGCAGCAGCCTGCCCGGATCTTTGTTGTTTTTTTCTATGTGCTGTTTTTGATCCAGCACGCTGTTTTAGGCCCGGGATGTGCATGTCTCCTCACTATTTTTACATTTAATTAAAAACAGCCCCTTAAGATTAGAAAATCTTTTATTGATATAAAAGATTAAAAAATTCAGTTTGATATAACGTTACTTATATAGTGCCAAAAACAAGAATTCCTCTCATGGCACTCATCACAAAATATTAGAGCTATAGAGTTGGTGCCATTTAAATTTGTCTGCCATGTAACAATCACGACAAGTCATCTTCTGTGTGGGAGTAAACAGTATTTATTATGATAGTATCAATGAAAAAAGAGAAATATGATGATTGCTCCGGTTCATAAGAAGTCATGATGCGTTTTTGTGAAACCAAACTCATTCTTAAAGCTTGTGTTTTGAGCTTTAATCATTAAATCGTTATTTATTTCCATCTCAGTGTGGAGAGGATTAATCGAGCCGCTGCCTTCAGTTCCTTGACCATGAAAGTGCTCGAGAGTCAAAGGTGAACAAAAGCAAATGTAACTCGGCAGAAAATCCTCTCTTTTACGGCTTTGACTTAATGACTTATCAAGTGGAGTTGTTGTTGTGGCTGTGATTTTGTTGTGGTTGAAAACCCATGTAATGCCTTGCTGACTGCCTATTAGAAGAAGCCGAGGCAAGTGAGAAAAATTTCAAGTCAGTGTATTTGTATAGTATTGATCAGGGGCTGAGATGAAGGTGCTTTAAAGCTGGGCCATAAATTATTGATAGTTGGGTTTTTTTTATAGGGACTGTAAATGGGACTTACAAGGCTGAAAACACAAGCAAAAACACCCTCCAATGACCTTTGAGGAGGGAAGGTCGTTGAGAAAGACTTTTCTTTTTAATGAGACACTCAAGGTGAGACAGAAACAATCATTTTCTACTTCTTCTTTCCTGCTGGTGGAGGTTCACTACATCCGTAGCCATAGCTTTTCTTGGGCAGAAGTGGCAAAAACAGTACTTGTGTGGAAATGTACTCCTGTAAAGTGAAAAATTATATGAAAAAGTTCATGTTCAAAAAATATACTTAATACAAAAGTAAACATTTATATAACTGACAATATGTGTTGTTCTCACGTAGCCAATACAACCGACAGTCTTTAACATTTTTACACTGCTCAGTTACAGTCATCACCAATATTTTACAGTGACGCTATAATTCTGCTTTACTTTAATTATTTAACTCTAAGTTACAGTATTAAATACTTTTGACAAACAAACTTTGTGTTTTCAGGCAGATGCCCTTCAAAGTAAAATCTTCACACTGAAACTCATCTGAAATAAATTAATTATAAGTTTTAAACAGAGGTCACTGATGTTAGCTCAGGTATGTAGCATTTGCTAACAAAGCTTTAAAAACTGGGCTTTATTTTGCAGATCAAGGACTTCAAACCCACCAAAAAAGCAGTTAAATAACTTTACCAAGTTCATCAGTAAGTTATGTCCGTTTGGCTATTTTTTTCCATATTTTATTTCTGTGTCAGTGTTTGAAGCGTCTCTCACTGCCGTCAGTTGTCTGCTCTGCGTTGCCAGATACAGCTGACAATTCCTCTCAGAAACTGTTAAAACAACACCATAATGACACCTAAATTGCTTGCTGAAACAGTCTTAAGTGCAGTAACAGCGTATTTTAACTTTCCATCTGTGGTATTGGGGCAACTCCAACTTTATTTTTTTGTTTTCAAACATGCAAATTGAATAATATTGGTTTGGCATCATAATAGATAATATGTTTTGAGGCTTATTTCTTGTTTTATTACTGTCATCATGTAAAACATGTAACTCATTGGTTGCCAGCCATTTTCACAAAATATACCCCCCTCACTGCCACCTATTGGAGAGCATTTTGACTGATATTTTAAGACCCACAGAACATTTTTTACTATGACTAAGTAAAATCAGATTCTAAAATAATAGACTCTCTACTTTCATCATTAAAAAAAAAATGTTTCTAACATGTTTTGTCGCACAATGAAATGTGGCGTCGTGAAACGAGTCTCACCGCTTGTTCACCTGTTGTTGATCGCCTTCTAACACGATGGACACACTCCTAATAGTCCACCTAGATCCACACATGCTCTGCACCGAGTGTGCGGACACCGGAGCATGACGCATCAATTAGCACAGAGCAAATGAAGCTAAACAGGAAATTAAGCACGTACGCTGCAATAAAATATTGGGTTACTTTTCAAAATAAAACACTTCAGATTATAAGTAAATACATCACCAAAATGTCATAATGTGTAAAAACAAATTCACATTCACTATATTGATTCCTCTCATACTGTAACTACACTGTAAACTGCAGCAACTTTGATTTAGTTCATGTTTTACTAGTGCAGTTTTATCTCTTCTCTGTTGGTTGTTGCTAAAAAATGTGGCTATGACAAATCCAGAGTCCAGCCTTCTTGTTCTCCTTCATTAGGAACACTGACCTGTTTATCTGTTTATTGTTGCGTTTAGAACATACACATACATTTAACTGCGTTCTCACACGATTATAGAAATATCGTGAGAACTGCTCTGTCTGGAGACGTCACAGTCGTTCAACCGGTGTGGATTACCGGACGGCGGACAGCGGTGAAAAACCGGATCGGTGCTGTGGCGCAGCGGAGACGTATCCAGTGGAGACCCCGGGTTAGACTTGTTTTTTCCATTTTATCCCTCATAAACACTTAACTCTGTGCTGTTTATAACCATTGGCTAATCTCTCAATCCAAAGTGCGGTGCTGCCATCTACAGGGCAGGAGTTGGTCACTACACCACATAGAAGTCTGCTATATAATAGACCTTTCCCACACTTCCGCATTTTAAACTGGAAGTGGTGTGCAACAACTTCCTGTGGCTATAGCTTTAGCATTAGACAGTGACAAAAATGCCTCAGTCCCGGCGTGGTTGCTCTTGTTCTGTTCGTGGTTGTTCTTGTGGGGCAAGAAAACAGCCATACCCGTCATACCACCACCCAGACCAATGGATGCAGTGGAGCTAAGCAGTTAGGAGGGATAAGGGTCTGTAATTCTGTAGAAAGCCAGGGAGCACTATTGTATGCAGCCGACACTTCACTCAGGAGGATTTTGTCAGTGGATCCACCATCAGATGCCTTAAAAGTGGAGCTGTTCCATTTCTCTTATCCTGGAATAATTTTATTGCACCACCGAAGAGGGAGTCTGCCTTTGAGAGGGCTCAGAAACGGCAGTTTGTTCTCTCACAGCAAGCTAGCCATGCTACAGCTGCTACGGCACATCCACCCATGCCTCTCCCATGCTTCTCTTTTAACATTCCGATTATTTAAGCAGACTAAATTAGGTTTCTTTATTACCATGTTTATACTTCATATGTTGTAGATAGCAGTTAGTTCACAAAGCTACTTCTTTTCTTATCTTGATAGCTGTGGATATATTCTTCATAGAAAAACGTACACCACTTATCAAGTTTATTAGTTTGGGTATTCTGCTGTGATTGCCTTCGCATCAGAGAACAAAAAAGCTGGCAAGTTGAGCAATGCTGTTGAAAAAACAAGGGCCATTTTTCCTTAAACCCGCAATAAAAGGAAGGTACTCGGCATCAGGAGGCGCTACTTCCAGTTGTCGTGACAAAGGTCTGGGAGACCTCTGCTACAGTGTTTCCTAGCAACCCTCGTGAAAAAACACAATTGACGTACATATTTGTCAATGGCAGAGAATGTTCGGATTTGAAATGGAGTATATGTACAACAATGGCAGTGAATGAGTTAATGGTACAAAAAAATCAGAGGGAATTTCCACGATTCTTAATTGGTTTTCCTGGGAAAAAATTTTCTTTTCCATCTGACATCATGGATGCTAATAATTTCATTAATTCTCAGGAGTGTTTTGCAACTCTAATTCCAGGGATTACTATACTTTGGTACCACCTATAATTTATTATCACAGTGCTGTGGACAACTCTCCACATGATGAATTAAATTATGGACATGCAAAGGGAGTGCTGAGGTTACAGTCCTGTGTGAGAAGCACACAGGGCCACAGGATGGATCTAACCAGAGTAAAGACAAACACAGCCGACACCTGAGAGAGACAGTGTTCATTGTTTGACTAAATTGTTTGAGTATTATTGCTACTGCAACATTCACTATTGCCAGCCGTCTTCACCTGCCCTTGCCACTGAATAACTTTAATGCTCTGCCAAGATAGTGCTGTTGGAAATGCAAAAGCCAGCAGAACTGACATTTTAAAGCAGTTTCATGACATTATTGCAACAGAGTTACATCTGTAACTTCTTTCCATCTTTGCCACGTGTTTTCCTGCCATATCTCAATGCCAAGGTGGGAGTCTTCTTCACTCTGCATGGTGTGGATACCATAGCAACCGTCCTGGGATTGGCTGACAAGTTTACCTGACCCTTTGAAAATGTGTGGATATTTAGAAGATCCTGGACTACATTCCTATCCAGGAAACTCTGTCCCAATGTACTTTAAATAGAATATATTGGCAAGTTGTGTTGTAATCTGCGAGCATGTTAAAGCTGCAGTATGTACGTTTTTTTTGCATCATTTGGTCAGAAATCCATATTCATCTTTGAGCATATTGTAATCTACATTGTTGTGAATGGAATCTCTTCTCTTTCTTTTCTTACAATCATGAGTGCTCCAAAAGCAGTTTTGGGCATTTTCCGAGTGAGGTTAAGAGCATTCAACTACCGTCGCGAGTAAAAGTGTAATGGTGGACATTCCAGCAGAAGTCTCCATTGCAGCGTTAGGCACAACAGTTACACAGCATAGCAAGCGGAAAAAGGCAGACCGATGTGGAGAAGCAACAGTTTAAAGGACAAACATACTCGGGAGGAACGGACCGCTTTGCATCCTCGCGGATCCCCGTGACTGCGCAGTGTCCATCGTACGTACTGGTGTCAGAGGAAGAGTGAGAACACACGGGATGCATCGCGTGTAAACCTAAGAGAAGCTTGTCCAAGGTGGAAAGAACAAAACGCAATTCATTTTACATTACAGATGTGGAATGGTGTTTGTCACTTTGCCCAGAGCAGCCTCTGAGTTCACAGTCGCCTCTGTGAGCTGTGTGGCGGGGACGAGCTGACGTTAGCAGTCGCTGCTCAGGGCAGTAACTACAGAGTGATGCTTGTATTCATGTCAGAGTCTCGAAAACACCCGAAAACTCTCCAATAACTCAAGATAGAGTCCATACATTTGTCACTAGTCTCTATTGAGAAAGAACCATCTTTGATGATGTGCCCCATTGGTATTTGGGAGCTTTGAGTCCATACTGGCTACATGTCCCTGTACTAAAACTGCTATAAATATAAATATACTATTTTTTCATTCTAACTGAACATTTTTTTGTCCACATTTTAAGGTGTACAAATGACATAAACAGGCATTCATGTACATAGCACAGTTTAGAAGTGTGTGATTAAAAGGCACGCACATGACATTTTTGTGGTGGTGCTTAGGGGAGCAACTTGTGTTGTTGTTAGGTGCTCAATTGTTAAAGACTTTTTTTCCCTGTAACCCCCCCACAGGAAGAATAGAGGGATGCATGAGTAACATGACAATCTTGCTTCAATTTGATCTGAAAATGAACAGAATCAGAATAACAGCATGTCTGTTTTGTTAACTCTTCACAGAATAGGAAGCTAATAAACAAATGACTCAATCTAAATAAATAAATGTATACTATACTGCAGTGGCTCTCAAACTTTGTGGCTCAAGTACCCCTTTCTCTTATTTCTGAATCCAAGTACTCCATTTGTCCGACAACAACATTTTGCTCAGAAGACTATGAAAAAACAACTATACAGCATAATGATGGACTAAATGAGTAATAACACACCTTTCAAAGATTTATAAATAAGTTGAATGAAACAGTATTTAGTGCCTCCTGAATAGATTTATTTCTATAGTTTTTATCACATCCGGTCATCTCCGACCTGGTGTGAGACTGACCCTTGTATTTTCAGTTCATGTTCTAATCAAGGTCATTTTCATTATCATCATTATTATGATTATATATATTAAAAAAAATGCCGGTAGTTCCATCACTGCCCGTGTCCTTCTAGCTATAGTTTCGTCAGCTTTATTTTAGCCCAAACCCTAATCTAACTCTATACCTAAACCTAACCCAGGAAATACACTAAAATCTTACTTTTTTTTTCTTCATATATGTATTTTTAAAAGTAGAATTTGCCGTGTTAAATATGTTAAAATGAAAAACTTAGACTACACGGCTATCCTAACACTAAAGTCAGATTTGTCTGAGGTCCGAGTCCGGAACTATAGACCATTTGTATTTTTAATGCTTTCATTGTTAATGTTCCAGTCTCACTCTTAAGTACCCCTGTAGTGCCATTGCGTACATGTACCCCGATTTAAGAAACACTGCTATATATAAGTAAAATTTTCTTAAAACTCAATGACACACCAAAGTGAATCTTAATGGAAATTATTTCACGTTCTTTCACTTATCTAAACCATTACAAATGTTAAATTTTGAATAACTCCTTCCTGTTTTTAACTTATGGCTCTTCAAATACTCTGTGGTTTCACAAATTTCTGCTCTGCAACGTTCAGCATAGGCATTCGTATAATGCAAAATAAGCAAATGCAAATATTTCCCCAGCTCGGACATCTTTATATTTTCAAAGTTGCGTCAGCTTTACCAGCTGAAGCAATTTCTAATATAACAAAAATAGAACGTGCAGCAAAGAAGCAACTTAATAAAAACAGGAAAAAGGCAATCCCTGGAGTCTTTGACTTAATACTATTAGGCTGACATAACTTGTGCTGAGGTATTTATATATTCTTTATTTTTATTGATTTATTGAAAAAAAAAAAACCTGATGAAAAATGTAGTTCAAAGGCCAGTGGTTCTAAAGAAGGAGTACTGGGGATAAAAGCAGACAATGGTGAGGCAGCTGTTCCTTTTGATGGATACTGAAAGAGAGTGTGTGCCAGTAAGAGAGCAAAATAGCCTTTGGGAGTTGGGCTGCAGAGAGATACACAACTTAATGGAAGGTCCTTGTGAGGGGTGTTGACAGCTGATTTGCTTTAACCCGGTCAGCAGATCCCTGTACAACCAATGAAAGCAGGTGCTGTGAAAAATCAAAGCAAAGAGGGGGATGGGGGTGTTATACTAGCAAACGAACACCACGTAATTAAAGATAAATATGCATTTTTAATGAGATTGTCGAGGTCTCATCTTCACCTCCTGTAGAGTGTCTGCATAATGTCTGGGCTGAACTAATTAATGCTGCCACGCAGCAGGAGATGAACAGAGATAGACAATAAAGGATGAGTAAATCTCACCAACATTATAGGCTGTAATTCAACTCTTGATTCTACACTAATTCTCATTAGAAGTAAACTTAAGGATTTGGATCATTCATAATTTCTTTTTTTTTTTCACCTACATTTCTAAAACATCAGTAATCAACAGTATTAGTCATGAAATTAAATTCTACGAAATGTGTGTTTTAAACATGTTTTTTGACCAATCAATGAAATTTTGTCATTTATTGCCAAGATTTATCATTGTCGACTAACATTTATTTATTAGCGACAAATTCTCCTCATAAAACTCCCACACAGATTTGCCTGTTTGAATCTGTGCTTGCTTCAATCTAGAATCCCACAGTGCTACAAAGATATGTCACTACTAGAAACTGAAGAAAGAAATCCAACACTCTTTGGCAGCTGCTTCCACTGAAACCTGAAAGCGTTTTTGTCATCCCAAGGCGGACCAGCCTCAGGAGTAAGTGTGCACGGTAAGATAGCACCCGTCATTCCTACAATACCCTGGCAGCAATGTTTTTTAGAGACGCTTTCTATTTTAAGCATCACACAAATGTGCAAGGCCGCATTCTAGTTGGTGCTGAATGTCAGGAAAGTCTGTGGTTTTGCTTTACAGTGGGACGAGTAGCTGTGTTTGGCTCCTGCTTACTTCAGCTCTTGGGAGAAAAAATGAGAAATGATTTTTACAGTTTTGAGGAAAGCAAAAAAAGAAAAAAAAACTCTCACTAGATTTTGGTGAACAAAACATGGTTCAAGGATCAATTTATCTGAAATTGAAGAAGAATCAAACAGTAAATAATCAAGATGAGATCTGAGGAAAGTATTTTCACCTGCCTATAAATGCTGCTTCAAAATAAATGCATGTACTATTTTAGTAAACTTTTTTTTAATAACCTTAATAACTAAAATAACATGATCTTCTGTGATTAAAACTGCAGAAAGTATGTTTTTTTGGGATTGTTAGGTCAAAAATCCATAACCATCTTTGGGCATATTGTAATCCAAAGTGTTCTGAGTGGACAGTGAATCTCGTATCCTTCTTCTGGCCCTGTAAATGAAGTTTAGAAATCCAGGAGCGTCATGCTGGATGTCAGCCAATCAGAGATCTTTCTACAAACATGTGAGCGGAAAGAGGATTCTACACACTGCAGCTTTAAGTTGCAAATTACTCCATTAACCACACTGTTATATGCGTTAGTAAAACACAAAAGTAGTGTATTTTTAAAAGTTGGGTGTAATGTAACTCGTATTCCAAATATGCTGCAATACTGATAAAAGTACAAACATATTTGACTTCTTATTTTAAAAATACAAATACATTCAAATTACTTTGTTAGAATATACAGTCACTAGCTGGGTTTCCATTACAGATTTTCACAAAATAAAAGCGATATTTTTAAATGTCAAAGTATAATTGCGCTTTGAATGTGTTTACACTGAAGGCTGTTTTGGGCTGGAGCCTCGTAACTCCCGTGAGATCTTATCCCGCGAGACTTTGCCGCAGGAAGACGAACGCTCCAAACCCCCTTATAACACTCTGCATTCCTTTGCTGTTTCACACCCAATGTGGCAGTAATAATTTTTTTAGGTATAATGCTAAGAAATGACCCAATCTCCTCTTCTGTTACACGTACTGTGTAATGTTTGCTCGGAGAGAAGCTGTCATGTGACCAGGTATGTCACGCCCCGTGACCTGTGTTTGAAGAAAAAGTGTTTTTACAGCGTACAACACATTTCAATATTGAAATGTCTGAAATACCTCCTCATGAAAGCGTAAAAACATTTAATCGATATTTGAGTGTTTTTTCAAAATTCAGGTGTTTCCATTACAAGTTTTTATTGCACAATTTAGAGTTTGCGCATTTCTAAGTGTAATGGAAACGCAGCTTCTGTTTCAAAGTTCTTATTCCACGGCAGGGGTTAAGAGTTCTCTCTCTTGCAGCCACTCCCCGAAAGATTAAAGAAAAAAAAAAGATTCATCAGAATGCACTACATCTGTTTTCAATCAAGACAGAGTCCCTCCCTGAATCACCTCCCTGATGATTCTGTCTGCCTGTTACCATGTTCCTATTATAAACATCCTTTAACCAGAAGCAGTAAAATAAATATACCTTTATACATTTCAGCATAAAAAGTAGTAATCTATATTAAAATGCTATATATATCTTGGTAAAACGAACACACAAAAACAAAGAGCACTCAGAAAACGCAAACCTCCAACAAGCACAAATTATATTTGCCAGATCATGTACCAAAATCATTTACAACTTAAAGGCATATAAGAAATGTCTATTCCCTTTGATAAGGATAAAATATAAGTTCAAATGTATATGCACCCCACAATTTTTAGAAATTTTTGCAAGGAAATGCAAACTCTTGGTCTGATCGGGATGAAACTCGGTGAGGTAAATAAACCAACCCGGCATAACCAAACACAATTTTATAGAAATCGGTAAATTACAAACTAAGTTAAGAATTTTTAAAATTTTGCCAATGATTTTTTAAACTGATCCAGAATCAGTATATTGAACCAGATCCCTTCCAAAATGTAATGGAATCTCTAAGGTCTATCTGTAGTTTAAATTTGGTCAAAATCCATTGACAATACAATAAAATAAACGGCTGTAAAAATATTACTTCGTTGGTGGAGGTAAAAACACATCAGTGCATGTTGTGTGGGCACGTATAGGTGTACAAACTTAAGGCAAAGCAATAAATATATAGTCTTGGCATTTCAGAATACCCAGATTATTTTTCTCCGAACAATTTGGTATAATCTTCTGTCTAATAAGGTAAAAAGAGACATAGATGGAATATTTCAAATTTATAAGGCAAACATTAGCCAAATAGAGCCAACGCTGTTACAATGTCATTCCTTTTGTCCATATTATAACTGTCAATTCTGGCATTTCTTAACATATAATGCTTGCTAATACTAATCATTTGTCAATCAACCAAGCAAGCACAATATAAAACATTTGTGGTTGTAATGATTCAGACTTTTCTTGTAAATATGCTTATAGTGTTTTCCCAGGTGGGATGGGTCCGAAAATGAGACATGGGATTTGTTTCATTCCTATTTTCAAACATTAATTCATTGTCGAAGCTGAAAACCAAACACTGTAATACATTTGTGTTTCCCCATTAGGGATGTAACGATTAATCGTAAGGCAGTTAAAAATCGATTCATAGGTACCACGGTTCACATCGATGCTCTGAAAATTGAATCGCAGTACTTTTTTTAAACAGCAGAGGGCGCTATATATTAATTCTTCCAGAAGCGGACGTGGCGGGCGGAATCTGCTACTACTTTCTTTCTGGCCGCCATTTACTGTTAAACATGCTCATAAATGATTCTTTACCCCTTTAGCACCGAAAGAATATCTGTAATATTACGTGAATATCTGTAAAAGTCACGTTTTTCTATTACCTCTGTCTGCTAGCATAGCTTCTCTTCTTCACTGGTGGAATATCTGCATGCCAACCGACCATTGGGTTACCAGCGCCCTCTGCTGGTCCCAACAAATATCTGACGTAAATACAGTAAAATGACTGTTTTCTTTTTTTTTTAAAGTCCAATTGTTAAGGCACAAAATACATTTTCAGTTGCACTTTTAAAAAGAAAAAGAACTATTATGTCGTTTTGAATTGTTTACTATCGAACCAGAATTTAAATTAATGGGCTTCTTCTTCATTTGTATTATTCCTTTATTTATTTCATTCAAGATTTATTTTTAGTTAAATTGCATTGTTTTGAATAGTTTATCAAAGGATTCTTTTGACAATGAAAAATAAAAGGAAAATAGTACAGTGTTTTCCTCAAAAAATAAAGGAATATTTTTCAGTCATCATTTGTCTACAGTCCCATTTTGTAAAATAAATCGGGAGAAAATCGTATCGTGAACCCAGTATCGTGAATCGAATCGTATCGAGAGTTGAGTGAATCGTTACATCCCTATTCCCCATACATTCATTCAAAGAGGGGTTTTAATGCAATAGCAGGTATGGTAATATTGGCTATGCAAAATACACAATCTACACCTTGTGAAGTAGGCTTACTGAGCTTTATACTGAATGCATCATGTTCTTTTAAAAACTTTTATACAGTAATAAAGTGAAACTGACTGATAACAGTTCTGTCTGTTGATTGTCTGATGAATTAATATTGTATTAAAATTTCATTACTTTCTGGCATGTGATGTGGCAACAGTGTTGCTTTAAGCCTGGATTTTGGATTTGAATTCATCCTATTTTTATAGAATATTCTTTGTTCCTCTATGGCAGGGATGGGCTACTCCAGTCCTCGAGGGCCGATTCCTGAGACTTTCAAATGTGTCCCTGCTCCTACACACCTGAATCAAATGAAATGGCTTGTTGTCACACTTCTGTAGAGCTTGATGACAACACATTGGTTTCAACCAGGTGTGTTGGAGCAGGGAGACATTTTGTCTCAGCAATGCGGCCCTCGAGGACTGGAGTTGCCTACCCCTGCGCTATGGTAACGCAGGCTGCTGTTTCTACTTGTTTGTGATTGGTTAGACGCTGCAGATTCTGACCGTTTTGTGTAAGTAAGCACTGATTCAGATCAGAAAAACCTGCGTTGTTACCAGTTTCGATTAAGCTGATCTGATTAAGTGAACTGGCCTAATGGAAAAATATCTTGGATAAACACAGCTTCTTGTACAGACCTGTGGGAAAATGGTTTCCACACCTTTATATATAAAAAGAGGAAATTAATTCCTACCTAAACTCTGGCAGATATATTATGCGTTTGACATTAAAATGGCACCTAGGGACCCCAAACTCAATCAATCTCACCATTGCAGTACAAGAGAAGCTAGTTGCTTAAGCGTTCAGATATTTTGATTGGAGTCCCTGGTGACTGATTCTGTCAGTAATGAGACAAAATAGTTGCAGTCCACAGAGATTTCTATCCACATTTTCTCTGAGGAGGCAAGAGTTCTGCTGGCATTTAAAACTCATTGGAAATGTTTTTGTTTTGCACAAAAGTGGACAGCAGTTCCCCCTGTAGTGCTTTAGCAATCAGACAATTAGGCTTAAATATCAAGAGCCTCATGTGCAATAACTTGTAAGAAAAAATAGTGTAAGCTAATATTAATAAAAAAAAACATTGCAGGCTATGCACTAAAGTATTCAGATGTATGTGTCACAGCTGAGGTTTTTGTTGGTGGATCCAGATGCAGAGGAGTACAATCAAAATTATTTCACTTTACTTTGTATATTTGTAAATAATCCATACCATACATGTATCTATCTACCCACATATTTTTGTTTGTAATGCAGTTACATTCATTAAAAAAAAAAAAAAAAAAATATATATATATATATATATATATATATATATATATATATATATATATATAAAGTACCAAAATAAATATATAAATATAATGAAATAAATAAAAAAAAAAAAACATAAAATTGTCCCTTTAATATCTTCAAAACAAAACTAAAGTACCAAAATCCAAAGCAGGCACAGGGAAAACAGTGAGCATGGGAAAACACTGTAGCACAGGAGTAGAGTAACATAGACCAGTGGTTCCCAAACGGTGTAACATGAGGCAAGTCCAGGTGTGCTGTGGGATTTTGTGACAACCATACATTATTATTTAGCGGCCTATAAAATTCACGTTAACGGAATCGCGAACGGAATCAACCAATGAAAACGGAATCCACTGTGGAACACGGAAATGGACAGAATCGCCATGAAACACCGTCCCCATGAGGCAAGGAACATTTTTTTTAATGAGGAAATGTTTCCAGGGACAGCTCATTATGTGCACCGCCCGCCCCCCTCCCATCCTGGCCACATTAAACACTGTCTAAACTGCCAAAAAACTATTGTGGGAAAAGTTGGAAGTTGTTGTGGACGAGACTATTGATGCCAGGGATTGTGGAGTCTGAAACATCGTAGGTTAATGAGAACTTTTGATACTGTCAAACATTCTGGCCCCTAGTGGTGAAATAAATGATGCATCCTTGCGTCCATTTGTTTTTGTTTAATCATTACGGTCTGGAATGATGTCATCATCATTTAAATTAGGTTAATTTAAATTAAGTTGATCAAAACTTAATCAATAAACCTGATCAGATTCAGTAAACCATTGTTCCCTGAGGGGAATTTGCAATTAGGTGACATTAATGCTGTTCTCATACATCTTTATATGACATACTTTAATTAGAAAGGAGCAGTCAATAATCCATGTCACTACAACTTATATCTACCTTTTAATTGTATCCCACCTTATTTTTGACCTACAGTTTTGTTTAAATATGGGGTTTTTTATTTATTAGTATTAGTGTTTATTTTGTTTCCTCACAGGAGTTAAAAACAAATGTTTTACAAAACAATGGATTCATTTTTTTTTTTTTTTTTTTAAACAGAATTTTAAAAAAAATAATGTGGAAAAAACGTAATTTGGGAAAGAATAAAATTGATTTTATAGGGCCCTAATTATTGCAATATACAACTACACAAAAATAATTATGTTTTAATTTACTACTTTTTTTACACTCATTTCATAAAACAGAGTCAAAGTCTTTACCTAATTTTTTTTTAAAATATTTTGTTAATAAATATTTCATGAGTAATACAGTTGTCTTTGTCACATTTTATTTGGAATTAGTAAGTAATTATGCACATTTACAGATATTGTACATGATAAGAGTGATAACACGTGTTATAAAGGCTATTTTGCACAATAGGTGTTTCTTCAGATTTTTACTTGTCCTTTGGTGTACCTTGGGCACAAAAAGAGAGTATTTCCTGGTTTGCCCGCTACATCAGTATGGCACGCTGGGAGGGACCTTCCTGCAGGGGCTGCAATGCAAAAATGCCTGCAAAGGATGGCCATAATTACTGTGTTATGTGCTTAAGCAGTGATCATGCACTCATGGCAAGGGATAACTCATCATCTTGCATGAGCTGCTTTTGCTTGTCAGCGAGACTAAGGGAGGCCCGCTGCCATGTGTTTAGGACACAGCCACCCACACCTGATCATGGACTGCAGTCGGCCAAGCGCACTAGGACTGTGGCTCCAGCTGCACAGAGTCCAGCTGGCATATGTGCCCCCTCACTCGCCATTAGGGGGACTAAGTCAGTCGGACATGAGCGATCTCACAGGCTACAGGCCTCAATTGGTAAACTTCCCGCTCCTGGATCCTCCACCATGATATCAGAGGGGGCTGCCAATCTGACATGGAGTCAGATAGAGAGGTCGGAGCACCACAACCTCTTGGGTCTCTGGCTCCTGGAGGAGTAAGCGCACACTCCATGAGAGGCGTGGCAACTTCCTGGGCCTTGTGGCGGGGAGCCACCCCCTCTGAAGTACATGTGGTTGCTACGTGAGCGAGTCCATACACTTTTGCAAGGTTTTATAACCTAAATGTGACTACAACACTTACTTTGGGGAACTGGTGCTGGGAGAAGTTCACGTTGACCTGACCTTTTAATATGCCCCTGTGCCTTTGAGCCAGAGAGAGGTTCTGTTTCCTTGTCAGTGGGCCTAACGGAAGGGCAGGGCATCTAAGTGACCTCCATACATGTACACCTGATCCTTGTGTCTGGCGAGGTTGGCCATGCCTGTGGCTCCGTCTACCACCCCTTGGTTGGGGGCAGGGACACGCAGCGTCTGACGGTGTCCAGAGCCTGTGTATGTCTATTGTGTATACAGCATGTTTCTGGGTGCTGATTATTCACATGCACTGTATAGAGCACTCTGGTGGCGGTGACGTCTCATTCAATTACCAGGGTCAGGGATCCCGAGGTGAACATGAGGGGGTGCATTGCTCTGTCTCCTCAGTCTCCTTGCAGTGTGTCTTACAGGGCCCCCGTACATATGGAATATTTAACTGTGTGGAGAGAGAGTCTCAATACGATAGACAACGTTTGGTTAGTGAAGAGACTATCTCTCCAGCATAAGGCCGCTCGGAAACCGTTCCAATCAAGGTGAATGGGTGATTGCATGCACATCTGGAGCCTTTAAGCCCGTGCATGGGCCAAGTAGTGGTGTGTCTTAAAAAAAATTCTATAACAACTGTCCTAGTGGGATCAGTCCCCGTACATATGAAATATGTAACTGTGTGGAGAGATAGTCTTTTCACTCAGAGAACCAAGGTTACAACGTAACCAAATGACGTGTGTATGCATAAATTTGAGCCCGTTTCTGTTGAAAACCTGTGCCCTGCACATGTTCGAGTACCCAATCCCAATCCATGTCTACGCCTCAATTTAAATTTGACAATACTACAACCTTTTGTACCATATTTAAGAGAGGAAAGAAGATAAAATTCACTTTTTCACTCTTTTATTGTGAATAAGAAGCATTAGTTTCTCACATGGAGGCATTCAAATATAAATGTACTGATTGGCATGCTGTCCTAAGCAGAGGTGAAAGTGAGGCGTTCCTGTAATTGAGTTTCTTTAATGGGTACTTGTACTTTATTGAGTATATTTCTAAATCAGTCATTTTACTTGTACTTAAGTATGTTTCAAAAGAAGTAAAGTCATTTGTTAAATTTCTACACCCAACCATTACTGAGTAAATTATTTTTTTGTTTTAAATTGAACAACGGACGTTGGAAAACTACAAAAAATGAAATGACCAGACAACAATCAAATGCATCACATCATAGCCGACTAACCAGATTAAATGTAAAGCTTGACACCAAAACAGCATTGAATGCTGGGTATTTTCTCAGAGCATCATCGAAGTGAACCATGGGAGACAGTCCAGAGAAAACACTGCAAGAGAGCAAGGATGATGATGATGATGATGATGATGATGATGCAAATCCCTAGCAACATCTTTCTGGCATATTTGCATATTGCATATTTGCATTAAAACATAGGAAAGGCAACAGTATCATAATGCAATGTAAACTTTGCCTACCCAAGCACACGGATGTTAGCGCGTCCAGGACTTGTGTGTTAAACTTAGCATTTACTGCTAATATTTAGCAAAAAATATATCGACCCACTCCCAGGATTATAACACAGTGTTGGACATGAGAAAGTTTCATTTGTTGTGTTGACTTATGTTTCCTAATTTACACAGAAAGGTTAAACAGAGGCAATATTGCTTCATTCCAAACAACCAGACTCCATTAGAAAAATCAAAAATGAAATACATTAAGTTTTAATTGTGCCAAATTCCATCTCTTCCTTTTTGTTTATACATGAGATGTTTACTGTATGCAAGAGAACCGTGGCAAGATTTATTATCAAAAATAAAAGTGGGGAGTGAAAGTAACTATTAACTTTTACTTTGAGTACTGTTTAATTGAGCTACTTTTTTACTTATACTCAAGTATTTTTTCTATGACCTTTTTGGACGTGTACTTGAGTACAATTTCAATCAAGTAACAGTACTTCTGGGTGATATATCGAGTTTTTAATAAATATCAATCTATTTATTTCAGAGATGTAGCATAGGACTACATCGTAATATTGATATAATTCAAGTAACAATAAAAGTTTCTTACGTAGAGCTGCCAGTATGCCTTTTTTCTCTTCTCTCAGTCTATATCGCAACCCCACCCCTCTCCCGCTCTGTCCCTCTGTAGCCATAGCGACAACATTGAGACAGAGTAGAACAAAGAGTTCCTTAGTAAAAAAAAAATGGTTAAATTTGGAAATTGTTTAGCTTCAAAGTGTCACTGTGAGTGAGTGAGTGAGTGCGGGAGTGTGTACGCGCTGTAGACATCCGGAGGAATCCACTGGTCGATATAGTTATAAACAGAACTCAAAACCACTAGTTACCATCACACTGCACGTTCATTCTATGCAGGGGAAGCTCAAACACTGCTTATATGTAGTTTCAGATGAGACAGTAACGGAAAAGTAACATGAAGCTCCGTCCATGCGGTCAGTACAACCCAGGAAGTAGGCCTGTCTGACTCAACTCTGACCTTACGTTACCATGGGGTCCTTAAAGGGACAGTCCTCAGAATGCCGTCATTACAGCGCCCGTGTGTGTATTAGTAGTGGTAAATACTTAGGATAATAGTATCTGATAAATTCACAATTATCAGTAATAATAAATAAATAATTGATAGTTAATTGTAATAACAGCACTTTGGTCGGCTGAAGTTTTTGAGTGTTTTTAAAATGTCTATAAATGCACATAATTTGTTTTATAAATTATAATATTGTTCTCTACACTTATGTTAATAAACGTTGCTTTGATAAATTCATAATTAAGTTACACTACATTACATAGTATGAACATGGAGCACTTTTCTGTTTCTTTATGTGCAACATAAAGGCGTTGCTTGATATTTTAATGAAAATGCTGTATTGTCAAGTTCAGCAATAATTTAAACTGGGTGGTGGAGACCACACTGCATGACATCCGGGTCAGGTCCATTGAGGTTCCAATGTGTGTAATTGCCTATCTGCTGATGCTTCCATCTGTGCTGGTTAAGCCTGTTTTAACAACGAGCGAGTTATAGAAACAGATGGATTGTAAAACAATCAAATGGACTGAATGATGCAAGGGGAAATGACTTCCTGTAAAGCTGACTCTTTCAAACATAAGGAAAACTAAATAGTTGTTTAAAGAGTTTATTTTAAATGTGCACAACACATTTGATATATTTGAATTATGCAGTTCAAAGTTTTTGCAATGCTTATTACCAAATTGATTCAGCTTGGATTATTGTATTAATCTTGTACAATAAAGCACATTTGCCTTTGTTATAGTGTTGATTGTTCCTTTCAAGAAGCATTGTTAAATGTTCAAGGTGGATCATATATCCATCCATTATCCTATCCGCTTGCTCCTTTTCAGAGTTGCGGGGGTCTGCTGGTGCCTACATCCAGCTTTCTTCAGGCGCTAGGTGGGGCTACACCCTGGACAGGGCCACATTGATCATATTTCACATATAAATATTGCACTTATCCAATGTTGAATCACAAAAATCTCCCCAAAAACATAATATATACAAAGCAGGATTACGTCCATTTCCTTCTGCTCTTCTCAAAGGACACAACAAACTGCTTGAATAGCTTTGTGGTTCTCTTTGTATAGAATACAATTTGCTATATCAATTACGTATGAATTTGTGAGATCTCCTGAGTCCTCACCGCAACAGTTACGCATCACAGACGGAGGCGGTGGGTATTGAGCAGTTATGCATCCAGTGCATATTTGGTGTTTTTCTGCCAAAAGGGACATGAGGTGGAGTCATATACATAAGCATTAACAATAGCTCAATAACACAAAATTTACACAAATGTTGACATATAATCCACACAGTTGTTAAAACTTTTTTTTTTTAATTCAAAACTTAAAAGAGTCACTGGTTTAGCCTTATACAGTGTGTTTATTGGATGCAGAATTGGATTGGGTGTGTGAAATGGATCCTGTTTGTCATTATCTAATGTTGATGGTTTATTGTTCATATTTAACTTCAGTTGATGTCAGTTTTGTGTTCATTAAATGCTGTTGCTATCTATCTATCTATCTATCTATCTATTAGGGCTGGGTATTGCCAGGTAACTCACAATACAATATATCACTGTATTGTTTGTCCACGATAATGATATTATCACAATACATCGATTCTGCGATAATCAATATATCACGGGAAATTTCATACACGATACATTATGAAATCTGTGTCACTGAAGAAATTCAGATTTTATCTACTGCACTGAAATCATTTCACAGGAAATACAAAACATTGTCATTCAATTTCACATGAATGGCAACCAAGTAAAAAAAGTGTATACTGCACAGTGGCTCTTCTTAACACACACTGACCGCAACTAGTCCAATATCCTTGTGTTATGTTTAAGTCTTTAAGGGAAGACTGATACAAAATAATGCTTCAGCAAAATATTGTTAATGATGTTTGTGCAAAAGCAAATGAACTTTAAATCATAAAAAAATATTTTAAGTGCTAGTATTATCAACAACTGTAAAATGTCACGCAGATGAAAAATAAACCACAGTCAGTGCAAACTGCATTATAATATAAACAAATGTTTTCTTCGTAAACATGAAAACCTGAGGCTGAGAACATTTTACTTGTGCCTACTGTACTTGTAAAGTTAAACCTAAACCACTGCGCACACATTGAAAAACTGCATGTTCTTCTTCAGGAAGAGCAATTGATCAGTACGCTCAGAGGTGAGACAGCTCCTTCACAGATACTTACAAAAACGTTAGCATTAGCATCGCGTACTGTCCTCTCCTTCACGGCAAGCTCAGGATGATGACGAACAAGGTGGGTATGCATGTTTGTCGTGTTGCCGGTGAACTTTACCTTCGCGAGACAGTTCTTGCAGATTGCAAACTCTTTATTGAGTGTTGTTCCATTGTCAGTTAGGTAAAAACCGAAGTGGGCCGCTGTTGGCTAATCCTCCGCTTTCAGCCATTTCCTCCTGTTCTTTTTTACTTCTTCTTTTGTTAGAGTATTTTACCGTAGCACCCACTCTTATTCATGCTAAGCGCCATCATGTGGAGGCTTGAAAAGACTGTAAATCAAAACTGTCGCAGTTTTTTGTGAGAGAATTTGTTTAAAACGGTTGTATGTTTTGTTTAAATATTGACATTTGAAAAAAAAAAAAAGAAAGAAAGAAAAATCAATATTTGGCGTCAGTGAATCGATAACGTACCGCAAGACAAAACCTCGCGATGTATCGTCTTATTGATAATTTGGCACACCTTTACTTTCTATCCATCTATCTGCACGCAAACGTTAGTGCGCAATACGGGCTGCACTGCCCAAAATACCAGTGGCTGCTTTTAGCACAATAATGCTCAATAACACAAAGCCCATATCCTCCTAAAATGGTTTCTTTAACATGAAGGGGTCTCTGTTCTCCAAATGCCTCCTCGATCTATTCAATATTGAGTAGATCACCTTTCTTTGAACTGAGCAAGGACGTAAACACTGTGTTTAGTATGAGGTCTATAGAATGAGTGGAAATCTTCATTTATAAAACTCCAGATATTGCCAGCAAAGAAAAAAAAAGGAAGCATCATAACAGCATGATCTGACTGAGAAATATTGTGGGTGGACTGTGGATCATTTGAAAACCTTGAGCAAGATGAACAAGTGATTTATTGTTCATCCCCAACCAATTTATTTCTTTCAAAATCACACTTTGCATAATGACAATTTCATTCAATAAAATATGTGTCAGAATTGCAAATGTTTGCTACACAAACACTTGAGAGCATGTTTTATATCTTAAAGGCATCTCTGGGTGGAAACACTATACAGAAATCTCCACTGATCAAACTGTATGACATCCACAAAATGAGATGCTTTATCTGGAAGCACTGCAAAATCCATTATTCTATACAAATCCACACCCCTATATCTGATTTTTTTCTTTCCCCTGCTCAGCACTACACAGCAGATAGCACTGTCCTTGGTTATCAAAATACAATTTTTGCTCCATACATCATAAATGGTTAAAATGCCATATCAAATGTTTTTGACAGCCCACTCGAGCATTTCTAAGTCTCATTCTAACATCTGCTAGCAGCATGCAGTGCTCTCTCTTCTCGCTCTGTGTTTCGTACACTGCTTTGACCCAGTATGCCAGTGGTGGTATTCACCCCAGAGTTCCTATTTATTACTTGTTATCTCCATGGCTTACAGTGGATCCCTTTGGATAGACAGCTGCCTCAATGTCAGAGCATTGCAAATGACATTTACTACATTGTTTACTGGAAATGACAAGCCTCTGGTCTGTGAAACTTTCATCGTAATACTTTTTGACATCTTTGGTCAACAGTGGACTGAGAGAGCGTGGAGATCAGTTGTACTTGTGATATAACATACTCTATTTCATGCTGCCAGATTGTGGTATTGCAGTAATTCACCTGAATATATTGAATTTATCATCTGGCTCTCATTAATGCCTGACAATGGTTTCAGTTAAGCCTGTCGCAGCCCAAACTCTACCCAAAATTGACTGAAATTGTAAACTTAGACCCTGAGAACCCCATGTTTGAGCCCTACCAATCGTTTCATTATAATAAAATCTGAAATAAAAATGTCATGCCATCTATAACAGTAAAAGGAAAGAAAAAAAATCTATCTTATGATTTAGTAAAGGAATATTACTGGCTGCTGCTGAAGGAATTTATTAGTTGTGTCTCCACTTATCTATCAACAGCAAGTGACCAAACAAAAATGATACCGAGGTGATGTATTTTTTCAGAAACTCCAAATCAAACCATGCAATGTATGATGTGCCTAACAATTTTAAACAATTAATCTATTTTTTCAGTAGTTGCAAAGTCAACCAGTTATATGTCACCTTTGGAAAACCCTTTCACTATTCAAAAAAAAAAACTTTGGAGTGGAAGTGGCTTTCACTGCAAAAGTGACAAAGTACTACTCTTCAGTGCTCAATAGTGTTGTGTTCAAGACCACACTATCCGAGACCAAGACTTGCCCGAGACCAGAATGCAAATACAAGTCGAGACCGAGACCAAGACCATAAACATTTTTTTTTTTCAATTTAAAAAAATATCTAAATAAATAAAATTATGACAAGGTTCGACAGTTAAATAACATTCTCTCTTTAATTTTTGTTTATTTTAAATACATTTGACGGACAAAAAAGGTGCCTCCAAAAAACTTACTAAAATATTAAGACCACTACTGCTACTGATAAATTCACAATTATTCTATATATTTGAAAACAAGATTTTTATGTCAGCTGAATGTACAGCAAGTGTTTAAAAGCATTTCTGCCATGAAATAACGATTCTTGATTCTGATTCTTTGTGTTGTGCAGGTCAACAGGTCACAGATTTCACAAGATATTTTTTAAGTTTGAAAAAACCTTTACACAGGCCATTTTTATTAATTCAGTAATGTAACTAGGATATTCAATTAACAAAGATTTCCAGCTGTAACTGTAAAAATGAAACTTTCTGAAATAAAACTACAAACAACAACAGCCGATCCTATGTAATAAAAGCCTTAAAAGACATGGATATAATGAAAAGAGTGGATGGACAGAGGCATAAAAATGCGGACTTTCACACGGACACACACAGACTTATTAAACACACACACACCTCGGTAAACGGAACACGCTTCACCGGCCAGCAGGCACTAGGACCCAGAGGCGGAGTAAATGCGTCTTCATACTGCTGCAGAGGCTGTAATATCACCAGTTTATCACTTTACCAGTTGTTAGAGCTACTGTCTTTACCAGGGAGATAATATTTATTCATGGTGATTGTTTTCTGGAGTTTTACTGAGATTTTTACCGGTGATTAGTTCATGTCTCCCTTGCACTCCGCGGTCCAAACTGACACCGTACCCAGACACGCACACACACACACACACACACGCACACGCACACACGTCACTCGGTCACTTTAAGGAAGGCTGTGGTCATTATACGGGGTGGATTAAATAATGAATAAAGGATTGTTTTATCCCGTTCTTCTCCGTGTTATTATCACATTATAAAAAAGGTTAAAAATAGCAGGAATTAGTGCTGGTCTCAAAATGTCTTGAGAGAAAATCCCGAGTCCGAGCAGCCCGAGTCCGAGACAAGACCAAGTCAAAATGCTTCAGAGTCCGAGATGAGACCGAGACCTTTAAAATTTGGTCTCGAGACCAAGACCGGTCTCGTCTACCACAACACTAGTACTCAAGTAAAAGTATAGATACTTAAAATAAATTAACTCTGGTAAAAGTATTGAAGTTGCTCCCTTACTTGAGTAAAACCAAAGCTACTAACATGCTACCAAATGTACTTAAGTAAAAAAGTAAAAAGTTAAACAAATGTATCTTACAGATGGTTTTTAAACCATGAAATTCCATATCTTTTACATTTTTAAGAACTTGTACATTGGTGTGAAAAAAGTGTTTGCCCCCTTCCTGATCTCTTACATTTTTGCATTTCCACATTTAAATTACTCAGATCATCAAATTAATTTTAACATTAGTCGAAGACAACACAAGTAAACATAAAATGTAAGTTTTTGATGAGGAAGAAAAAAATCTAAAGGTACATGACCCTGGGTGAAAAAGTGTTGCACCTCTATTGTCAAATAGATTTGTTATCCTAAGTTTATTATTTCTGTTAGTTAAAAATAAATTAATATGCAAAGGAATTTAATTTTAACCATATAAATTCGAACTTTATTTGTTTTTTTATTGCTTATATGCTTTTGTTCATGCACTTTTATCATACACAACATAAGTAATTAATACGTATTTCTCACTTGTTCAATAGTGGGGCAAAAAAGTATTTAGTCAGCCACCAATTGTGCAAGTTCTCCCACTTAGAAAGATGACAGAGGCCTGTAATTTTCATCATATGTATACCTCAACTACGAGAGACAAAATGAGAAAAAAAAAAAAAAAAAAATCCAGAAAATCACATTGCATTTATTTGAAAAATTATGATGGAAAATAAGTATTTGGTCAACAACAAAAGTTAATCTCAATACTTTGTAATGTACGCTTTGTTGGCAATGTCAGAGGTCAAATGTTTTTCACAAGGTTTTCACACACAGTTGCTGGTATTTTGGCCCATTCCTCCATGCAGATCTCATCTAGAGCAGTGATGTTTTGGGGCTGTCGCTGAGCAACACGGACTTTCAACTCCCTCCAAAGATTTTCTATGGGGTTGAGATCTGGAGACTGGCGAGGCCACTCCAGGACCTTGATATGCTTCTTACAAAGCCACTCCTTCGTTGCCCTGGTGGTGTGTTTGGGATCATTGTCGTGCTGAAAGACCCAGCCATGTTTGATCTTCAATGCCCCTGCTGATAGGAGGTTTTCACTCAAAATCTCACGATACATGGCCCCATTCCTTCTTTCCTTTACACGGATCAGTCGTCGTGGTCCCTTTGGAGAGAAACAGCCCCAAAGCATGATGTTACCACCCCCATGCTTTACAGTATTTATGGTGTTCTTTCTCCTCCAAACACAACGAGTTGAGTTTTTACCAAAAAGTTCCATTTTGGTTTCATCTGACCATATGACATTCGCCCACTCCTCTTTTAGATCATCCAAATGTTCTCTAGCAAACTTCAGGTGGACCCAGACATGTACTGGCTTAAGCAGGGGGGACACATCTGGCACTGCAGGATTTGAGTCCCTGGCGGCGTAGTGTGTTACTGAAGGTAGCCTTTGTTACTTTGGTCCCAGCTTTCTGCAGGTCATTCACTAGGTCCCCCCGTGTGGTTCTGGGATTTTTTTTCATCGTTCTTGTGATCATTGTGACCCCACGGGGTGAGATCTTGCATGGAGTCCCAGATCGAGGGATATTATCAGTGGTCTTGTACGTCTTCCATTTTCTAATAGTTGCTCCCACAGTTGATTTCTTCACACCAAGCTGCTTACCTATTGCAAATTCAGTCTGTGCTGTGGTGACTCCTTGAGTTACCGTAAAACGCACTGGCCTTGGATCTTTCACCACAGTACTTTGTTTAATTGCCACTACTTTGGCAAACTGTGGCAGCAACATTTGGTAGTCTAGTGTTTTGTCTTGATGATGGTTCTAGATAAGAGTTATCACGATACCAAAATGAGTAACCACAATACTATACCAAAGCATCATGGTTCCGGGTATTATTGTGATACTGCAGCCTTTTTTAATTATTATTATTAACTGCAATGTATTTGTACAATATAAGCAATAAAAAATAGTAAATGAAGTTAGAATTTATATGGTTGAAATTAAATAATCATTCACTTCCCATTGCCCATTAATTTATCTTTAAGTAATTTAAATAATCAACTTCGGATAACAAATCCACTGTCTTTTCTAGTATAGTAGGAACCGTTACAATTTGGCACCGCGGGGTATCTTGGGAATTGTGCAACTATAATACTGCAACGCCATTATTATTGCTATTAACTCCACTGCATACAGTGAGAGATGGTCTGTACCTCTTTTCTCAATGTGTACTTCCCTACCAGGAATATCCACTGCTGCTCTTCTGGGTCTTTTGAATCATCAATAAAAACCAATGTATTGCTCATGTATTTGTCATTTACATATTTTTGAGCTACATATCCCATTCTCATTCTCTAAATGATATATTTTAGAATAATCCATACCAACTCTAATTTTTATTCTTCTATCAAATATAAAGCTCATTATGTACATGTTTCCTTTTTTACCTAATTTACGTATCGAATATTATTAGAAGACCCTCTTTCACATCTCACCCTCACTGCAAAACAGTCTATTCTTCCCCACCTTTTCTATTTCCTGCCTTGAGTCTCTTCTCCCTGCTCTCTTTCCCCTCCACTTAGGTGTAACACTGCTCTCCCTTTTTATATCCTCCCTATAATAAAAGATTTCTTACCCTTCCTTAGGGAGGGCTGGTGATGGTCACAATTAAGCAATAAAATAAATCAATTTATTTTATTGCAATAACAAAATATGCATTGCTGTCTCATAATGATTGCACTTCCTGTGGTGTTGACCTTTGACAGCATGTGCAGACAAGTAAAAAAAAAAAAAAAAAAAAGAAGAAGACCCTCTTTACATACCATATCATAGGCTTTTCCGATGTCAAAAAAGAGTGCACTTACTATTTCTTTATTGGCTTGAGCTTTCCTAATCTTTGACTCTAAACTCAAGATGTTATCCATGGTTCCCCGCCCTTTACGGAAGCCACTTTGATATTCACAAATTTCGACTTTCTAAAAAATAATTAAATCTTTCCATCACCATTTTCTTGATCTGACTTGTCTTATGTCTTTAACTCCTAAATTCTGTCTCATAATTTCTTGTTTACACATCCTTGCTCTTTCAGTTAATTTCTCAGAACTATGAATTCTCACAAATGTTTCTGCTAAAACATCTGCTCTTTCTGCTCCAATTATTGTTGCACTGCCAACCTGTAGTACTGGTAATCCATTTTCCATTCATTTTCCTAATCATTCCCTATATATCTTTTAGCTGTGTTTTTCTCCTTATTCTAATACAATATTGTCTCCAGTATGTACGTTTTGCTATTTTAATATTTCTCCGGACTACTGCCTGGGCTTTATTATACTGAATTAATGTCTCAAATGTATGATGTCTTTTAAGGAGCCTAAATACTTTATTTCTTGTATTAATTGCTTTGTCACATCTCTCATCCCACTATGGGACACTTTTCCTCGTCTTTGCTCCTTTTGTTTCTGGGATTGTCTGTTCCACAGCTTGTGTTATAGCCTTGACAATAACCTTATTAAATTTCTCAATATTTTCCATATCTTCTTTTGTAATATCCCCACATTTGCCCTCACACTTAATTTGAAAAGTTTGCCAGTCTGCTTTGTCCAATTTCCATCTTGGTGGTCTTTTCCCCTTATTCTGTTTTGGATTAACACTGACCCTAGTTCTTATTGGGGAGTGATCACTCACGAGCATTGATTGATTTAAAACAAACCACGTACTGATACCTGCAACATCAGATGATGTAAAAGTCAAATCAATGGCACTTTCACTATTTTTTGAGCTATTACAACTTGTCCCTCTTCCATCATTAATGGTAAATGGATTTTATATAGCGCTTTATCCCCACACTGAAGCAGTCTCAAAGCGCTTTACATATCAGCTCATTCACCCAATCACTCTCACATTCACACACCAGTGGGACAGGACTGCCATGCAAGGCGCTAGTCGACCACTGGGAGCAACTTAGGGTTCAGTGTCTTGCCCAAGGACACTTAGACACATAGTCAGGTACTGGAATCGAACCCCCAACCTCTCGATCAGAAGACGACCCACTACCACCAGGTGCAATTAATGCAAACCTTGCAATTGATTTTCTTCTACAAACTCTTCTATTGCTAATCCATTTATGTCAGTTCTTTTGCTACCCCACAGTGTGCTATGGGCATTAAAATCTCCACATTGTATCACCTTTCCTTGTATTTCTCCACCCGCCTTACATAAATTTTCCTCATTAATTATATTACCTGGATTATAATAATTAATTACTGATATACCACTCCTCTCTATCCATACTTTTAATATTGTTACTTCACATTCCTTACTAATTTTCTCCATTTTATAATGAATCCCCTTCTTTACAAATGAAGCTACTCCTCCTCCCATTCTATTATCCCTATCATTTATTAATCCAACATGCCCATCTATTTTAAAATCCCATTGTGATTTTAACCAAGTTTCCTGAGTGCAAATAACATGGGGTTTTTCTGATAATTCTCCTCCTTCTTCTTCTTCTGGTCCTCTCAGCCCTTTATACAGCTCCTCCTCCCTCTTCACCAGATTGCTGATGTGAATCAGGTGTGTTTGAAGAGAGGGAGGAAGAGCATGCAGAGAGGCCATGAGGCACCAGCTGTAACATATGTAAGGAGTAGAAAGTACAGATATTTGTTCTATAAAGTAACGAGTAAAAGTAAAAAGTAGCTAAAAAAATCAATACCAGAAAAAACTACTTAAGTACAGTGAGTGTTTGTACTTTGTTACTTGTCACCTCTGATTATAGGGACGCAATGACACATTGGTCATAGCAGTGTTTAGCGCAGTATTAGGTTGAAGCTCATCCAAGATGCTAACATCTACTACTGTTAGCAGATCCTTGTTGAACTGCTGCTGGTCATCGGCTTTGGTTGGAACAAAGAGCTGTGTGGATGACAGGAGTTTGTCACTACAATGTTGGCCAGATGCTTGTAATCTGTGGAAGGTCATCTCACTGTTTTCCCATTAACCAAATTCCTCCTCATCATCACGTCAGTGTCCACTCACTGTGTACATGAAGAATTAAGAAGGAATAGAAGAATATGTATTAGTTTTTTCAGAAGGGTTAGGGTTAGTGCCTTTTTTAACCTCCATGTGTCACAGGTTCGGTTGTCTATTTGGTCGTGTATTATCTCTTCTTTCACTTAATTCCAGATCGTCCTTCATTATCTCCTTCCTGCTGTATACCAAGTCCCTGTTACCTGCTTGAAAACCTGCTCCTTATTCCCTGACTCCATTATGTATTTGAATTCCTGCCATTTATATTTACTCGCTGTCAGTCCATCATGTTACGTCATGCAGTGCAGTCATAGCCACAGCCACGGTTATATTCATAGCTGTTTTGCAACACGGCTCTGTTATTAATCCTCTTAAAAACTCTGCAAAATGTCCAAATAATCTGAGCTGCGGGTTCCAGTGCCTTGTATTTTTGTCTTTTTGGAATAATCTGTGACAGCATCAATGTCCGTATGTCCACAGTCTGACAACAAATAAGTTTTCTCACAGGGGACTATCTTCTATTGTCAATATTTAAAAAAAATCCAAATCCAATGTTCTTTATTTTTCTTCTGCTCCTCCATCACTGTCACCAAACAAATTCATCAATTCAAAGGCTTCATCTCCACGTGTAAGTGAAAGTACTGTAAAGAAATTCTAATTGACTAGATTTTTTTCAAATTTTGATAGAGTTACAAGTACTTTAAATTGCACTGGCCCAAATGTGTCTGCCGACATCTTTAAAGTTAGTAAAACTTGGACATTTCTATGGATAAAAAAACCTTGGCCTTCTGGATAAGAGGTGAAAAGATGACATGTCTACTTGTAAGAGGACGTTTGTCACCCAATTACATTTCCTTTGCATTCTCTGCAGTGTTTTGATTTAAGTTTCAAATTAAAAGTTGAAATTTTCAAAGTGAACTTGATTAAGAGTTGTCAAAGACAGAGAAGCATGATTAAAGAGGGAGCTAAAGCTATGCTGTGCTTAGCTTTAGGCCTACATGATAATATAGATCCAGATTCTAAAGGCATTTATCGCTCCATGAAAACATAATTAACAGTAAGTGCCATATAATAAGCCATAAAAGAGTTTTATTGCCATCAAAGTCAGTTTTATGAAATAAAAAACTTGACCACGTAATCTTTAACTGAGTAAAATGCCATCTGACAGCATGCTAATTATAATGTTTCTGCAGCTGAGACTGCAAAAGTACGGCCAAGAGTCCAAAGTCTTTGTTACTTTGTGGTTTTACAAATGTTCTTTAACCTCTATGCTAGCCTATAAAATAATTTCAACCTTTGATTTGTTTAAATTCTTGAGAAGAAAGTTAGATTTTGTGGTAAGGTTGCTTATGAACTGTAAGATGTCCTCTGTGCCCAGGAGTGTTTGAGAGACTGAAAGGTCAGCATAGTTAATCCTCTTTTGCATCACTTTTGACCTTTTATGTTTTGCCACTTTATGACATCTTAAAATGTATGCCAGGTCATATTTTCCATGTACACCCACGATCATGTCATGAATTTTATTGGTTCAAGTTATATCTTGACATATAAAAGTTCTACACACAAAACGAAAGAAGGCAGCAATTATCTTAGTGTGTGTTTTCTCCTACTGAAATACAGTGACTTAGTAGATTCTGGCAAACCAGTTTGTACTTACACTAGATGATGCAAAGCAAATACAGGAAGATGTCCCTGGAGGAAGTAAACAAGTTAAAGCGTGAGTAAATATTGTCAGTTGATATTATTTTACAGTCTTAACACGCTTGACTAGCTCCAACATAAGCTTGGGGAGCTGTTCCCGTGAATTCCCCAAAAACATTTTTTTTACAGTATATGCTTACATTTTTTGTTTTACAAGGATTAGGTATCAGTGAATCATTATAACTGAATTTTATTCTATATATATGCCTCTTATTCATAAATAAATCAATAAACACATTGTTTTTATTTCCACTTTTTTACATTTTTCTTCAGCTTAAGAGCACATGATGTTCTCTTGTAGGTTTTAAAATTACATTAATATTGCATTAACTTAAAGGTGAAGTCCACAATCCTTTTTAGAAACACTTTTTGTTATTTTAAGTGAAGTGTTCCTTTCATCCCGAGAGTAGTTGATGTACTCAGAAAAAGAACGGAAATGAATCAGACTTCTGTAGTAGCTGGCATTCTGTAAAAACTCTGACCAACCCTTGCCATTCGGTCCGAATGCAAAGAACCAATCAGGTGCCTTCATGCCTCATCCTACCTGCACATGCCTCTTTTCCTCTCCTCTCTTGCATACGCACTAATCATATGACACTGTTCCCTGAAAAATGGCGCACAAATGCAAAGCGGCATGAGAAAACCAGGAACATGTCGGTCTAAGAGAAAAGGGGAATAGGACAAAAGAGAGAGAAAATAGTCAATGCACTCCATGCATCACAATACAGTATCACAGTTTTTATGACGGTGAACTTTGTCTTTGAAAACTCTTTGTTTTAGTGATGACGGGCTTCCTTGTTTGGGGGTGTGGAATCCCACAGCTGATCAACATAGCAATTGTCTTTGGCAATCAACACACAGCGTCAACCTGACGCAGCAGCATATATGCTATAGCACTTTCAGGTGACTTTTGTTGTAATTAGAGCTATATCAGGCTTTAGAAGAGACCTTGCTAGATCAAATCTTGCTGGTTTTTCAAAATTACAGACTGCACCTTTAAGCATTATTTCATCGACTTAAATGATCACTTTATTTAAGGATAATATATAGATTTGTATTCCTTGCTTTGAACTCTAACAATCATGTTCAGTAATTGGTAAAGTGAACTTTGATCGAAACGTTTTGTGGCAGCAGGTAATCAAGTTGCTCACTTGTGACGTAAATCAGAGAATCTCAAGGACTGCAGCTTTTGTGTCGTATTTTCCATTTGCAGTGTTGAGTATCTATTAAAAAAAGTCCAAGGGAAGAAAAAACAGTGAACATAACTTCTTTCATTGTTTAAAAAAAAAAAAGAAAAAATCTCTTGTCCAATTCCTAAAAGTGGTTATTTGTGATGGATTAAGACATTTAAGGGTCAATATTATTAAATGTTTTTGTTAATGCCGTGGAACTGGAGTTGTCCAGGAATTCAAGTATCTAGGAGTTATCCTTGATCCAACACTGTCGTTTCAAAGTCACGTAAAAACAGTTCCCAGCGTTATTCCATATAATAATCGGAATTTCCGTCACATTCAGAACAAGCTGAATTTGAACGCTGCAAAAACATATTTTTAAAACATGATAATTTCTGATATTGATTAACTGGTCACTTGTGTGCCCCACAACACCTAAAACCATAGAAAACCTCTACAAAACAGCTCTAAAAACATTTGATAAAAAAAAAAAAAAAACATTACTGTTATGTTCTGAAAAAACACAGACTGCTTGATATTAACAACATGACTAAACTTAAAAGAGCAAGTCTAATTTACAAGGTCCTGCATTCCCTCTCTCCCCCGCCTTTAAAGGAGTTTATTAAACGTAAAGAACATTCTGAAAGGTCAACACGAGCCACCACCACCAGAAGGGACCTGGTGATACCTCATAGACGTACTAACTGTGGTCAAACTGTATTATCTGTCCAAGGTGGAAACCTGTGGAATAGTCTACCAATAACACTGAGAGAATGGCCAACATTCTTTTAAAGCTCAAATGAAAAACGGGTTATGGTCAAATCAAACCTGTTCTCACTCATAGCAACACTGGGTTGAGTGCAATAGTAGTGGGGTGTGTGCAATAGTGGGGTGGTGCAATAGTTCGGAACTTTTGGTATTTGTGTATGGTTTATGGTTTTATTTTGTATATAGCCCCGTGTGACCCCAACCTCTGTAACCCAGCCCTTTGTGACCACGGCCCCATTTGGGACAAAAGACGGAAATTAGCCACTGGCTACAATCTGGGGTGTTTACATTCATGTAGTCCATTAACATGCACTGTCCCAATCAAATAAACTGATATTCTGTCCAACTTAATTTCTTTTAGTTAAAAAAGGTTTAAATGCATTGAAAGATACCACATATTTTGTAACTTAGTATATCTGTGCTCACTCTGTTATTCAGTGTCAAAATATAATGTGGTGTGATTGTCTGACCATGACTGACTTTTGAAATAATTTTTAATCTCTTCAAATTTATTTTCTGCCCTATAATATTTATTATATGATAGTATAATATTTCAAAGTACTTCTATATTTATTTCCATAATAATATAAATGCAAACCTTGCTTGATGATTCCCATTTTATGAAATATAATGTGGTGAAATCCTTACACGTTATTGACCCTTATACCAAAGAAGTAATTCGGATAAAACCTTATTCATAATTTGGCATGAAACTAAAATGGTTATTGTAATTTTTTGCTCATGAGATAAGAACAGCATTAGAAAAGCAGCCATATCTCACAAGAACACCAGAAAACCCCCAAGCCTCAGCTAATTTTTGATGCCTCAGGGATAGAAAAAGGTTCGTGAATAACAAAAACCTGTTGGTTGTGTGACCTTGGGCTGTTTCCCGGTGCTCAAACTGGGATGGATAAACCGGTTTTACATACCAACAGGGATAACTGGCTGACGACCATGCAGGGAGCCACATTAACACCAACCAGAACGGATCGAACAAACCATCCCTGCAACTTCCCCTCTGTTTTCTTGTTCCCGAACACCTGCTGTCTCAGCCTGTAAATTGGAGGGTGCAACACAAAGCAGTGTACTGTATATGTGGGAGTGCAGCACACAAGGATTAATTGCCAGTGCTGTGATAAGAGCCTTTTCCGCTGTTTGTTTCTGCTGTCTCACATCATAGACTCCTGAACCTTCCACTTCCAAAGCGGAGGATTTGATCACAAGCCAAAGACACTGTAGGCACCAACTGTAGTTCCTTAGTTTAATCGAGCATGTGAGGGCACAAACAAACATAGTCTTGCAATTGGAATAGTTGAGCAGACTGACTTACATGGCAGCTGTACAGTTAAATGTAGTGTGCAGGAATCTAAAATTCAACAGTGTATTTGCAAGCTGATATCAGCAATAAAATACTAATCATATATTCAAATCTTACATGCAATGAGTTTACAATAGTACAAATACAGCCTTATTTTGTTAAACAATACAAAAACATGAATTTTTGGATTGCTCATGTTATTGTGCTTTACAGACGCACTCCTGATTGAAACGTCCATCAGCGTGCTCACTGACATTTGCACACATTTTTAAAGACGCTTTAGTAGGTCAGTTTCTAATGCCCATCAATGTTGACCAATGTTATTACAGCCACACACTGGGGTTGGACTGTAATTCAAGCTTATTGTTATGAGAGAGAGATATTTAATGGCGATACGTGAGCACATAAATTCACCAATGATGGCACACTATGGCAGCCTCGCTTCCGTCAGTCTGCCCCATGGCAGCTGTGGCTACAATAGTAGCTTACCACCAATTGTGGAGTGAAAGAATATATGCCTTCCAATCCAATGCATTATTATTATTATTATTATTATTATTATTATTATTATTATTATTATTATTAGTAGTAGTAGTAGTAGTAGTAGTAGTAATAGTATTATTATTATTATTATTATTATTATTATTATTATTATTATTATTATTATTATTTTTATTAATAATAAATATTAAAAAAAAATTTTTTTCCTTGAGGTCAATCTGACCCCAGGGATTTTTGCCTCCAGAAAATGACTTTGTTTTTCTGCAAGGCACTTTATTTGTTGAATACAATAATAATCCCTTGATAATTAAACCTTGACCTGTTCTCTAGCGCCACCATCAGGCCAAACTATTAAATTAAAATGTATTTATTTTGAATAGTTTTATCCAAATCTTCTCAAATTCACTGACAACATTACACACACATATTCATGCCCATGGTGTAGAAAATTTCGCATGAGAATATTGGGGCGTTGTAAGGTCACACACACAGAGAAGGGGGGGTTTGACCCAGAGGACCATCAACGCATGCAATATGCATTCAGACCATTGAAAAAAAATACATGAATCATTAGGAAAAGTCATGAAATATTAAAAAAAAGTCAACTATTATTTTATGAATGATAAACATTGAATGGGATCAAATTGACCCCAATTATATTAGGACAGTTAAAACACTTGATCTATATGCTCATCAATATTCATACAGGACAAATGCATGCATTTTATTGCAAACATTTGCACAACCTGTTCAATTACTATTTGTAATTATCAGACAATTCATCAAGCATCATCTACTGCTTTGTATCAGTTATTTATATTGTGAAATATTGTTCTATGAGAGTCTATTGACATTTATAACACAATGCTGGGTAAGTTTTATTTAACCTGGCAGCCACTATGGCAGGTTGATAAAGGACAATAAAAAAATAAGATGTGAGAAGCGTACATCCATCAAGAGGAAAGCATCAGCTGAGAACACTGTTAAGAGAGCTACTTATCACACAACTATCTGAGCTGAGGTCCAAACATAAACCATCACCGTGTAGGAAATCTAGCATTTATTCTTTATTACAGCTACAACAGAAACAACATGAACCTTTCATTTAGATTAATCGAGCTATTTTTGTTTGGTAGATTGTAAATAAACGTTGGGATATCATTTTCTCTATCAATGTATTTATTTGTAACTAACCTCACAGTATTTTGTATAATGCATTATGTAAGTAAAAAATCAGCACCCCATACTAAAGAGCATTTTGGGATCTTCTCAACATTTTCACAAACGACATAAACTTATTTTGTTTAATGGAGTTTTTCTCTCAGTGATCATCCACTTTGGTTCTTTAGTTTCTTTAGTTGGCAGTTTTGATGAATGCGCCAAAATCAAGCTTTAGGGTTGCTGGTCAGATGCAGACTCGGGGATTATTATGTCAGAGTGTTTTGGGGGTAACAGACTGGTCTGGGATCTCAGAGGTTAACCCGCTTTCAGCATGTGTGCCTCAGTAAATCTGCTGCCGCTCAGTGCTATGGATGTTGCTGCTAGCCATAGTCAAGACAAAGCAGTGCCTCCTTAGGCAGAGGTCATGGTGTGTGCTATCAGTGTATGATGGTATCTGGCCTGCTTAAGGCAGTCTGACCAGAACTGACCAGTAGAGAGTTCTGTAATTACACATCTGTAGATGCAGTTGAACTGTCACAACTTAAAGTGACAGACTTCTGATTAGATTGTCTTTTTTTTTTCTCTGGTTTTGAAAATAAAAAAAAAACCTTTTACTTTTTGCCAAACTTCTTTAAACTTTCTTTAAATCCCCTTCCATTTGTATGACTCACTGTTAGCAGCTGTGGGTTCAGGTAGAAGGATTTAATTCCAGCTCATCACCAGTGTTTGGAATAACGGCGTTTAAAATAACAGCGTTAGGTAACGGATTTTGTTTTTCAGTAACGGGGTAATCTAACTAATTACTTTTTATGCCGTTCCAACGCCGTTATCGTTACTGAACGCTAAATGCGGTGCTTTACATGCATTGATTGAATAAACTGTTAACCGAAAGCACCCCTGGCTTCTTACTCAGCTGTAGTGAGGAGGTGGGTTAAAAACAAGGTGAGCAATTCTGATTGGCTAAGGCGGCGTCATGTTTCATGGTAGCCAATCAGAGCCAGTGTTTTTACTCATGTGCCAACACACACACACACACACACAACCACATACAGATTTTTAAGGTGGCGATACAAACACTACTTTAAATCAATTGTGGTCAAAGGCAAGAATGTGTATGTGAAGTGTTCATTATATCCAGGTGTGAAGACTTTGTCGACATCCGTTGTAAGCAACTCAAATTTAATGAAGCACTTCATGACACACGCATCTAAAAAATCTGAATTATTTGACATATAGCAATTATTTTATTTTTTTTTAACAGTAACGCAAATAGTTACTTTCCTTGGTAATGAGTTACTTATATTATAGAGTAATTCAGTTACTAACTCAGTTACTTTTTGGAACAAGTAGTGAGTAACTATAACTAATGACTTTTTTAAAGTAACCTTCCCAACACTGCTCATCACTGAAACATTCTTTCTTATTTCACTCACACTTGCCTGTGGTGCTTGCCAGTTTCTCTCGGTTTTCTTTACATCACACACCAAGCTTTGGATGAACTGGCAAGTGATGTGTTTGAGTGAGGTTTGCACCTTCTTTCCTGTCTCTGTAGGCATCACAGGTCTGCCAGGTTAAATTTCTTCACTGCAAGAAGCTGAGAAGTCGAGGGGTGATGGAGGAACGCTGCTTAGTATTCAAGCCACTGGCACTGTCTGAGTGTTTAAACCCATCTTCAAGTCTATTTTTGTAGATCTGCCTTGCTGACAAACGCCTGTGTTGTTGCTCATAATTGTGTTTTGTTGTGTGATGACACCCATCACTTTTCTTTTTCGCTTCATGATATAAACTTAGTTTAAGAGTTGTCATTAGAATTAGAATTTCTTATCAGTGTTTGTTTATTTTTTCCAGCATCTGTCAGAATTGGTTTTAGTTTCATCTAAATCTGATAATGGTTCATATAAAAAATAGTTAAGGCCATTTTAATGATACATTATTAATGTCTAAATTCCCACACAGAGATGACTTGTCATCAGCTTATTAAACATTGTGAAGCGCTGTCTTTCACCAACTTTCCCTTTGCCTAAAATGAACCTCTAATGGGACAAAATTAGTTCTGTTTCATTTTAGTTTGTTTTATATTTTTCTTTATAAAGTAACTTTTGGCCATCCTTTGTTGCTTTTTTGTCGCAGTCTAGTTTTAGTTTAAATGAAAAAAAAAAACAAATCTTAACAAAAACTGATCAAAATGAAACAGATTTCCACTGCTTGTGTTTTCTGAAGGAATCTAAATGAAATTTAAGGCCTACTTCGTCACTGCATATGCCTACAAATACACATTGTGGTATTGCGTAACGTAAGAGATTCAGCAGGTAAACAGCTGCTGATATGATTCCAACCTAACAGTTTCCAACCAGTGGGTTACAGCCCAGAGGAGGGACAATAGAAGTTCAGTATGACCAAAAGAACACAGGAGTAATTTAAAAAAAGAACCTTCATAGTAATGTTCCAACAATAAGGAACGTAGGTTCTGATTTTGATACTGATGCGTATGCAATGCATTGCTTAACTGGCTTATTTTGCATGTTTCACTTACATTTTAAATGACGTGTTGACAATGGCTTTTTGTTTTATTCTATACTAATACTGATCTCACTGATAGATCCCAAAAGAAGATCACGAGTCAAAAAAAGTGGCCACACATGGCCTATTGTGTGTATGCAAAAAAAAAAAATACTGATAAGTGATAAAAAACAGTATAGAGAAGAATGTAAACTTACATTCTTCACCATATTGAACAACATGGACTCTCACAGCTAAGAATATGGAACTGCATCAGTCTCTTTATTTGATTATGGGATTGTTTAGCATAAGCAGGAATTACAACCTCTGCAAGAATTGATTTGAAGGCCTTAAGCCTGCTTCTTTTTGTAGCTTGCATAACCCATCTGTTTGTCACCTCGTAATACGAGCTGAGTCGCTCAAGCTGAAAATGTGTTGCAAGACTAATATTTACGGAATGCCAGTTCTTCCAATGCATGCTCGAGCTAGCAGCTAAATGTGAGGCTTATGGTTATGACAAATGTGAGCTGCTGGTAGTAATAGGAATGATTAGGGAAGGCAGTACTGGAGCATTAGGCAGTCATTATGAGGACAAAAAAAAAGGCTTGACTATGTTTGACAGCAATCGTTTAATGCAGCAATGAAGATGTAATGGAAAATAGTCCTTTTAACATGGACAGTCAAGTAGTTAACATTATTAGAGGGTCACAGCCTCATCTTAACAACATAGTTGGGCCAGTATTCATTTTAACATTCCTTAACCTCCTCTCCCTGTGGGCATTTTAAAAAAAGAACAAAAACATACACTGTCTGCTGAAATGATACCAATCCACTTTTACTTGCCAATTTAACCAATTGTCCATTTTAGTGCTGAGAATAAGAAATTAGGAAGAATAGAAAAGATTTCTTTATTTCCTCAGCAGACACTATCCAGGTCACTGCAACTGAAAATGGTTAGTAGTCAATCATCTGATGTTTGACCATTCATTTGGATAAAAATGTACTGCACCATGCTAAACTCAAGCTGGCTGAAGACTGCAACACTCAGAAACTTAATTCTCCCATTTGCGCTTAGTTGCTACTTTACCCGCGTGGAGTTACGCACGCTTCTCTTACGCATATTCTCCCAACCAGACTGCTGACACGCCCACCGTGCGTAAATAGACCCAACACAAGTAAGGCCGTGAATGAAGGCAGTCTTTTGTGATTCATTTTCAAAGAAGCCCACTTTGGCATGATGGCATATTTCGGCTGTCTGGAAATCATGGAACATTTTCCAACAATTATAATTGTCAGTGAAATCTGTGGAAAAGGTAAAGTACACTTTTAATATGAAAACAGGTTTATTTAATAAGATACAGTATGTGCATTACAGTGCATTTTCTGTCCCTGAATCTCTTTTTTCATCATATTAACGACTCATTTACGTTTGTTTGTGTGCTTGTCCGCACCAGTGTGTGTGCCTGTGTTAACATGTGCACACACACTCCTCTATGTAACAGACATCTGTCATCACTACAGTGTGAACTCAAAAGGTGTGGTCTATTAAGGTAACCTTTGATAGTGTCTGCGACTCCACAAAGTGTCCTGCCTTATTACCAAGGATGTTTGCATCTGTGAAACATAACCCTTGCCTTTGTATGTTTAAAATTTAAAATGTCAAAAGCCTTATGGCGCTGATTTGACCAAGTCCGACCTGAAGCCTAGCATAATTTCTGAATTATCAATATCCATCATTTAATGTGCCTTTCACTAACTTGTAGTTGTTTAAGTTTGTAGAGTGATCAAACTGTGCTTTACGTTGTACATAGTATGAAAATAGTTGGACAACAGTTGACTATCTTGGACAGAAGTCTGCAGTCCTTAGTCCCTGGCTTTAATTCATATCTCCAATGTTACCCTCTGGTAGGTAAACTCCCTCAGTCCTGATCATCCTGCCTCTTTTGGATAGGGATGTCCCAATCAGGTTTTTTTTGCCCCCCAGTCCGAGTCATTTGATTTTGAGAAATGGCCGATACCGACTCCCGATCCGATACTTCTATAATACATTAAAAAGATAAAGAAGAGCAAAAAAACACATCCACGATGTCCTTTATTTATTTTATTCACCTTATTTTAACATTCAACCCTAAAGAGAGCACTTCTGTGAGGTAGCTTGATCAATCAAGCAATAAATTAAAAGAAAATTCACTTTAAACTTTAGTGCAAGATTAAATAATATTAAATAAAAATGTCTAATATAAAAATGAATAGTGCCTCATCTTAAAATACCCAACAGGCATGTAAACAAAAAAGAAAATAAAAGTGCCACAGTGCTGTAAAGTAAGTCCAGTAATGTGCTTTTAGGAACTGCACTCTTAATGCTTACTCTCCTCATTTAGTTTCACAGACTGAAATGTAGGTTTTTATTGATGAAAAGTATGACAACTTAATTTTGTTGACATTGCAGGTGCAGGGCATGTAAAGTATTAGCTGCTTACTAAATAAAGTGTGTGAGGTTGATGTAGAACACACTTGTACATCTTGCTGTAGGCGCTTGATATGGAAAATACTGCAGTAGATTCACTTAGAATTGTGTATTCTCACACACAAACATACACGCGCAAACAAACACTTGTGCGGACCACACAAACACGCCCTCGAACATCTGTGCGCAGTGCACACACACACTAGCATCAGGCTCGTTACCAGTGAGGCTAACAATATGTTTCGTCTCTTCCAAACAGAACAAATGTTGTAGGGATTTACCAACAACGGAGACAACATCCGATTCTGATCGAGTCTGAAACCGATCACCTGATGGGATCGGGACATCCTTACTTTTGGATACCATCTGGCCACAGTCGTCTAACACTAATAACTTCCTGATGTCATTGTTGTATATTCTGATGACCAGTGTTTCACACTATTTTAGCATATAGCTTGTATTTCATGTTGAGAAAATGAGTGATTGTTACTGCATTTTGGAATTGATATTCATAGCCAGTCATGTTGAAAAACGGACTGAGGGGGTTAAGACTTGTGCAGTACAGCAGTAGCGACAGTGCGTCTCCTTTGTAAATGTCACACTTGATATTGACCTGGGAATTACATTGGGGTTCTTTATGAAGGCAGTTAGTGTCCTGTTGATCTCACACATTCCCAGACTTTCAAGTATCCACGTGTGCAGCGCGATTCATAGGCTTTCTTGGTTGGTCTTCCTACTCTTCCAAACTCTGGCAATTGTTCTGTCTGTAGCTTGGCTTCTCTGATGTGACTGCCATGTCCTTTCTGTGCCTGGGTCAGTACATACTGTATATCAGCAAGAGTGTCTGGATCATATCAGTGGCTGGTGCTGTCCAGCTCTTCAACTCTTTCCTAAATGTCTGTTACTGGTTCTTGTTCAGGAAGGTTGTTGTGGTCAGCTCTTGGGTTTACTCGCAATCAGGCGGCTGTCTTCCTATCCATAAGCCTTTCCAGTATGGTTCCATCTCAGCTCATAGTGGCTGTGATCTGTTGGTTTTTTCCTGCCACTGAGAAAACACCTTTGCCGGTTCAGTGGAGAACATCCTGCTTATCTAACATCCTGTTTATATTCCTAACCTCTACTTCTTTGGTGAATCTCTTCAGTCGTGTATATACACAAACTTTATTTTTATTCCCAGACGGAATGATCTATAAAATATGTACACATCGACAGTGAGTTAATTAGAACTGATCATGATGTTAAAACTCTTTAAATCATTCACATCCCCACCTTGTCTTGACCATCGCAACTGTAATAAACATTCAGGCTTTGAGAAGAAAATAGTTTTTCAGGCAATTCTTATGACAGTCTAATGCAGAGGCAGCTCTGATGTCCCTGCATTAAGTGGTGAAGAGAAAACTCTGGGTTATCCAAGACAGATAACAGTGGTTTCAGGGGTCTCCTCTCCACCACAGTTTCCAGTGTCTGGTTTGCAACCAATAATGAAGCTGGGGTCAACACAGACAGACCAATCATTTTGATGTCCTGAGATGGAGTCTCAGAAATGAATTTAATCAGTGTGTGCTGTCCTACGAAGCTCGCTAACGTCTTACGGAGCTAATTCACCATGGTAACTTAGGCTGAACGATTAACCTGGTCGGGACCAGGTTTTGTTCTGGCTTGAATCTGAGCGGGTACTAAAGCCCCACATCCTGAACAATCAGTTCTCTTTGAAAACAACCTGCCTATTGTTAGAAGATTCTGATTGGTGCAGATCTGACAGCTGCGTTTAGGAAAGATTCCATTAATAATGGATAAATGCAAATGCAAACCTGACTGAAACCAATGTATTGTCATAAAGCTCTGCAGAAGCATGGTAACGAGCCATTCATTTGATTCAGGTGTGTTGGAGCATCTAAAAGTCTCAGCAATGCGGCTCTCGAGGACTGTTTACCTCCATTACCTCCAGTGGTGTTAATGGTGTCAAAAACTGTCACGCAGTTGGAGCTGTTAATTTTGACACATCACAGCACTTTTTTGGCTGAATTTGTTTCATAATTTTCAAATAGTTTTTGATTTAGTGAAAGATGGTAATGCAGTTTCCCAGTTTACTGAGTTTAAATCCATCTCTGAAAAGTGATAAAACAATAGAGAAATACCATGTGTGATGACTAAACCAATCTTGTAAAAACACCATGTCCTTCCTTTTTTCTTTTATTTATTTTTCTTATTTTGCTTTGCAACATACAAGGCAAGGCAAATTTATTTGTATAGCGCTTTTCATACACAAGGCAACTCAATGTGCTTTACATGATAAAACATTCAATTGTTTAAAATCAATAAGAACATTTAAAATCATCAGTAAAATCAATTAAAATCATCAACAAACACATTACATCAACAACATGACCAAAAATCTCTCTCTCAATCATACGCAGTAGAGAAAAAAAGTGCCTTTAACTTTGATTTAAAAATGTTCATAATGGATGCTGACTTCAGCTCTGCTGGCAGTTTGTTCCACGTCTTTGCAGAATAACAACTAAAAGCAGCATCACCATGTTTACTGTGAACTCTGGTCTCCATTATCTGACCTGTGTCCATAGATCTGAGAGACCTGCTGGGTACAAGACAATACACAGGAACAAACAACCCGACAGCATAGATCCAGAGAACTGTATTTACAATTTCTTGCAGTATAGGTGTGTGTGTGTGTGTGTGATAAGAAAGAAAAGTAATTATGGGAGTAATAATCTAATAAACATAAGATAAATATATATACACATATATAAAAATAAATATAAAGTAAGAAAAAAGGGGGAAAAATAAATAAATACAATTTACATAATCCAATATATAATAGATGTTGTATATAATATCCATGATACAGTACAATAACAAAATACATATAATAATAGCTGACATAATGATAGAAAGATGAGTTTTATATACACACTGAAAAATGGTCTGACAGCTGTTATATATATATATATATATATATATATATATATATATATATATAACAAGCTGTATAAATAAGTATTAAATATAAGACAGGACAATAATAGAATGAATATACATCATATATAATGAAGACAGTACAGTACAAAATGATGGCAGCCATGGCAGCCATGGAGATGAGAAATAAATAGACAAAAAATTATAATTGAGTGAATGTATTATGTAAATCGGTTTCTGGTTTGGATGAGTCAGGGATAAGGGGGGACCAATCAGACAGGAGCTCTAGTCCTGAGTTTTGGGCTGTGGTAGGTGAGTGTTCCAGTGAGATGTGTTCTATGAGTAAGTTTTTCCAGTGTGTGATGTTTGTATTTTTCTTTGATTTCCAGTTAACGAGTATGGTTTTCTTGGCGATAGTCAGGGCTGTGAGGAGTAGTTTATTGTTGTGTTTATTCAAGTTTGTTGTTGATGTGTCGCCAAGTAGACAGAGTGATGGGCACATGGGGATGTGGCATTAGAGAGGAGAGTGATTTGGTGACCTCATTCCAGAACTGTTGAAGCGGTGGGCAGTGCCAGAAGGCGTGAGTATAGGTGTCTGGTGTGTTTAGGGTGCAATTATTACAGATTTCTGAAGTGAATCCCATTTTAAACATTTTCTGCCCAGTGAGGTGTGTTCGGTGAAGAGTCTTGTACTGTATTAGTTGTAGGTTTGCATTTTTTGACATGGAGTAGATGTTTTGGATGACGTGGTTCCAGAAGTCGGCATCAGGAGCAATCAATAAATCTGTTTACCATTTTGTTGTTGGTAATGTTATGGTACTGTTTAGTTTAGATATTATTTTGTACATTTTTGATAGGAGTTTTTTTGTAGAGGTTATATTAACAAATTCTGAAGTTGGACGTGAGAGATCTAGGTCAAAGTCTGCAGTGTTATATTTTGCATTAATGGATGATTTGATTTGGAGGAATTCCAGGTATTGATTGCTACTGATGCCACACTCCTGGACCAGGTGGGAAAAGGAAACTAGTTCATTATTTAAAAAGATGTGTTTCAGATGTGTGATTCCTTTGTCTTACCATGTGCGGGAGTGAAGTGGTTTTTTATTGCTTAGAAAGTCAGGGTTGTTCCAGATGGGTGTGAGTTTGCATGGTGCTGCAGTGGCGTCAGTTTTCCCACCAGGCTGCCAGAGCTGTTGATATTGTTATTGTTTTAAAACATGGGTGGTGTTTAATTGATTGGCTTATAAATGGTAAATCTGCGATTCTAATATTGCCACATGCTATTTGTTCAATGTCCAATCATATTATATCTGACTGTTGAGAGTGGATCCATTTAAATATGTACCATGTCCTTCCTTTCTAACATAGTTACTTAAAACACAAATAATTAATGTGCACGGTTTGCTGTTTAAATTGATCTCATTTTTAACAACAGCAAAAAAAAGTAAACATTTGGTTCCTGTTCATTCATATGGTGCAGGATTTATTTCAGAAATGTTATGGAATGCACCACATCACTGGTGCCTGCATAATTTGCAAGTACCAGAAAATGACCTTGGCCTTTCTGGGAAATTTTAGGATAGATTACAGACACCACGCCCTAATACATGGCATGGTCCTTGCGGCCGAGTTGTCTCTAGTGGGTTTTGGGTTTGATGGTTGCCAAGATCAATATTTCTAAGTAGTTACTTTTTTCTTTTCCATTTTTATCGCAAATAAACAATGGTAAAAATAACACTTGTACCTAACTTTTGAATGTTCCCTGCATGAACTTTGCTTGAAAACTTACCACTATTAGGTGTTGATGGGTTTCCAAGTAACAATAACTATGGCAGTGTTACGGGCCGCGGCTGGTACAGTGACCACATAGAATGGCGTCAAAATACATTAGGAGAAGGAACAACACAGCACTCTCGTCTTTCCCCAGATTGCGTATATTAATTCTCTTTGAAACTCATTTACAATGCATTGCAATGCCTCTAATGTCCAGTACAAACAATGACTAATTAGGTCAAAATAAAGTGCAATTCTATATTCATTAATCTTTTGTTCCCCAAAACCATATGTAATTACTGCTTATTACACTTCCAGATGATTCATTGTAATACCAGAAATTAACACATACTGCAGCTTTAATATGCTGTAGGGTTCTATGTAAGTAGTGCAAAACTCGTTTACTCTTCTGTGCCTTTAGTTGAGTATATTTTATATTTACTTACATAGAATTGGATTTAGCACTTAGAAATATTAATTAATTACTATGAACTCTTACGGCATTATCATACTTTCCAAGTACAACAAAATAACACTGACAATCTGGTTCCAACTTCACAATCTAAACATCCTGAACCAATACAGCATTCAGTGATTATAAAAACATTCATCAAGTCACATCAGGAGTTATACAAAATCAATAGGAGGGCATTTACACATGAAACACCTGTTTAATGCATAAATCTTTGCTCTATCACACAGATTTCAGGCACAGCTTAACTATCGCGAGACTACCGTGGCGAGGCAGCTCGGCTTTAACGTGCTTTCACACCGAACACGACTGTGACTGAAGCAACTCTATTGAATTAAAATGAATGTAAATGACGCAACCTCAAGTTACCTCCCCTAAAGCGACGTGATGTGTAATTTGAACGCTCAACCTCATTGCTCAAAGTTGAAAAATCTGAACCTTTGAAGCAACTCAAAGCGGCAAATTCCTCGTCCTTCACTGTCTGTAGAGCGGAGGCTGCAGCCCCTCCCTGCTCCCTCCCACTACAGTGCAGACAACTGCAGCGGAGGGCTGTACAACTTCGTCTTTCTCCAGATTGTGTATGAGCGGAAACAGGAAGTAGGTCCTCACTGTGCACCCGGGGAGCTGCAATCATGTAGCACCGAAGGTTCCGCTCCTCTACAATATTATTTCCACAGGACTACTTTTGCTAATTACACAATAATTATTGTAATAGTAAGTGGCGTCAAAACAATTACTGATAGAATATTATAAAATGTGGTTGCATCTTTTGAGCATACCACATCAGCCTGAACGTAATTAGAAATACATAATACGATTTGTTCTGTGTTAATCACTGTCCATGCATGTGTCAGAATAGAGGTTTAATGACACAACAACAAACATCTCTTCAGTACAGCAAAGCAGAAGTGGCAAAAAATGAAAACCTAAGTCATTGGACAAAGCCTCAATAAACAAAAACTGAAGAAAAAAAAGAAAAAAGGTAAGACCATTGAAAGCCGTGGAGCACATGGGAAACAAATCCCCTGTGCAACAATCAATCTTGGTTAACAGATACAAAGCAGCCCACTGCATCCACAACCACACACACCAAATAAAATATTTATCAGTATTGATCATATATAATTAATCTAATGAAGGCACAATGAAGCAGTGAGAAGCAATCCTATAGCAAAACTAAAACAAAGTTTTGTACCCAATCCCTCGTCGTGAGTAATGACATCCCCCTCGCTGACCTAGCATACTGTCTCCCCCTTGACGTAGCATTGTTGTTGTATTTCATTGATCCCTAGTTGTGATAGTGCCTGGAGGGTACAGATGTTGGAATACTGTGCTACTAGATGTTTCTTTCTTTCAAAGGTCCCACGTTCTCTGCATAAATCCCTTCTCTCTGTGATTGTAGTTTTCCATCCATTCAGTGTTTTCTGTGTCATCCGTTCATGTTTTGTTCAAGTAGTTCATTTGCCATCGGGTTGTCCTGGTTCCACGAGACCTCACATGGACCCGGGTAACGTCTGATCCGGGGTGACTTTTCAGTCCACCCATCTGTGACATTAAATGGAACTTTGTATTTTGTCACTTATTATTGAAGCACTCTGATGTTTAGTATACAAACAAAACCTTATAGATAGTGAAATAAATTATGGTTTTTAAGTACTAACTTTATTCTTTTTTAGTAGTAACTAATGAGGAGCCACGCTGAAAATATTAGCTGCTTTTGAAATAGAGAAAAACAGTCAGAAGGGGAGTGATGGTGATGATAATGACATTTTGTAGACTAACATTCAGTGACTTTCAATAGTAAATGTGGTAAGTGCTTACAAAACTGTCATTTAATTGGGTTTTCAGTCATTTTGTTTCAAAGCTTCATATTCAGTCAGGCTATAGTTATGCTGTTTCTATTCATTTTCAGTGGAAAATGTCATGTTATCCACACATTCTGTTCCTGTTTTGTTGTGAGAAAAAGGTATTTGAAAAGTGAGCACCAAGCAAATGCCCTAGGTTCACCCCTGAACACCAATCCAAAATAGTCATGTGCACCTCTGATTATTGTTACAAATTGTCAAAAATTAATTTATTAACCCATTTATATCTTGCTAGGATTTTCTGTATAGTTGTTATGTTCTGAATCAAATATACATACTGTGTGCATTCTACAGCATAGGGCAAATGGTCAAGTCTAAGCTCTTCAAATAAACATTATAAGATGTCATACATAAAAATACAGAAAGAGAGCTCTTGACATGAATAACAATACATGGAAGAAGCCTTCTTAATAATTACCAGTCATTCTGTGTGTGTGTGTGTGTGTGTGTATGGGTGTGCGTAGTAACAATCGAAAGAGCAATGCACAGAGAGTGGAGCTGCATATTATCTCAATCACTCCGACTTTGCGTTCTAATCAACCCTCAGACTTAGGAGCGAGTCTACGATAAATTTTTACAGTCACCTCCAAACTGCACGTCACTTTATCTGTTGAAATCTATTCCACTGATTAAAGATAATTCACAATGGGCTTTGTTTAATTCACTTGTAATTAAAGAGTAGAGTACAGAGACGAGGCTGTTTAATTAATTAACACTTGAAGCACACACACACTGTCACATGGCGATAAGATCGGCAGTACATTCCTTCCTTTTCGAGTTTGGAAACAAAAGTGAACACTTTCTGCTCATTCATAAATGTGATAACATTTATAGATGGAGAATACAGAGTTTTAGACGGCTGAGCTGAATCACAGATGTTCGTGATGGAAAGAAACAGTGAAATACTTGTAATTAGAGTTTGACTAAATGATGTCATTAAAGAACGTCAACTTCATTTTCTCACAAAGTAATCAAGTCTATGAGGCAGGACTACATTTTAGATGTGGGCTCGATTTAGCGCATTTGTATTGTTACGGCCCAGCCTAGGAGAACTGGACCGTAAGATGAAGGTGTGCCACCTTTCCCTGGTCTCAAGCAGACACATCGACAAAACCTAAGTTTCCAATTATTCATTTACAATTTACTATAATACAATAAAGAGAATCAACTAAAGGAGGGAGCTGTGGGCCAAAATAAACACAAACAAAATACGGCCGCTCAAAAGTCTCTCACACTCGTCCCACACTCCTGACTGCTGTCTGCTCCGATGGTCGAGACCAGTAAAGAGTGACACGATGCGCCTCTCTCTGCCCCGCCGCCGTCAGGCAGCGTTGTCTCCTCCCCTTTTACTGGTTGGCCTGTGGAGGCCCAACCAATCAGGATGGGACCCGTCACTCCATCCCCTCCTCCGCAGGTGGAATAAATCCCGGATGATAGACTGACATGACACACCCACTAAAACACACACAAACACAGCATAGACAGACACACTCACATATACGACCTCAGTCGTAACACCCCCTTTCCCAAGAATTAAAACCATGGGACAGGGTTTTAATTCAAAAAGGATCGGGACAACGTATCTGCCAGCACATTTTCTGAGCCTCTCTTGTGTCGAATCGATATGTTAAAGTTCTGTAACAGAAGGGACCAACGCATAAGACGATTGTTGGAGTTCCTCATTTGTGAGAGAAATATCAGAAGGTTATGATCAGTAAAAACTTGGATGGGCTGGGAGCTAGAACCTAAATAAACTTCAAAATGTTGTAATGCTAATAACAAGGCTAATGGTTCCTTTTCTATTGTACTGTAATGTGTTTGATGTTTATTGAATTTCTTTGAAAAGTAGCAGACAGGATGATCAATCTCTTGAGTATCAGCCTGAAGTAAGACTGTACCGGCACCCCACAAACTTGCATCGACTTCTAATTTAAAGGGGCGCTCAAAGTTCGGTGCCGCGAGAACGGGCGAGCTGCACAAGAGAGCTTTGGCTGACTCAAAGGCATTCTGACAAACGGTAGTCCATACAAAATTTTTCGAAGGGCTAACAAGGCTAGTGAGAGGAGCAACGACCTCAGAAAAATTCTTACAAAATCCTCTGTAGTAACCACACATACCTAAAAAACGACAAAGGGCATGTTTGGACTGAGGAGCAGGGAACTCAACTATAGCTTGCACTTTAGTTGCAACAGGGCGAACCTGGCCCTGACCTACCTGTTTCCCTAAGTAGGTCACAGTTCCCTTCCCAAACTCACATTTTGCTAAGTTAAGCGTGAGAGATGCTTGGCCTAAACGAGTAAAAATGTCTGACAATGTCTTCTTATGGTCAGACCAATTGGATGAATAGGCAACTATATCGTCCAAGTACGCCTCACAGTTTTCCACCCCAGCCAATACTTTATGTACAAGGCGCTGAAAAGTAGCAGGTGCATTTTTCAAACCGAAGGGCATCACTGAATATTGTAGAAAAGCATCAGGAGTAACAAACGCTGAGATTTCAGCTGCACGTGGAGTTAGTGGAACCTGCCAATATCCTTTTAAAAGATCTAACTTTGTAACATATTTAGCAGATCCTACACGATCGACACAATCCTCCATCCTGGGTAACGGATAAGAATCAGGCTTTGTGAGAGCATTCACTTTTTCTATAATCGTTACAAAATCGGATTGTTCCATCAGGTTTTGGAACCAAAACACAGGGGGAGCTCCATGCACTGAGGCTAGGGATAGCCAAATTGTGCTCAACAAGATAGCTCACCTCTTTTTTCATTATGGCCCGTTTTGTTGGGTTGACCCGGTAAGAGTGTTGTTTAATGGGGGAATGACCCTGTACTCAACGTCATGAAACAAAACAGAGGTTGGATGGGGGTGATCAGAAAAAAAGAATTAGATTGTCTTTGATTAGTTGAGTAACATCAGCTCGAGCAGGCTCTGACAAATAGGACAAGAATGACTCTAAATCATTTAAGATCTCAGAGTTTGGCAAACGAGTGATAGGCATTAACCCACTTTTCTCCATTAAACCATCGTCTGTAACTTTGTAAAACAGGGGCGATTCACAACTGACCATCACAGGGGCTTTGACCGATGGCGTAGGGGTGTTATCGCGACCGAGATAACGCTTTAACATGTTTATATGACACACACGAGTCTTTTCCTGTCTGGGGTATTTATGAGGTAATACGTGTCACTTATTTTACGTTTTACCACATATGGTCCAGTGAACCGACATTGTAAGCTGGATCCGGGCAGGGGTAGTAACACTAAAACCTGATCACCGGGATGAAAAACCCTCAGCACAGAATTTTTGTCATATCTACATTTCATTTTAACTTGAGCCTGTGCAAGATTCTCCTTAGCCAGTCTACAAACATGGTGGAGACGTTCACGAAACGAGCTGACATAATCAAGAACATTATGTTCAGTAGGAGGCGAATCAGACAGCCACCTCTCTTTAAGGAGGAGCAAAGGACCACGCACCGTGTGGCCGAATACCAAATCGCAAGGACTGAAACCAAACGATTCCTGTGGCGTTTCACGAATGGCGAACATAAGCAAAGGTAAACCCTCATCCCAATCTCTTTCAGTCTCCAAACAAAATTTGCGCAACATGGATTTAAGGGTTTGATGAAAACGTTCTAAGGCTCCCTGAGACTCCGGATGATAAGGACTGGATTTTCTATGTTTGATGTTCAGTTCTTTAACTACTTGTGCGAACAACTTAGATGTGAAGTTTGACAGAAAAATTGATGATCCCCAAGACTTTTGGGAAAATATTCTGTGGACTGAAGAGACAAAAGTTGAACATTTCAGAAGGTCTGTGTCCCATTACATCTGGCGTAAAAGTAGCACAGCATTTCAGAAAAAGAACATCATACCAACAGTAAAATATGGTGGTGGCAGTGTGATGGTCTGGGGCTGTTTTGCTGCTTCAGGACCTTGAAGACTTGCTGTGATAAATGGAAGCATGAATTCTGCTGTTGACTAAAAAATCCTGAAGGAGAATGTCCGGCCATCTGTTTGTGACCTCAAGCTGAAGCAAACTTCTACAGCAGGACAACGATTCAAAACACACCAGCAAGTCCACCTCTGAATGGCTGAAAAAAAACAAAATGAAGACTTTGAAGTCCTGAACTCAATCCTATTGAGATGCTGTGGCATGACCTTAAAAAGGAGGTTCATGCTTGAAAACTTTCCACTGTGGCTGAATTACAACAATTCATCCACGGCGTTATAAAAGACTCATTGCAAGTTATCGCAAACACTTGATTGCAGTAGGAGGGGCAAACACTTTTTCACACAAGGCCATGTCGCTTTGGATTTGTTTCTTCATTAATTAAACCATTCATTGAAAAACTGCATTTTGTGTTTACTTGTGTTATCTTTGTCTAATGTTTAAATTTGCTTGATGATCTGAAACATTTTGGTGTGGAAAACATGCAAAAAAGTATGAAATCATGAAGGGGGCAAACACTTTTTAACACCACTGTATGCAAAACAAAAAAGCACCACCTGAGTGAGAAGTGGTATGTCAGGTTTTAACAAGTTCATGTACAGTTGTGATAAAGTTCAGACCTGCGCTGACAGCTGAATTGTGGCACAAATATAAAGCCATATGAAACCAGATGCTATCGATGCACAGCCGTGCTTCAGATTGCTGTGTGGTGACGGTCTATGTTGACGGAGGGCTACACGTAACTACAGTGTTGACTTGAAACAAAAACATAAATCACATAACCCGTCGACTCTGCTCGGAAGGCTCGTTAGTAGTGTTGTGGTGGTCAAGACCGGTCTTGGTCTCGAGACCAAATTTTAAAGGTCTTGGTCTTGTCGCGGACTCTGAAGCATTTTGACTCGGTCTTGTCTCGGACTCGGGCTGCCCGGACTCGGGATTTTCCGTCAAGACCGTTCGGGACCAGCACTAATTCCTGCTATTTTTAAACTTTTTTATAATGTGATAATAACACGGAGAAGAACGGGATAAAACAATCCTTTATTCATTATTTAATCCACCCCGTATAATGACCACAACCTTCCTTAATGTGACTGAGTGACGTGTGTGACACATTCATACGTGTGTGGCTACGGTGTCAGTTTGGACCGCGGAGCGCAAGGGAGATATGAACTAATCACCGGTAAAAATCCCAGTAAAACTCCAGAAAACAATCACCAGTAATAAATATTATCTCCCTGGTAAAGACAGTAGATCTAACAACTGGTAAAATGATAAACTGATGATATTACAGCCTGTGAAGGCTGGATAGGGGACGCACTTACTCTGCTTCTGGGTCCTAGTGCCAGCCAAGCGGTGAAGCCTGTTCCGTTTATCGTGTTTACTGAGGTCAGTGTGTGTTTAATAAGTATGTGTGTGTCCGTGTGAAAGTCTGCATGTTTATGCCTCTGTCCATCCACTCTTTTCATTATATCCATGTCTTTTAAGGCTTTATTACATAATGTCGGCTGTAGTCCGGGCCGCCGCCATCTTGGTTTATGTCGTCACCAGCGCGTCATTGCCGCAGAGTTGCACGAGCATAGAATGACTTAGATAACTGTAAAGAGGTCTTATATTAGTCTATTTTCTTTTTAAAGTGGTGTTTTCTTTGTGTCTTTAGACTCCAATTAGATTTATGTATATAATATGTTCCCTACAATATAAACAGGTTCACAATATAATTATTTTTTATAGTTTCTGTTTCCACTGTTTCCAGAATAATAATAATTCTCAACAAGAACTATTGATTAATTTGTTACTGACTTTTCCAGGGTTTGAGTTTGTTTTATTTAGTTTCACATCTACCTGTAGCTCTGTTTTTTAGACTGATGACAACTTGTTTGTAGTTTTATTTCAGAAAGTTTCACTTTTACAGTTACAGCTGGAAACCTTTGTTAATTGAATATCCTAGTTATATTACAGCAACCAAATTAAACTATATCAACTAAGTGAATTAATAAAAATAACAGTGCTTTCATGACCAAACAAAGCTGTCTCAAAGCACTTTAAAATATCAGCTCATTCACCCTATCGCACTCACATTCACACACCAAAGGCACAGAGATGGTATTCAAGCCGCTAGTCAACCATTGGGAGCAACTCAGGGTTTACCGTCTTGCTCAAGGACACTTCGACACAGACAGGTACAGCCCTAGGATCAAACACCCCACCCTCTCGATCAGAAATTGAGCCCTCTACCACCAAGGTACCCTTTAATATTGTGATGCCAGCATAAAATGATGTAATGCCAGTTTAGATCATGGATAAAACATGGGATGAACTTCTGCATTGACTTGTAAAAAATATTAGAGATTAACCTTTTAATGTAAATGCATAGGCGTGCAGTTCTTAATGCTTTGTGGTGGGTGTCTTCAACTGTGTTCTTTCACAGAAGGTACTGTATATGTTTGTTTATATTGGTATATAGAGTCAACCTATGATGAACCTGTGGAAGAAATTAGAGCTGCCCTGAACTCTCCAGCATGCATTACATAAACTTGTGTCTTGGATTAAAAGCAGCCTAAAGCAATGGCTATGATGGAAAGATTTCCACCTGAGCAAAAGCAAGTCACTTAGCACCCTGAAAGAGTTGTCATTGAAAAGGTGCAATGTAAAGCACACATTTCTCTCGAGGCTTTTAAGAGCCTCTGAATGACAGCAACCTGAGAATGACAACTTAGGCATGCGATATTTATGATTAAACATTCCACAGAGACGCTCTAATGATACACATTTGACAAATGTGCTTAAAGCTGAGAAATGTTTCCGTACTCAGCCCTTCCGTTGTGAAGAAAAGGGATTTTAAAGTTCTTAAAAAATGATGCTTACAGTAGGGCAAAAAATATTTAGTCAGCCACCAATTGTGCAAGTATTCCCACTCAAAAAGATGAGAGAGGCCTGTAATTTTCATCATAGGTATATCTCAACTATGAGAGACAACATGAGAAAAAACAAATCCAGAAAATCACATTGTAGGATTTTTAATTAATTAATTGGTAAATCCCTCAATAAAATAAGTATTTGGTCACAGGGCTCTACACTAACTTTTCCAGTGGTGGCACTGGTGCGACTAACTTTCTCAGTTGGTCGCACCAGCACAGAACTTGGTCGCACCTTTTTTCGAGCGGGGGTGGGGAGAGTTCAGCATAGCCATGCATGCTAATGAATAGTTGACTTAAATGGCATACCGTTATGAAGTAAAGATCGACAATGACTCAGGATATGTTTGCTATATACTTTAATGTTTTAGTGTCAATATTAAGTTTTTCTGCAACAAGCAGTGGCTGAAATAACAGATCATTTCTTTTAAATAATTTTAAAAGAAGACGTAACATCAGCAAAGCATAACAACAGGTTACATGTATTCTGTTTTTTTATTTTACAGAAATGCTGTACTTGAATAAACTTAACAGTAGCATAACCAACTTAGCAACTGCAGTGCTTCACCTCATGGAATTAAATTCAGAGGGTCCAGCTCTTATAGTGGGGTCTCCTAAACCTCTTCCCCTGGTCAAGGGTCTGCAACCTTTACTCTACAAGGAATCATTTAACCTCATCTCACCTGGATTAAAGTAAAAAAAAAAAAACCTTCTCAATGAAGACAATACAGTGTAATAAATTCTATACAGTTAAAATTATATAGAATAATGTTGAATTTATTTTAATGTGATTTATATTGATCATGTAAATGGCAACTTAAAAATAGTTTAAAATAAAATAAATTGATATCTAGAAATAAAACAGTATCTTGCATCTTCAAATTCTTACACATCTCAGTTTACATGAACACAATGTTATATAAAGAAGATTTTTTTTTAGTCAATGTATTTGACATGCTGCAAAAAGTAACTTCAATTTCATAACTTAAGATCATGTGGTCAACACATGCTAATTGCTCTTTTCTTGCCACACATAAAGCATGCACATTTAACTGCCGGTTAAATTAATCTGCTCCCACTCAAATACAATCTCTATTTTTCTTACAGAATAGTGTTTTGTTGTTGTAGTTATCTTACCAGGGATTTATAACTTAAGCTTAGTCACCGGTGAAGGAAAGTTGATGGTCTGTAGATGTTGCAGGAGGTGAAGTAGGAAGGTGGACGAGTCATTGCACAACATGATTTATTTTAGGTTAACAAATTGTTATATCTTGATTTTATTTGTCATGAATCATTAATAGCCTCTGTGAAAAATTACTTAATTTCAATAGTTTTTTTTTTTTTTTTTAAAGCTATAGGGAGTCATTGAAAAAGAGTCAAAGGGCCACATTAGGCCCCAGAGCCGCAGGTTGCAGACCTCTGCCCTAGGAGAACCACAGCTGAACATCTGGCCTGGCATCATAGTCCATCAGTTCTGGTCCTTGCATGCTGGTTCTGATGATCGTGTACGTTTTATCGCACATTTTTACTTTTTACTGCTGCTCTCAATGTGAGCGTGCACTCAGTGAAGGACTCGTTATGCCTGGCTCCGCACTCCAAAGGAGCACATTGGTGTGCATTCACCGTTCAATTACCGTTCAATTACCTGCAGCTAAGATACGTGAGCGTGCACCGTCTCCTTACCCGCAGCAATGTGGTCAAGCCAGCCTCCTCTCCGAAATCCTCCATCAACCTAGCAGCCAGCCAATTTGCCGTGCCTGTTTATAGACACTTTTACGGTAATTCCGCAGAGCGGAGAGATAAAGAGTAAGAGAAGTGCACTTTGTGGGATGTGACAAAGAGCTCAGCCGCTCCGTATAAAATAATGTCACCCTAAACGAACTTCCATGGATGCGACCAGATAAAATTTTCACTCGCACACATTGAAAACATACTCGCATATCGCATATGCAACCATTTTGGTCGCAGTCTTGAGCCCTAGGTCACCTACAAACAAGCAAGATTTCTGTCTCTCACAGACTTGTAACTTCATCTTTAAGAGGCTCCTTTGTCCTCCACTTGTTACCTGTATTATTGGCACCTGTATGAACTTGTTATCAGTATAAAAGACACGTTTCCATAACCTCAAACAGTCACACTCCAAACTCCACTATGGCCAAGACCAAAGAGCTGTCAAAGGACACCAAAAACAAAATTGTAGACCTGCACCAGGCTGGGAAGACTGAATCTGCAATAGGTAAGCAGCTTGGTGAAGTTGAAGAAATCAACTGTGGGAGCAATTATTAGAAAATGGAAGACATACAAGACCACTGATAATCTACCTCGAACTGGGGCTCTATGCAAGATCTCTCCCCGTGGGGTCACAATGATCACAAGAACAGTGAGCAAAAATCCCAGAACCACACAGGGGAACCTAGTGAATGACCTGCAGAAAGCTGGGACCAAAGGAACAAAGGCCACCATCAGTAGCGCACTGCGCCGTCAGGACTCAAATCCTGTAGTGCCAGACGTGTCCCCCCTGCTTAAGCCAGTACATGTCCGGGCATGTCTGAAGTTTGCTAGAGAGCATTTGGATGATCCAGAAGAGGATTGGGCGAATGTCATATGGTCAGATGAAACCAAAATGGAACTTTTTGGTAAAAACTCAATTCATCGTGTTTGGAGGAGAAAGAACACCATACCTACTGTAAAGCATGGGGGTGGTAACATCATTCTTTGGGGCTGTTCCTCTGCAAAGGGACCAGGGTGACTGATCCACGTAAAGGAATAGATTAATGGAGCTATGTATCGTGAGATTTTGAGTGAAAACCTCCTTCCATTAGCCAGGGCATTAAAGATGAAACGTTGTTGGGTCTTTCAGCACGACAATGATCACAAACACACCACCAGGGCAACGAAGGAGTGGCTTCGTAAGAAGCATTTCAAGGTCCTGGAGTGGCCTAGCCACTCTCCAGAACTCAACCCCATAGAAAATCTTTGGAGGAAGTTGAAAGTCCGTGTTGCCCAGCAATAGCCCCAAAACATCACTGCTCCAGATGAGATCTGCATGGAGGAATGGGCCAAAATACCAGCAACAGTGTGTGAAAACCTTGTGAAAACTTACAGAAAATGTTTTACCTCTGTCATTGCCAACAAAGGATACATTACAAAGTATTGAGATGAACTTTTGTTATTGACCTAATACTTTTTTTCCACCATATTTTCCAAATAAATTCATAAAAAAAACCTACAATGTGATTTTCTGGATTTTTTTTCTTTTCATTTTATCTCTCATAGTTGAGGTATACTTTGATGAAAATTACAGGCCTCTCTCATCTTTTTAAGTAGGAGAACTTGCACAATTGGTGGCTGACTAAATACATTTTCACCCCACTCTATGTTGTTTGTTGTTTTATGAAAGTCCAAATTTGAGACTAACCACTTGATGTGAAAACTGTGTGTTTTCAAATGTGTTGTTTTTGTTAGAGTCAGTGAACAGCAGCCACCGGGTAGAATAAACCCACAGATGTGATTTTGGCACAATGAACAACTGCTTTTATCATGGCTGTTGTTTCACAAGCCACACCAAACACCAAAATGACCAAATCAACCAATTATTAATCTTTATTAATAGTTTAGCTAATATTGTCAATTGTTCTGATGCTGGCACAGTTGGTTTCAATCAAACATTCTTTAATGTTATAATACATACAGTGTACAGGGGCCACAAGCAGGCACTTTCCTGCACCCAATCTTTAAAACAATTGGGTAATTTCAGGATTGCTAAAATGGAATTTTGTTGTATTCGTGTTTAGCAGCTGACATTTGCTCTTGCTTTTTAGGAACATTGGGCCTCTTTTGGTCCCAGGCTGCATATAAAGTGCAACAAGTTCATCCATTTCCTTTCCAGAAGTTTAAACCCTTGCTGTTGACGAAACTGTCAATTTCAAGATGTCATCTTCGTTGATGCCACTGCTCTTATCAAATAGCAGGGCCGGCCTTCCCGTCAGGCAAGACAGGCGCTGCCTATGGTGCCATCTGCTGGAGGGGAGTGAAATTGCACCCCCTCCTCCTATTATTATTATTTTTTAAAGGTTCTATATCATGCAAATCTACCTTTTTCAGCTTTTAACCTTGTTACAACGTTAATTCATTATCAAAAACTCCCCCAAAATGTTATTGGGTTTCCTTCCTGCATCTCTAAGAAATACTCAATAATCCGGCTCTCTGAGCTGCTTCTCTGCCCTCTTCTGAAAAACGAGCAGTTCAAATGCTAGTGATGTCATTAGAATTCTGAACCATCCCCTCTAGGAAGTGCCTGCTGCTGGTGCAGCGCCGAGTCCATGCTGAACACTGCAGTGTAACGCACTGCTTTTAATGCAGGTCCTTTGTTAACACCACATACCTGGTCGCTGTGAACACGTGAAAGTCCTGAGACTTTTCATCTACAGTACCTACTGTTTGTTTTTGCGTTATTCCATTGCCTTTTAGAGGCACTAGCTTACAGAGTTGAGCCGGATACTTGGCTGAAACGAGTATGTGGTATGGATAAAGCACTTTTGCTGAGTATGAGTATTATACAAGTAATTTGAGTCAATATCTGTGCTCGAATTGAATAAAAATCCTCATTGGACATTGGATAGCTGACTGTGCCTGCGTTCTGTATCAGTCACAGTGCTCCTCATTTACACACATACAGATGTGTTGCTGTCTGATTGTGTGCTGCAGCAGCTGTGCTCTGCGTGCTCACTCACTGACAGCTCTGTCTCTCCTTCAGTCACTCAGGTTTGCGGGTCTTTTCCGTTAACGTTTATGGTTTCTTCAGCTTCAGGTTTGTTTTTACTTTGGTTTGTATTTTAACCAGTAGAGTTCTGGTAAACGTAGGTTCGTTCAGACGTGGTGCTTGGTAGAGCGCGTTGTGTCGGCGATTTTTTTTTCTTTTCTTTTTTTAACCGTCAGCTGGCTCTAACCAGTTTGTTTTTTTTTTTTTTTTACTTCACTGAGTGTCTGACACTTTCTTGCTGTATTTCATAAAAAAATAAAGGTAGTAGTGGTATAAATATTACAAATTAATTAAGCTACACACACACAAACACACACACACACCTGGTGTGGAAATTAAAAAAAATTATAAAAAAGATTAAAAAAAAAATTAAAAAATCACACAGATCATAAAAATACATTACGGTGAGTATAAAAACTCTCGTTCATTACATTTTACTCCATAAATGTAACCGCATGTGTTGTATTAATTGTTGCAAAACTTGCTCTGTAAATAGTTTGTTTGCTAAAACCACTGATCTGAAACTCAATGCTAATGCTATCCAGTAAATACTTTTCTAATCAAAAATAAATAATTTCTGATCAACCCATATCAATTGCATGCATAAAATAACAGTTAAAGCCCTGCCAATTCCAAGACAACCCGACCCACTTCTGGGTTAAATCTTGCCCACTTTCGGGTTAAATCCTGCCCTCTTTCGGGCTAGGCCCTGCCCACTCTGAGTATAGATACAGATAATTAATATGGCTAACAGATACAGATAATTCTGTACTCGCTCATCCTACTAGTTCATAACAGGTATGAAATTTCGCACCTACTCTCAGGCTGAAGTCATTGTTAAGACGCGCACTTGGGACAATCAATTTTTCATCATTTTCATCACAGAAAAGTTACTGCGTGGTGATTTGGTACAGAAGGTTTCTTCTCCAATGGTATGTATTTTAAGAACAGTGTGGGTTTCTTCACTGTTTTGCACTCATTTTGCTGTGTCACAGCAAATTTGCGGTTGATGTCATTTGGAGACATGATTTATTGCTCTGGTTGAATGATGGAGTCCAGGCGAGGCATTGATGATTTTATAAAAAAGGTTTATTATAAAATTAAATAAAAAAGGAGTAAAAAAGAAGCTTCCATCCTGAAAGAATGAAAGGCAAAAGGCTCGTGGCAGAGCAAAAAGGCAAGACCCGCTCTAACTAACAGTTTCACAGCTTAAGCTTTTATACAGATAACAGAAAAAGTTCCACCCTGAGGTAAGGAGAAGGAGGGAGTCAGATGCCCAACAGTGGAAACATTTGAGGATGATGAAGACGTGTATATTATGAGGAAGATTGGGCGCCACTCTTATCTATCCTTGATAGTGTGTGTGTGCGTGTATATCTGCACGTGAGTTTGAGTTTTGGCCTTCAGCAGAGACTCTGTGTTGCACTGAGTACAATACGATCTGTACTGTTTAATTTAACATGATTCAGCTGTTCAAAAGTGCAAAGAGTAATGCAGTCATCATGTATTAAAACATGACAAATTGTACACATGAACACACATTTGACGATATTGTGATGAATATAAAAATTGCCATAACAGCTGCATATGGAGTGGATCTGGATAACTACATATAAAGTAACTTGATAATTCAGCTGTACTGTAGTTCGGGCCAACTTAGGAAAAGTTGTTTCATTGCACAACTCACTGCAGGAGTATCTGACAAATTCAGACTTTTTAAATTACATAGGTATATACTGTATAGTAACAGAAGTATCAGAAATAAAGGATGGTGCGGAGCAGTGTGGTGCAGCTACTGCCAACAGAAAAGTGCCATTTGAAACGGCTTTTTTCACTAGTTGTAGAAACTACTAATGGGCATATATTTTAAAAATGTTCTCAGAGAATGTTCTTTATATTTATTCCTCACCATATGAAAGTGTATGATCTACAATAAGCTGTCATAAATTTCTAACCACAAATTTTCTCAATAATGCAAAGGGAAAACAAATGCCACCAGACTGCTTCACCCATACAAATGTACCCAGTCAGAAGTTTAAAGCAATTTAAAGCAATTCAGACAATTTGCCAACTTGGCAAGATGCAAGCTGAGAAATCACACATTTAGCATGTTAAGTGGAAACTTGTGTTCTTAAATCTCCGCATTGAGAGCCAAAGAAATCTAAACACAAAAGCAAGTAGCTCATTTTTATGTTAAGTGCTCTATCGTGGACACTCATTATACTTACAATAAAAGTTTAATTGGTAAATAAAAGCGTGAAAACTTGGGTATTTGAAAGAACATTAAAAAATGACTAACCAAGATCACCTTGGAAAATTCTAACCTTTATTTAAACTCCATTGTGTTATTGAATCACTGCAATCTTCAAGAAATGGCTAAATAAAAATGAAGAATGCTTTTGAAATTAAAATAAACTCATTATTTATTTATTATTTGCTTACTGCCATGGGGATGCAAAAACTGATCATACATATTTCATAAAAGATTTAGTTTATTTACCCTCTGTCTAAATAAGTTTAATGTGCCATATTTTGCAGCGTATCACACGTGTCCAGTGAAAGTGGCTGTCAGGTGGCAGAATATTACTGACAGTCACCTCTACAGCGAAATGAATGAACTGTAAGAGCCACTGAACATCACGGTGAACTGAATGTTCAAAAAGGAGCTTCTGATAATGTGGGGAAAGTGAAAACACTCACAGCTTTAATAACTCAGAACGGAGGCGTCATGGTCCGCAGGACGGAGTCTGATCGTGGAAGGAAATTGGGTTGGAGCAAGTAATAGAAGTCATACTACTGAATATTTGTTTTTATTTATATCTAAAATAAGATTTCTGATTGTTTAAATAAAAATAAAATACAGCTTAAAAATTGAAGTTTTTGGGCCGGGAAGTGCAGCTAGCATGTATTCATTTACGGTGGGAAGAGCTAATAAACAGTACAATAAGGTTTAAAATATAAGATATAGTAGTTAATAATAAACAGCATAAAGTTGTCAAGTCATTGTTACATCTACCAGGAGTGATCGCACATAGGACTGAAGCTGACAGCTGAGGTATCTGACACACAAAAAAAAAGCATGATTTTGTCTAAAAACGTGTACATGAGGATATAGATGAGGGTATTTTTCATTTCATAGAACTATTTACATAGTTATATGAACACATTACTCCAGTTTTAAAATATTTACACTGGCTCCCAGTCAGCCTCAGAATAGACTTTAAAGTTCTGCTGCTGGTGTATAAATCTGTGAATGGGTTTGGTCCAGAATACATCAGTGACATGTTAGTCAGGTATGAACCCAGCAGGTCTCTCATATCTATGGACACAGGTCAGATAGTTGAGCCCAGAACTCACAGTAAACATAGTGATGCTGTGTTTAGTTGTTATGCTGCAAAGAAGTGGAACAAAATGCCAGCAGAGCTGAAGTCAGCATCTAATGTGAACATTTTTAAATCAAAGTTAAAGGCACTCTTTCTCTACTGCGTATGATTGAGAGTGAGATTTTTTGGTCATGTTGTTGATGTAATGTGTTTGTTGATGATTTTAAATGTTCTTATAGATTTTAAGCTGTTGAATGTTTTCTGTTGCACTTTTTGATCATGTAAAGCACATACAAAAACATTTGCTGTGCCTTACATTTCATGAAGGTAGTTTTGTATCTTGTGTCCAGGATCATAGATTATCAGAGGCCCTACTAGTGGTGATAAATCAAGTGTGGTATCACAACTTTACCAATGATCATAGAGAAATAGCCAGACTGGTTACATAAAATATAAAAGCAAAAGAGGCAAAAGACAAAAAAATAAATCGAGGTATGGAATAATCTTTTCGTCTGCATGGCACATCAAATTACGTGTGGACTTCAACAAACAGTTCACAAATGGGTCACTAAAACTTGGATTGGAAGCTTTGTGCGATTTCTTGTGTTCTCATTCAGCCTTTAAATGATGGGGTCATAATACACATGCCATTATTTGTCATGTGAATCCCTTCACGGCCACGGTTACCATCTCCTGAAACCCACATCCTGCAGAGCAACAAAGCATGTGATGAAGCTCTTGACAGCTCAGGTTAGTTTCAAGAACCTGATATTTACCTAGGACTCCACTCTCCCATGCGCGTTAAGTCAAAAAAGCCATGGAGCGGCACTGGTTTTGGCTACGTGCTATTCTCCCCTTGTACTTAATTAAGTCAGTCACTGCGCGCCTCCATCCCAGTGATGCACTCTGGGTGGAGCAGCCCTGAAATGTGTACGTTCCTATTCCGCTTCTGAACCTGGAATAAGTGAAGCGCCCCGATAAGGTGAAACATTATCTTGCACAAGAAGTTTGGACTTCATTACAATTTAAGCCACATGCACTCATAATATTGCAGAAGAGACTCCCAGGAATAATCTATCCAAACTGACTCTGTCACACTGCCACGGGGGTGGGGGGAGTCACACAAGCACGCCAAAGGATTGACCATCAGTGAGTATGTTACCAGTTATAATTGGGACAAAATGTGTTACATTTAATTATATTTTATCCACGCCGTCTACTCCTTGTCCTGGAAGGGGGTGCGTCGCGGATCTGATCAGCTTTTTGTGTGCCGCGGTGCGTGCGTGCGTCAGCTTCTGCAGCTCGGCACAATAAAACTCTGACAGACGTCAGACTGATGAAACGAATTTAACACTGTGTATAACGTAAAGCCACAGTTTGATCCACTACAAGAGTAAATAAGCTAAACATTGATGACAGATGATGACGACTAATGCGTGTTGATCATTTCCAAATGCAGGAATGTATGAAGTTAATCAAATCAGGCTTTCCACACAAACAAACGTTAATCTGGTGTTTTTTTTAGGGGAAAAAAGACATTTTAACTGTGGCTCTGACTGAAAAATGTGTATGATCTTCACCCAGCAATAATCTGATCAAGTAAACCTGTTACATTTTTTATCATCAAAGGCGTTTCAAATTAAAAGTGTGCTTTATCATTTCCATGAATTTCAATGACATTTACAAGCATTAGGAAAACTCCATGTTCCATGATTTCTAGACAGCCCAACCTCCTTCATTCAAAGATTATGTGCTTTTAGTTGATTAACGCGCAGTGGGCGTGTCAGGAGCCTGGACTGGAGAATACACGCAGGAGAGAGGTGCATAACTGAAGGCGCGTAAAAAAATGTTTAAGTCCTGACCGGTGAACAGGGCCGCTAGTCACTACCTGTGTTTCCATTACAGATGTTCGCAAAATAAAAGTGATATTTCTAAATGTCAACAAAGTATAGTTGCGTTTTAAACGTGTTTCCATTGCTTTGGGCAAGAACCTAGTAACTCCTGCTCAATAACTCCTTATATCACTTTGTACTTCTTTTTTGTTTCACGTTTAATGTGGCAGTAATAATTTATTAAAGTATAATGCTAAGAAATGTCCCGGTGTCATGTGACCAGGTACGTCACATTCTGTGATGTGTGTTTGTGGAAAAAGTGTTTCCATGGAGCTTTCGCGACACATTTCAATATCGAAACGTCTGAGATTTTTCCTCATGAAAGCGTCAAAACCTTTTTCGCGATATTTAAGTGTTTTTTTTTTTTAAAAATGCAGGTGTTTCCATCACCAGTTTATTGCGTTGTTTTGATTTTGTGCATGTCCAAGTGTAATGGAAACCCAGCTATAGTCAGTGAAATGTGAAAGTCATTCACATTAAGGTTAAGTTTATAGTCATCAACCGCAATCCTCTCCAATCATAATTGTCTCTAGCCTCCACCTTTGCAGGCTTAAAAAAAGATGAAAAAAAAATGCTGCAAGACAGATTTCAGAAATGTTAGCCATCCTCTCTGGTCACCACAATGCCATTATATACAGTATATGCCTGTAATGTTATCGACCACCACTTTTATCTCATCTGCAGTCATTGGCAAACCTCTGGAGATAGACTCCTTGTACGCAGTAACTGTGTAGAGTTTTATCAGCAAACAATGACTTAAAGCTCTGTGGTCTACCTCAAGCTGTGCTTCTCACACATTAAGTGGAGTGCTATTAGAAAGCGCTCAAGGTGGGTGAGGTGCAGTGGGGGTTGGAGCCTAACAACCCAGTCACTCTGTGCGCTGCGGGAAATGCTGCTGACTGAGCTTTATTAAAGACAAGCCGTGTCTGTTTTCAGAGCGCGGTGTGGCTCAGGAGTCCTCTGTGAGGGCTGCAGTGGTTGCTAAAACGAGTGCGACTAGAAAGGAGAAGCCATGGCAAAACAGATGAAGTGCTGTAGGTTGGGGGAAAAGTCTGTTTGTCCTCTGACTTCTCTCAGCTCAAATCTAAAAAGGGCGCCTCTTAAAACATAGTAGTGTCAGCCTGAGGCAAATGGGACTCTTTCACATTGCTTTAATGAAAAACACAAGTATATCAACACAATTGGAACTAAATTATTTTCCACAAAGGCATCTGTACAAAATAAAAGGTTTGTCAAAATGTACAATTATTTAAAAAATTAAATAACACTAATAAATTAAATTCAAAATAAGAAAAAAAAAAAAATGTTCAGGCATTAAACAAAAATAAAAAAAATCACAAAAAATAACAATTTACTCAGTAACGGCTGTAGAAATGTAATTAATTACTTTACTTCTTTTAAAATCTACTTAAGGAGTAACTAAACCCCAAACCCACTTTTTTATGCTGAAAACATATGTATTTCCGTATTAAGTAGTGCTGTTTATTAATCTTAGTCCCACTCTTCACATTTTAGTAAGAGTAGGGATGTTCAGTGGCCGATAATGTTCAGTGGCCGAATATATTCGGTCGAATATTGCAAAAAAAGCCACATTTGGTCTTCGGTTTAATGAGTTAAAAGCAAGGACGAATAGTAGCATGTGACACAATGACGCAATCAAACAACGTGCAGTGATCTTGAGTCGAAAAGTGTGTGCGCGTTGCTGCAGGAGCACAACAGCAGCTCCTCATTTCCGCACACAAACACAGCCAGACTCTCTCCTTTCAGCTCTTCGTCGTCCGTCACCGTGTAAAAGTTGGAAACCGTCCAACTCCACAACCGAGTCCGTTGTTTGCGCCGTGAGCCACAAATCGTAAACATCCCCATCGTTTCCTCCTTACACTACACCGGGTCTTGCTGCATAGACTGGTGTAGCATTAGCATGGAGTGCTAACAGCTGAGTGTGTAAACAATGGGTCCGTGGCTCCAAGCAGTGACTCCCAACATGATCGGCAGCAGAAAAAGTAGTGCAGTTTGGGCATTCAGTAGTGCAATCTGCATTTACATCGATGGCAATAAAGTATAATATATATTCTATATTAAACCAATGTGTTGTTTTAGCTGTTAGATTGTTGAAGAGGGAGGAGCTCACATTCTAGGAGGCGTGTTAGGTGACGTCACCTGCCAACGTGGGCAAAATCCAACTGTCCCGTTTGGAGCTGACTTTTTACATAATGTGGAATAACAAGAGAGGGAGGAAAAATAACTTTTTACACTTTGGCACTATGGGATCAAACCTCCCCTTTAATGCACTTCAGTTTTTTTTTTTTGGAATGCATGTTTTGTTTTATTTGAAGGCCTAATATAAATGAAAATCTTTGTTGTGCTTTTTTTGAAAAGCAAAGGCTACTGGAATATCTAGAATATTCAATAAACATTTACTTTCTTAAAAAAAAATGTCTAAAAATTATTGTAGGCTATTTATGCACTATGACAAAAATATTGTGAAAAACTTAACAATCACATTCGATATTCGGCCAAGCGTTTATATTTTATTCGGCTTTGGCCTCAAATTTTAATTTCTGTGCATCCCTAAGTTAAAAGAATTTTTGCTATTGGTTGAAACGGATTCTTTAAATTCCCCTGCGTCATCAACTTTCAGTGTTGGCCATGCCCCCATATAAAAGCTGAGAGGAGGGAGGAGGGTTTCCTCCAATCAGAGTCCTCAGTGAGCAATGATTGACAGCCTAAATGAGGAACTCCACTGCTACGTGTGAAAGAGACCTCTGCAGCGGCGATGTTTGTGACTCTGGGCTTCTATCAAGAGCAGATTCTGGTCTAATCAAAGGGTTCATCAAGCCCCTGTGTGTGTGCCGTCTGTCTCTACGTGTGTGTGCATTTTATCATTATGTACGTGAGGTGGTGGGAGAGCAGGGCTGTTTGCCCCGGAGTGGTGTTTGTAAGGCTATGTGTGAGCTTCACGTCATGATTGTGTGTGCCTGTAGTTGTAGTGACAAATCTAAACTCGCTGTGTGTGCGAGTGTGTACAGAGACATCAGTGTGTTACCGTCTGTCTCTGTGTACAGCGCTGTGGGCTGCCTGGGTGGGCGTGTCTTACTCAGGGCTTAATTTGCAAATCATAAGGTCCCCGAGCAAACGCCCGATGTTGTTCCGGCAGTAAGTGAGAGACAAAAAAGGTAGTGGAATAAATTTTTTAAAACGCCTTCTGCTAACTAAATGGGCCAATAATATCACTTGAACACAAACAACCAATCAGCGTTAAAGAAGCACGGACAATCACCCGTCACAGCTGTCAAAATCTGCCAACACAAAAACCCATAAATACAAAGTATTTACAAAGTTTTACACCCATAACATAAGGCCATAACTCCTCTAATGAATCAGCAGCAGAGCAGAAAATGAAAATAAAATGCGTGCTTACCTTTTATTTGTTAAAATAGCCAAAAAAAAAAAAACAGCTATGAGAACTTTGTATCCTTGCAACTTTTTTCAGCCGAGGCCTGCCTTGTCTTTCATAAGCCAAGAGTAGCAGATCATCACCTGAGTCCACCTTGAGTCCTCACACAATCAGAATTTTGGGGCCGATCACCAATCAGTGTGTGGCCCTTTAACTGCGAATGAATGCTTGAGGCGCTCGACCATGTGCGGAGTGAGGCAGCGTGTGAACGGAGCAGATTGATTATAAGCTGTATGCCATTTTGAATGATTTGCAAAATAAATGTTGCAGCTGCTGCATTAAACCGAAGTCCAATGTCATACTCAATGACTGCTGTGAAGCAAGGGATTTATCCCCAAAGCTGAGGATAGCTTCGGCCCCCGGAGCGAAGTTAGACTCCCAGGTGTACAGCGGAGGTGGGGCGCACACACACGCATGCTTCTGTGTCCAACACCGCCCTGAAACGGACAGAAGTGTCGGGTATGAAAGCTCGCCACGCCGCTCCTGGACTCTCCATTTTAACAAGCGCGCGCACACACACACATACAAAAGCATAAAAACACACAGACACTAACAGCAGATGCTGTCCCTGCTTTCAGAGCCAGTAGACTGGGGAAGACATCCGGCGCACAAATGTGAGTGAAATAAAGCCATTTCACGTAAAGCAAACAACTCTTCGGTGTAAATAAGATGATAAAACAATGCAATGGGAGCATCTACAGAAAGTTTCATCACGACAATGACGTTATTGATCGCATCAGCGAATTAAGACATTACATTAATTGCATAAAATGCTAAATATCGGCCGATCCGATATAGCCAAACAGATCGGTGTAAAGCCTACTCCTCATGTCCTCTGGATAGTCCTCTTGTGTCCTGTCTGTCAGAGGCAAGTTATCCTGCATTAGCATCATCGCTACAGGTGCTGCTAGTTGCTACACTAACTGCTGCTGTGCTGCTGCTCCATGATTTCCACAGAAACAACCTTGGACTTCTTTACCTCAGGCTTAGCTTCACTTATTGGCTTAAAAAAGCTCTTGAAATCAAACAGCTTTTTTTTTAGCCATTCTCTAGCATCTTCAGAGCTAACAGAGAAGCTAGTTTTGTGCATTTCACCCTTTCGAAGTAGCGTGAGGGCGTGGCTTGACTTCCCACTCTCTTCCTCAGTGTCTACATTCAATTTTGTGTTTACAATGAAATTTTCAGTGATTTCAACTAAAAAAAAAAGACAGCTGTCCAAATATAATACTAATACTAAAATATAATTAAACACCTAAAAGCAAAAAAAGGGGTTAGAATTTTTATTTTATTTTATTTCATTTTATTAAATGAGGAGCTGGATCCAATCAAATAGGTGCCAGTCAAAATCTGGGAGGAGCAGAATCCGGCCCAAATTAAGCTCTGGTCTTACTGCTACAGCAGCAACGCCCATAATAAAGGCATTTTTTGAATTTCCCTCCTAGTGGCAGGTCAGCAGTAAGCAGGTGTTTAGTTTTGTGTGTTTTTAAGTACAAGCAAAAATACTGATTTAAAAAATGTATTTAAAAAAAAGTACAAGTACCCATAAAAGCAGCTCAATTACAGTAATGTTGGTAGTTGTAATCCATTACTTTCACCTCTGTATAGCAGTCATTTCAGACACTGTAGCAACAGATTTGCAGCTACCTTTTCTATAACTTTTCAAACCTTTTAGTGAGTTAAACAGTTGAAAAATACAACCCTCATATTGACCTGCAGGTGCACTGTTTACTTTCCTCCAATTCTCCTACATAGGATTATAACTTGCTCTTTTTTGTTTTGAAAACGAAAATTCATGAAAATGAGGCCCGAGTTTCACATACTGTTTTAGCTAGTCTCAATAGGGGTTCCTTAACCACTAGCTTCTTATCTAGCATTACATTTATGCATAGTAAGCAAAGGTTTAACCTTGAATTTTCTGTAATTAAGTGAAAAGGGAGGTTGCCTTGACATTGCTAACTTAGCAAATGTTTAATATGCAAAAAAAATCACATCGATTTCCACACTTACTGGAGATTAAATGTGGAGTTTTCTAAATTTCCATGCTTTTGTCTGTTAGAGGAAGACTCGTGATCTTTGCCTTCTTAATAAAAATGTGGCTAGTAGAGGAGATAGTCTGACACTTGTGCAAACACAAGTTTTACTTTACAGATCAAGAAGCCTTCTCGTTTTGTGAAAAAGCCATATTCAGTACTTTGCCTCTGAGGTAAAGGGATACTGGGATACTGAGAGCCCTAGAAAGATCTCTACTTACATTACTATGCTATATTGCAGACCATATACAGCATTCCTCATAGTAGTGGCCTGATTAAGATAAAAGAATGTGTTGATGTGTCCTCCTGATTTCCAACTAGCAAATGAAGCATATCCTGATTCCATTACCAAGGCGTGTACTCATACTATTATTGAGGTAGTGTGGTCTTTAAAGAACAATGTCAGCAATCTGCAAAATACGTTGTTTATGTTCCTATTAACGTTGGAGGAAGAAAGAGCAATGTTGGATGTGTCGAAGTGTTTGAAGCAAAGCTAAAGTACTTTGAAAAGGGAACAGAAACAGTGCAGCACTGACCCACAACTTGTGGATTGGCCAGACACTAATACAGTTACAGCTCTGGGTGAGCAGACATTGACTGATGCTGAAGACATAGAGTTCAGACAACTTCTTGTGGTGCTAGAATGTGGGTTGGGATCCCAAATGGTGTGTTTTGAACAACAACAAAATAAAAGAGAGAGAGAGTGAGAGAGAGGAGAATTCTTTCAGTCATTCACACCTGAAAGTCAGCTGTTTGGTGCCATATGGTCAAATAATTCATTCTTATTTTAGACTGCATGTTTCTTCAAAGGTACAATGACTGTACAATCATAGGGATGCCTTATTAAAGCAAAACTGGTTACATCTGTATTAAACTGATTAAAATGCTTTACTTGGTGTAAAAACATAATGCAAACTTTGTTAGTGAACACTCAACCATCACTACTGTAAAAGATGTGATACTTGACTCAATGTCAAAAACTTCACTTTAAGCTTAAAAGCTTAAGAGTTGACTTAGACTTGAGGTCAGGGACTTGTGAGCATCTATAATGATTGGTTTTATATGATACTTTTTTCAAGAAGACTGAAAGCGATTTACATAAATCATTATCAATGCTCTAGGTCACACTGACAGAAGCATGGTGCCATTTTGCACCTACAGTCCCTCTGACTACCACCCGTAAGGCACCGGTAAAGTGCCTTGCCAATGACCACAATGACAATGACTTGGATAGTGCGGGATTCGAACCCCCATCCCCTCCGTTATTGGACAACTCGCTCTAACACTGAGCTTTGGTTTCTGGACATCCGTACTACAACCTAAAAAAACAGTTCTACCAATATCAATACCTATAAACACTCATTGCGTTTGTGTCTTAATGGGATATATCGTTGATTGTATAAGTGGTATCGCAATATTGCAAGTGGGGTGGGGGGTGGGAGCGTGTTGGTAAAGCAAAATTTTCAATCCCCTGCTTCACTAATCTTAAGCGATTGTGTGTTTTGATACATTGTCAATGTTCAAAGGTCTCAATTACTCCCATATAATGTGTACATGCAAACATCGAAACATAAAATAAACATTTTTCAAACTACATTCTTTTTTTCCTTTCCAAAAATATCGTCATAGTTACCGTGAGCCCAATCATACATCGTCTCATTTCACAAACATTTTATATGTGTGTCATGAGCAGTGGACATGCACTGTAGCTGTTCCCACTCAACGATCTTGAAGCCAAATCACAGCGCTTAGGGGCACTTCCATCTTGCAAATTTGACGTCATTTGGAGCCAGAGTCTGCGCAGTAGGGTCCGGTGGGAGGAGCCCGAGTAGCACACCCAGCCCATTTTGCCTACAGCCCAATCATTGGCTGTCAATCATTGTCATATATGATGTCAAATCTCGTTTTTCAACCTCAACTTATTTAAAACAAACTTGACAGAAAAATTTGCACTTGAACCAAATATTGGGTGATAATAACTAAGTATTTTAACTTTACAGTTTGACCAACATTCCATCCGTTAACATTGAGGAGGCGGGGCTTATGACCAATACTACAGCCAGTCAGCAGGGGGAGCTCTAAAAAAAAAAAGCTTCACTTCCCTGTGAGCATGTGTCATCCATTCTTTTTACAGTATATGGTCATAAGTAAAGCAATGTCTGGCTCTAAACTTGTGTTATAAGTCTGACTGTGACTGTGACTCGACATCCCACAATGCAATGTAAGAAACTTTACTAACAATGTTTACAAATTGAGTGTTTACGGTGCAGATCAAAACAGACATTCAATTGGCAATTTCAATCTTTCACACCTTATAATAATTTCCACTTTATTAATCTATGTGGCATATACAATGTTTTGTCTGATAAAATAAAATATCGTCTCCAGCAATTTTAAGAGATCTTTTGGAGGACATTAGATCTAATATTGAAACCAACAAACAATGTTACAAGGATGTCTGTGAAACACAGTGTAACTTTAAGGAACTTCCACCACACTTTGACAAAAAAAAGGTTTGTATAGAGTAAAAAATATACACCGTGGATATTCAACTATAAATCTTTCCATCACTGCAAGGTGCAATGCATAAATATCAGATAACAGTTGAAATGTTCTGACACATGCAGTATATTTAGGTGATAAATTACCTTTTGACTTTTTCTTCCAACAGCAATGTATCGCGAATACCTAATTCTATCCTCTTTGTCAAACTATAACAGCCTAGAAACTAGATATGTTGTGACTGCACATTCAGTGTATTTCCCCTCTAGTTCTGCTGCAGTGTCAATAATTCATCTGAGCTACGTGTTTAGGGCTGCTCGAATCTGTGTGACTGCACAGATCAGGCACACCCTAGGGCGATCAAATCCTGTCAGTACATCATGAAATACTCCTACATAGGACCCCACACACTGTGAACTACAATCCTCCTCTCCACCTCTGAAAATTCATATGAGAATCAACAGATTGATCCTCTGAATCTTACCAGCCTGTACTTTGGCAGCAAGATTTGTATCAAGCATATCGTAGATTGACAGAGAATAAAATAGTGGTGAAGGGGCTTCAGATGTCATCATGAAAAATTTAAGATGATGCTGAAAAGTGTTGGCATAAAATCTATGAGTGATATTTGACTAATTTATTTTCTCTGAATCATATGCACATAGTTTTGTATGGAGGAAGAGGCTTGAAGTCGTGCCGAGCTGCAGATTCAATCACATGTCCTTACTGGCTGAGAATCTGATTACTTTCAGAAGTGGTTTAAACTTGATGATATGACAAGGTCATGTTCTAGTAGTAATACGAAGTTGGACCGTATGAACCTATTGTCCAAGGCCACGGCCCCACAAGCTTATTCTATGGCAAGCTGTTTTACATTTAATCAGTAGTGCTTACTCGTTTTAAGTTTTAGTTTTCATTATTGTAAATTACATTTGGCATGCCGAAATGTCCTTTTTAGTTGGAATGTTAATTTCAGATATCTAGAAAACAATTGCAAGTACCACTACTGATTAAATGTTAAAAAGGCTTGCCATAAAATTGTGATTTAAAATAACAAATCCCTCAAAGTAAAACTAGTACTGACCTGTCCAACAGAAGGACAGCAATCTCTGCATAATTTTTCAGGCAATTCAGATGGCTCAATTGTGCTTTATAGTGCCAGGAAGGGTGTCATGCAATGGGTGATGTAGGGACAGAGGGGGATGGGATTGGTTTTCATAAGATTCCAGCTGCTACTGAGAAATGTGTTTAAAATAAAATATAAATAATATACACAAAGCTGTACAAACCCAAACAGATCCTCTACAAAGCATCAAAAGTAAAAACCACCCAGGTCATAACTAAATCTATTCAAAAAGTATTGGCCACTGAGACTTTATCTTGCATGCCAAAATGTAATTTTGAGATGTTGAACAGTTAATTTTAGATATCTAGAAAACACGGCATGCCATACAAATCTAATTTAAAATAACAAATCCCCCAAAGAAAAACCAGTACTGACCTGTCCAACAAAAAGATGTTGGCAAAACTGGGACATGAATTGGTTCTGATTGGTTCTTTTCATTTGGACCGAATGGCAGGGATTGGTCAGAATTTTCACAGGATTCCAGCAGCTACAGTCAATATATGTTCTTTAAAAAAAAAAAAAAAAACACAAACAAGATTCACAAAACCGTATGAACACAAACGCATCCTGGATTGTTTTTACTTTTGATGCTTTGTAGTGGATATAACTAAACCTATTCAAACAGTGATCGTCACGAAGACTTTATCTTTCCAATCATGTCTTTGGAACATGACAGGGCTTTACAAAATAGGAGCTAAAAGGCCTTCAACACAAATTATACACTGGCCTTGTTCTTTGTTTTAACTCCACCAGGACAAAACCCCACTTTGCTTTCATGCTTTAAAGCAGAACTAAGTAACTTTTTTACCTTTGTAAATCCTTCTCGTAGTCCCTGTGAGGGTAATAAAAGTATTTATGGGATGATTGGGGGGTCTTTCATCTCCCACTGCTGTCTCTGGCTAGAAAACTGTTCCTGCAACTTTCCTGCCTCCGAACCGGTGGCAAGACATACTGCTTTACGGCAGCTCAATACATACTAATGCTAGATTATGACCAGCCCCGTGGCTGCACACGATTGTCTACAAATTCAGGAACGGAACAACTCCAAGCAGTGACAGCTCAGAAGCAACACACAGCAATCACAGACACTGTCGTCACGGCAACAGGCAAGCACACACACTCGCTTGCAATCCAGTGCTCCATCAGGCAGCACACACACAAATATCCATTCATCCATCCATTCATCCATTTTCAGAGCCGCTTTGTCAGCACACACACACACATCACACACATTTCCACACTCCCTTCCGTATTACTCCGACATCATTCATTTATTTTACTTGTCTCTCTTCTTCATACTGTTCACATGTTCACATGGAACTATATGTGTGAAAGCACCCTTAGTGTTTCTGTTGTATTAGGATTTTTCAGTGATCGGTTGCCACCGTCCTGGTGAAGGTGCGCATGTAGCTGTGGGGTGAAGCAGGTGGCGGGGGATTATAATTGTAAAAAATTAGATATTTACAATTATTACTATTACAATCATTACATTTAATTTGTTTAATATTAAGGCAAGGCAAATGTATTTGTATAGTGCATTTCATACACAAGGCAATTCAATGTGCTTTACATGATTATAAAGTGCATCAGAAAAGATTCAACAGTTAGTGTATATGTAGTAGAGGAAAAGAGAGCCTTTAACTTAGATTAAAAAATGTTTTAGAGTTTACTTTAGCTCTGCTGCAGTTTGTTTCAAAATTATATTGAAACACATTTAAAAACTGAGTTTGAATTAAAATATATTTAAAAAAAACTATGAAGAATTTTTTTTTTTAAATGCAAAGCACCAGACACAGCTGCTTTTATTTGAAAAATAAAATGGTTTATAGTATTACTGACCAAAGACATAGAGAAAGGCCTGTGGAGAGGGTAACAGAGGAGAGTGGAGAAATACCGATGCAAACACAACGCCGGCGCCCCACCCCCCCTCCTCATCGTGGGGCCGCTGGAGATTTCTTCTTCTAAAAAAAAGGGATTTTTTTTCTTCCCACTGTCAATAAACGCTTATTCATGTGGATCATGTTGGGTTCTTTCTCACTACGGACTTTATATTTTGTTAAACATTCTGAGATGACTGTTGTAATTTGCACTCTATGAATAAAGTTGAGTTGAGGCCAGCTTCTACCGACGGGGACCGGGTCTAACCCTCTTCCCCCCCGCAGACAGCTTCGGTCCCTGCCGCGGGGCTGTTCTGCATCCCTCGGGCACTCGGCCTCCCCCACCAACGGCGCAACGGCCAGGGCGAGACCATGGCCGTTGCGCCATCTGATGCGGCACCTGTCTTGCATTAGCCTCATCTTGAGGGCAACAAGAGACCACCCTGTGCCCGTATCCTGTGCCCAATTTGTGGCTATTAAAACTAACATGACTAAATATTCTGATAACATGTAAATAACTCTGATGTCATGCTGTTCTTCTCTGTTGTGCTGCTGTTTAGCCCGTGTTTCTTTGAGGTAATAATTGCATGAGTACTGTGTGTTTTCAATCACCACCTGGGATAGTGGGGGTCGTCAGTCTCTGTCACCGTTATTTTGGGGGTCGCGGGCTGAAAAGTTTGGGAACCACTGCTTTAGAAGAACGCCCACACATGTAGTTGTCTGCTGGCCAGGCCAGTGTGAGCGGCTTTTGGGCTGGAGGAGGGTCTTCTACTTATTTTTAGAGGTTGTAAATTAACAAGTTAGTGTGCTAGCACCCCCTCACACTGAGGTCAAAAGCTTGAGTATGTTTCATTTCTTAGGTTTATGGTTAGGTTTCATTTCTGGTAAACATGACTGTGCCGTTCTTATTCATTCATGAGGTCTTGTGGCCCACGTGCGCAATCAACAAAATGCATCTGCGATCAACTGGTAGAACACGATCGACGTATTGTGCACCCCTGCCTTTGGCAATGGGAACTTTGTCATGATTAAAAACTGCTACAATCCCTTGTGGAATTGTAAAAACTCCTACTTTGTAAAAACCTGGTGGCTGCAGAAAGCACAGACTAATCGCAAATTAGTTTGTGAGCAAATTTACAATGATGTAATTTGTTCATATCTTGTCAAAGCAGACAAAATAGAATGCATCCATTCATCAGAGTCCCTTTTCTCAAGGAAGCTTATGCCTCAATCCAGCTTTTACTAACTTATTAAACTTAAAACACATACAGGTGAAGCAAAACCAACTACATCATATGAATGGTTGTAAATGTGCAAAACTATCAGATATGCATAATCATTATCAGATAACTGCCTTTTTCCAATTAAATATATTAGGTTATGCTGTTTGTATTGTATCTGGTATAAACCGACAGCTGAAGGATGTTGCTCATCTCTAAGTGACGTATTGCACAATCCTTCAAAGCATTATCAAATGAGTCAATACAAGTTCCAGTAATCTCACCACTACCACTATCTGGAAAATTATTGCCCTGATTACTGCAACAATATACATGTGATTCTGGAACATCTTGATCCAACGTCTTGGAAAACACAGCATGCTCGGAATGTAAAATCGATCACTGCCTTCATTAGAACAAAGCAGAGATCTCTATCGACACATACAAATGTACTGAGAGTGAAATGGATATATTCAACAGCAACACATTCTCTGCTGCTGGAGGAAGAGATGGAGGAAGAAAGGAGGGGTAACCTTATACAACATGCCAACAGTGGAGCCTGATCTTTTTAAGTAATAAGATTACATTATATATTGTGTGCAACAAGATAGCCTTAGGTGCCATGTTGGTAAAATTTACAGCTGGCCAGCTGCTAAAAGGTTCCCAGTATTGCAACTCCTGAATCATTGTTACTCAAGTACAATTTACCACATTTGGCATTTCCGTATTCACAATCATGCCTTATCAATGTATGCAAAAAGCATTTCAGCAAAGACTTTTGACCATCACACTTGGCTGTTTTTCAAGAATAATCCTAAACGGTTTAAAGCAATGTGTGCCTGGTAATGTAGTAGGTGTTCATTTGTTTCTGTGTGTGCATTTGTGATCAACAGAGGCATTCAATAAGAGCACTTTCGCTCAGCGTGTTACTGTCCCAGAGATTGTGCATCATGGTTAGTATTTAGAACGGTGTGTTTTCGAAGCAGCTGTGGTGCTTTTTGCAGAAGGATTAATAGTAAACAGACAACTGGATTAGAGTTGGCTAAACGCTTTGATTATAATCAATCTCTCAACAGAAACTCTGGTTTGGTCAGACTGGTTGAGTTGTTAAAATGCTAAATCATTACTGAACTAAAGATAATTTGCCAGAGTTTGTAAGACCAGTCACTATTACTGAGTAAGCAACACTAACAGATGTTTGTGAAAAAAAAAAAAAACAGCTGTTAGTTGTGTCTGCTTGCTTTGCATTTTGTCTTGAAATCTTAATTAACATCAGAAACCATTACCTAAACACCATTTGTCCATCTCTTTTTAATTAGATAAGGACTATCAAGCCCCCAGCCCCGCAAGTTGTACATAGATACATTAGACAATATGGTGCACACTTCACAGGTCTAGGCCGTAGAAGCCATCAGATCCAAAAGCATATTCTTATGAGCAAACATAACGTATAATTTTGCACAATGATGTTACTTTATAACCATTTTAAGAGTTGTTGTAATACTTAAGTATGGAACCGGGGTTCCAATGGATGAAAGCATGGCTTTGTTCATGACTCAGATTGTCACAGGGTAATGGGAAGAGTAATGGAATCTGCGAAAGCAGTGAAAAGGACTTCAAAGGGTCACTCTACCCCGGGCATGAGGCTCCTTCTTCGGCCTTTAGGGGACCAGGGCAACCCCCAATTCCATTTTTAGTATTAGTAATGTGCATTTTGGCTCCAGCAGACCCAATTCAGACTCTGCTGCCATAGGAGGCACAATCAACTAAGTTGATTTCAGGCAGACATAAGCACAGCGCTTGGAAATGTTTGTTTTTTTTTGTTTTTTTTTTGAAGATTTTCTCTTTTACTACAAACATTTGACTATACATGTTGCATGTCAAAATAATGATTGGGTACTCCATTTTAGATTTAAATGTACAGCATTTGTTTTTAAAGAAAGTATCTTACGAAGTCAGCCTCAGAGAGATAGGTCTATCACTTGGTACCAATATTGGCAAAAGTCACGTGTAAAGAGACAGCCAATTGAGTTTATTTTTTAAATAATTTTTTGTGCGGTATTCACTTTTTCAAAATATTTGAATTAATTTTCCAACTTAGATTTTAATTGTCACTGTTTTATTTATATTTTTGTATTTTATATTCATAAAAAATATTAAATATGGGTAGAACTATTGAATAATATACACATCAAGCAGTTTAGAAATTGTAATAGTTTTAGTCTGACCATTGACTCAAACGGTTTGATTTACGGTAGCAATGACAAAGATGTTCAATTGAAATAAAATAAAATAAAAATTTTCAAGTGAATCACAGTAGCTGTTATGGTACAGTTTCTGTATTTTTTTTTCAGTGACTACACAAATCTCAATACTCATATTCAGTGTATCTGTATATTCCTTGTTTCAACCATGTTCTATAAACCATGGTGGTTGTTGTGGAAAAATCCTAGTAGATTAGCAGTTTTTGATGGCCAGACAATCTCTTCTTTCACCATCAAGCTTGTCACATTGAAAGGCATTTAAATCACCATTCTCCACCTTTCTGATGCTCAGTTTGAACTTCAGCTTGACATTCAGCTGCTGGTGAATAGATCAAATGAAACAACACTCAGAAACAGCCATAACTATAGAAGTGATCTTGCTTTTTAGAGGTACACTGTGGAAATGTTTGCTTTTTAATGTCTTTCCCCTTTATCTCGTTAATTAATTCTAGGAAACTGCAAGGTGAGTATGTTCAAATGATCAGCCAATCAAAGGCATGGGAGTCAACAAGATTTAAGAAAGGGAGATGATCATGGCACTATTGTATGACAATGTATGTATCTTGAATCAGATGACATTTAAAGAGTTTGTGTGTGCGCTAATGCACACCATAAAGGCGTGCTTTGGATCTTTGCTATGAAACCTCTGAAGGAAGGGTCACTGGGAGTGGGGGTCTGCTGATGCATACCCTCGCTCCTTTGGGTCTCGATAATTCACATTGTCAGCTGAGAGGTTGTTGCCGAGGACCAACCCAGAGCTGTCTCTCATCATCACATGCAGTCAAGAGCCTGTCAGAATAAATGAAGCCATCGGCTCAGAACTGTCGAGGAACATTGAGTCATAATTCACATTCTCCTGCCCCGACAGGCCTCACTAAATCCAGGTACTGTCATGAAACACTGACCAAGAAAAGCCCAGTGTAGAAACCACAGGAGAGCCACTACACTGTGAACTAGATTAGCATGGATCGACTTGGCCTTGCATCCTCATCATAGGATACTGGCCTCAATAATCTCCATGTGAATGAATACTTCCACTTTGATATGTGACACGACATGAGAAAAACAGAAAATATTTGGCATGAAAAAATGGAGAAAAAAGGAGAAAAGCCTTCATTTTCTGAAAAAAGTGATTTTCTTTTTTGTTTTTGCTAAATATGCTTGTTGAAGTTCTAACAGCACCCAATGCTTAAAGCTAGGGTAGGCCATTTTCTCCAGATACACTTTTTAAGTTTTTGGTTGAATTTGTCTTTATGTACTGACAGAAATTAAGACCTCATGTGCTCTGAAAAAAAGAACGAAGAAAATCCCTCAACTGTAGCATCTGTAAACTTGTAATAGCTTCGACCAATGGAAAAAAAAGGAACCTTTTTTTTTTAACCAATCACGTCTCCCTGTCTTCCTGCTCGTTCCCGACCTCTCGCTTGCACGAGCTCACACTCAAAGCGCGTCACCGGTGACGGATTTAAAACAGAGTTTTTGGTCACGTTTTATAACAAATATAATTGTAACGTTTAGTGTTTACCTACTGCTGAATGAGACAACTAAGTTCCAACACAATACAAACGATGAGCTTAGATGCGCAGCAGCAGCCCTGCTCGTGCACGTGAGTGAAGGACGGAGCACAGAGGGGAGGGGGGAAGAGGGATGAAGGCGGAGCCAACCGGAAAGCTACATTCAAAATCATGCTAGCTTTCAAAAATCCCCTACCCTGCCTTTAAAATAAACGTATCGGAGGTTTTAAAACAGTAAACTTTGTAATTGAACATGGCTTGTTGTACAGCATCTGTGTTTGTGGGTATGGAATTCCAACAGCTGATTACCATACCGGCCTTCTTTGACCATACAAAAGCTTTTATTATTGGTTAACTACATGGTTACTTTAGAATCTATTCTAGATATGAGTCTGAAAAACGCTGTTTCAGATGTGTGTGTTAATCGCAGCAGTTTAACTCAAAGTTTGCTGTTTGAAACATTTACTAGAGTCGCTGGTAAGTGTTTCAAATGGTGGCCATATCCTCTTCAATAATTAATTATATGTGTGTGTGACACCATTGGAAAGCTTAAAACCCACACTTTCATGACGCCCCCCTTTCTTTCTTTTAATGGCTTAACGCTTATATGAAACTCAAGTTAAATGGTTTGAATGCATTTTTTTGTGCAAATTACATTTCAAAGAATTCAAAATGTTTTGTGTATCAGGTTAAATTAGAGTAACGGTTGTCAACATCTCGATGTAATGTTGCTTTATTGCAAGAGTTGGATGGAGGTCATTTGATCCATTTGAACTGTATCTTACAACGTTTATCTGGCACAGCAGCACAAGGATTGTGTTGAAGCTCACATCTTGGCTGATGCACAAAAAAAGAAACCCCTCCCCCCACCCTCTGTCTTTATAGCTAGATAATTTATGCGAGTCCATTAAACACAGAAATACATCTGCATCAGTGTACTGATCTCATGTCTATGTTCAAGGGTTTTAATCAAGCAGTAATGAAGAAGTGGGGATGCTACATTAAGCCAGGGGAGTTGGGGTGCCTCGTGTCAGATCTCATTTATAACAGTATAGCCTCTGTGATTGGCACCTCTATCTAGCACTGAATGTGTGCAGCATGAAGACATGATGTGTAATCTAAGGTCAGAAGCTCTGACTGAAAAAAGAACCAATTAAAATAATTATTTCATATTGAGATTGTTAAAGGTATAGAGGAGGATTTTCCCGAAGTTTAGAAAAGAAACGCCTTCTCCACTTTTCGAAAAAAAGGCACATGCGCACTCTACGCCTGGTAAACGTGTGTGAGAGAGCGTGCACGACCCCAGTTTTCTTTGTGCATTGCTCTGTTTACAAGTTGGTGTCAGCATCGCTCAAAACAGCTTACTTTCTAAAAGAAGATGTGCACTTTTCCCACTATGTCAGACTTGCCATCGGTAAGTGAAAAGTGCGCATGCTCAGCAAGCGAAAACTAGCTAGGGACGACAGCCTTACTTAAACATATCACCAGAATGAATGACAATTAGGAGGACCAATAGTCTTGATGATCCACCCAGAATTTGAAGCCAAAATAACATCCTCCACAATAACTTTAACCATGAGAACACAATATTTCAAGGTAAAAGCTGAACCTGTGTAAATATAGTGATTTAACATAACAAATTTGGTATTAATCACCTCAATATTAATTGGCTTTGCATGCTGCTTATACTTCATTCAACTCATATAATATGAATACATGTTTATTACCTTGAGGCTAATGTAGAAGTGAACAAATTATATGGCAGAAGAAAGCTGACATATTGACATATGTAATCCGTCTGACTCTGCATCATTGGCTGTTCAACTAAATACCTGCTTACATTTTCAACGCCCGTTGCTAAAAACTGTCATCCCGACGAATTATTCAGTACCACACTGTGCAAAAGGTTTCCCAAGATGCATTTATCAGATACACCAATAGACTGTTTGTGTTGAATACGGATTCATGTTTTAACATGAGTGAAGAGCAGTGTTTTATTTTCTGATATTCTGGCCAAATTGATAGGAAATAAGGACAATTTTAAATGAGCCCTTTGTGTTCACTTTAATTTGAATTCATATATGTATAAATAATAACAAAAAAAAGAAACAACATTCTTATTATACCAGAGTATGGACAAATGCACACACTCTCCCTATCTCTTAGTCAAGGATGATCCTTGACCATGATAAATACTGTATACTCTGGGCAAAAGACAAAATGTATATCCATTCTCTCAGCAGTCAAAAGATGAATAGTTCTAGGGAATGTGTCACAAGAAGGGTGTTTGGTGGAGGACCCAAACACAAAGAGAGGCCGTAGGAAGGAGGACCTTCGATAATCCAGTCCTTTCATTAGCCAGAAACTCAATAACAATGATGTACTGAATAAAGAAAGTACAAGAAGAAGTATACCAACATGGAGAACTAGGAGAGGGGAAGATGCCCCTTCACAGGAATGGGGAAGACAATGAACCAACAACCATTCTTTGATTAAACACTTAGGTGTGCTGCAGTTCCTCCTTCACTATTGAGTGTCAACAGGAGGAAGCCTAATCACTTAACAAAACCACACGAGGACAACCTGGAAGAACAGAGACCGACTGGTATTAAAAGACCTGCACAAGACTGAAAACCAAGACTACATAACAAACCCTGACAGAAAGTTAGTTTTGGGGAAAATAGCTTCAGCACGACCCAGGACAGGAGCCACCGGCCGCGCCCCCACACACACCCACCCAGCACGACCCAGGGGAGGCCCCAGCGCGGGCGAGGCCCCACAGCTCACCCTTCCCTCCCCCCCGAAGCCATACGGGGGCGACCCGGGCTACCGCGCCAGCGGCACCCTCAGCGAAGGCGCGCCCCAGTAGGGCTGCCAACTTTGGTCGTTTAGTCGACTAATTGGTCGATGCCGTCGTGCAATGGTATCAGCTCCAATACGTTTAAAAAAAAAAAAAATACAATGCACTTATATAGGTGATAAGGATTAAATATCAAAATAATATATTTAATGCCTAAACATGATTCTATGTCCAGCAACAGCTGTGTGAGTGCGTGCTGTGCTGCAAAAGAAAAAAAAAAAAGTGTTGCGCTTCAGCTGACAGCACAATGCGCTGTCCTCAGAGCAGATCACAGCAGAGAAGGAACCAAGACAGGGTTTGAAAAAAGCATCCACTGTTAAATCAATCATTTTTCTGCACGAGAACTTGGATTATCCTTCTATTTGATACGTGAATTACAGATTACCAGATCCACTGCTGTCTTTGACATGCATTTGTTTACCCGTGCGCTGATCTTATGTTGACATTAACAGTTGTTTATTAATAAAGACAGACTTACCCCTAAAACAAACGTAAATATGTCATTTGTATGAGGACAAAATAGGTTTTAATTGTTGGTTTCAGGTCGGGCATGGATATAAATACCTAACGTATGTCGGACCTGTAGGTTTCACTTTTGCTTTGTCGGGTTCTGGTCAAATCTTCATATCATAAATGGTCTGAGTTTAAAAACAAATCGGCACCACAAAACGCCAAAACAAAATATTTGACTCTTTTTCCTCGTCCTCCTCTGCACCTGCTCATTCATTCTCCTTTTTTTTTTTTAATCGACAAATCACTAAGTGTGCCATAGTCTTGGTCGACAAACCATTTCCTTGGTTGACTACAGCCCTAGTTATGGGTTGGTCTGTTATTTAAACTTGCCCAATAAATGATTTGCAAAAGGAAATTCAACACTTCACAGTGTTTTGTCAATGTGCCAATGCTACAGCCTGCTTTACTGTACTCTGTTAACTCATTGCAAAGTAATTACACTGATATACCCAGACAGGTTTGCACATAAAAAGGCCCACGGAGTTACAGGCACACCCTCGCACAGGTGCTCACTGACATGTGTTAACATATCAAACACGCTTAAATCAGAAGGAGATGTGACCAAAATGGGCACAGTACAAGAAACCAAAATATTAAGAAAGATTAAATATCAGAATAATAGAGGATGAATGCTCACCTGGCAAATATATGTTTAAAAAATTATACAGTAGTATCGTAATTTTGTGGTCTTTAATTTGGGTGTGGTAATTTTAGAATTGAGGGTTCAGGGGAATTCCTCAAGTACACTTTACCATGTCAGTAAAATTTAGGCTAAGTTACTGCAAATGCTTTCTATGAACTCAAGAGGCTTTCTTTTCATCACCTGCCCAGTTTGGTGCCAGTCTTTCATTATTTTGGTGCAGCAGAGTTGTTTGAATTCCTGCAGGATTCACGTGATTAGCATAATAATCAGCAATGCAATAAACCCATTCAGAGGTTACCTTTTTTATGGAATCAATCGTATGTGTCCAAGTTGACTTAACATTATGGTTAATCTTAGTGTAGCTTTTTCTTCCAAGGCTATTGTTGATTGGGATATCATCTTTACTGTAAGTCTCTCATGAAACTGGCCATTTAAAATTATGCTAGACACAGAGAAAAAACATTCCAATTCAGCACTTATCCTGAATGGGACATCAGAGCACTGAAATCGTATATAACAGTACCTCAGATGCAGAAACTCGTTTTTTAAAAGCAATTGCATTTATCTTCCCCAAAATGCATGATTTTTCCTTCATTTTGTCCCCCTTTCAAAGCGTAAATTGCAGTAATTTACTTTATTGTGTTGAAGCATTGAGACCACACCAAGTAATATAGTTCTACTTCCAACTATAGCTCCAGTTTGTTAAACATATAGAGACATTAACAACTGCAGTATACGATTGATGTACATTTTGGTATTTAAAAAAAAAGCTGATATAAAGAAGTTATGTTGGTGTTAAAAAGCTTTAATGAGGTTAAAATGGTTGCAAATTGAACAGTCATAAGGACTCTTCTAAGCACTCACTTGATACAGGCATTCAAGGCAGAAGTTATTTGCTTTATTTAACTTTATATAAAACTCAATGACTTTATACTCTATGTATATCATATCTGTCTGCAATTTGGTTTTAGAGGTTTATTGCTTACATACAAAAGAAGAATTATCCTTAACTATTGGTGTTGTTCCTTTGTATCCTATTAGTAAACAAAATCCTCAATTGTTATGTAGAAAAGGAAGAATGAAAATATTCATTCATCACTGTCTTTATTGCCAAAGCTATTGAATGCAGGGTGTAATTTTGCAGTGCTCCGCCATAAAAGTGACAATGGAAACACTAGCAGTTCCACAAAAAAGGATTAGACACATTCATAGTAAATTACAGGTTTATAACCCCATTAGATTTGCTAAACTTTTTAGTACATTTTTTTATTGACCAATCAGAGCAGTGGCAGCCAAGGCCTTTGAGTCTGGAATCTTGCTGAAGTACATTTGTTCATAATTTCTTTTTCCTATATGGCATTGTTTCTCAAAAGCCCTGCTTGCTTGGTAGTCCATAGTGACCGATGATGACTTCGACTACAATTTGTAAGTCCTTTGATGACTTTATAGTCCAATGTGGGATCAGGTACAGTCTCGGTCATCTTTCTTCTCTGGCTTCTCGCTTACATCCACCCACAAACACACACACAAAAAGTTTTAATGGAGGCCTATAAGGGGACACTGTTTATATTGCAGGTTGCCTTCTATCCAAAATTAGTTGTTCAACTTAAGACTCCCCATAACAGTTTTCATATTCAGGGATGAGTTTTTCCAGATAATGTTTTGCCACAATGAGTGGCTTCCTGTTGTTTGGCCATTGTTAAAGTTTGTTTTTCTGTGATTTGTTAATTAGTCTGGTAAAAAAATTGGAAGCGTGGCTCCAAGTGGAGAGTTGATGTTTTTCTCTCTTCAACAAACATTTGCTTGACGATACAAAACCCTACAGTGAGAATAGCCACCACTACGTTAAAAGTGAAGGGGGTAATAAAGGCAATTGGCTTCAGCTTAAGGCGATAAGAAGGTAGGGCAGTGATATGTTCTCGATCAAAATTCCATACAAACACAAACACACACAGACCAGACTGGGAGTGGCAAAAACAGATATTGGAAAACGGACAAAAATATTGACCACAAAAGCTAAAATAAAACAAAACAAAATCTATAAATCCAACTTAAACATGTGTAAAAACCAGTGTTGACTAAAGATTTTTGTTATTGTTTTCGGTGACTACATTTTTTGTCGTGACAATAACTTCTTGATTCTGTCATTGATCAGTTCATTCTCAGACAGCAGGCTGCTGAGATACCTAAACGTTCCTTCTTGTTTTATCCTGGTAGCTTGAAACCTAATATAATTTGTTATTTGATATCTGCAGAGCACTACCATTTCTGTTTTTTTCTAAATTGAGCTTTAGCCCATGCTTGTTGAAACAAAAAATACATTTTGTGAGACTATTCTTTAGTTCAGTGCGGCCATTCTCCTAGTTGGCTCTCTACCAAATCATTGAGCTTTCTCTCAAAGATCTTTTCATACAGTTTTGCTATATGGTTAAACAGAGAGGTTCCTCGGTAGTTTTTGAATGTCATATAGTCACCCTTACTCTTGTATATTGGGCATAGTGCTATAACTGCTTTTCCTCCATCAGATGGAATTTTTCCTGATCGTTAGGCTCGTGTGAACAGGTCTGCTATTGCTGGTGCAAGAAGAGTAGAACCTATTTTTAGTAACGTATTAGGGATTAGGTCTGTTCTTGGTACTTTTCGAGACTTGGATGCTTTAATAGCATCTTCCACTTTGCTGATGGTCTCATTTCTGATTTCAAGTTGTCCTTGTTCATCTGGGTAGTTTGCTTCTTCCCCTCATGAGTCACAGTTTAGTAGTGAAGAGAAGTAATTATTCCATGTTTCATTTATTTCCTATTGGTTTGTTAGTATCTCTCCCGTCTCTAAATCTTTGATGTTATATGCTTTCTCTGTATTTCATTTCCTGTATGTTCCATGTGAAGTATCAGTTTGTTGTTGCCTTGCAGGTCTTGCTCCAAGTCTTGGGATATTTTTTTTCCACTTCTCCTGTTTAGCTGTACTCTTTGTCTTATATGCTGCATTCCACTTTTCCTCATAGACTCTCCTAGTTTCAGATAATCTTTTCTTCATCCAAACTTTAAAAGCTTCTGATTTTACTTTAATCCATCTCTCTTCTACGTTCTCTGGGTTTTGTTCTTACTGTTCAATGGCTTTGTTTAGTGATTCCAACAATTGTACTTTAGTTTTATCTTGTATATTGCTGATGTTGATCTTCTTAGTTTTCCTATTCAGTTTAGCCTTAGTAGTCAAAATCTTAGTTTTCATCACTATCAATATGAAGTCAGAATCTAAAGACACTGATGGTATTGCTGTTGCATTTTTCACTGCTCTATGATTAGAGCAAACAAAAAGATGAAAATCACTGTCTTTGTGGTGTAATCACACGCCTCTCTGTTCCAACCGTACCATGTGTATTATGACAATGTTTAAAATGTGTTCATCATTGTCATGTTATATGTTCACAGTTCTAAAATAGTCTTTGATGATAACTAGACAGTAACATAGACTAAAACATTTTTATGCCGTGGTACACAAAGCCTATCCCTTTGTCACATGTCTAGCAAATAAACAAAGGGGTGCAAACAGAACACAAACCCACAATTATCTGTACTGAAAGACAGATTCCGCAACTCAAATTCACAACAATGAGAACAAATAAATATCCCAAGAAAAAAAAAAAAAACTAAATAAATCAAAACAACTCCACAAAGCCAGACAAAATCCTAAACATTTCTGAGTGAAAACCCAACAAAAACCAAAAGCAGGAACCAATAATACCATTTTACAATAACTTAAATTCCCATCAGTTACATATTTGGTACAGCCAGAGCTTAAGTTGGGCTGGCTCCTGCCGGAGCGAGATCCCACACCTCCCAGATTTTGACCGACACTTATTTAATTGGATCCAGCATCTCATTTTTTTTATTTTATTTTTTTTCCAGCACCTTATTTGCTTTTAGGTGTTTTGATTACATTTTTAGGTAAGCTGTGTCTTTTATTGAGTTGAAATCACTAGAAATGTATTTGTACACACAAAATTGAGCACGAGTGATGAAGAGAGAAAAAAGTCAAGCCACGCTATGTCTAAAGTGTGATAATGGTATGGACATTGAGACAATGCCTAGATGAGCTACTACTCTTGGCTTAAAGAAGACAAGGCAGGCCTTGGCTGTGAAATATGTAAAAAAAAAGTTGCAAGGATACAAAGTTCTCCATGGCTGTTTTGACAAATAAAAGGTAAGCACATGTTTTATTTTCATTTTCTGCTGTGCTGCTGATTCATAAGAGGAGTTAAGGTGTACAATTTTGTAAATATTTTGTATTTGTGGCTATTTGTGTTCTGAAAGTTTAGCGACCTTTGTGGCTAAATTTGTCATTGGTGCTGAAACACGGCAGATTAGACAGCGCTCACTGAGAGACGGATGGTCCATAAAGGGCAATTGTCTGTGGTTTTTTAACGCTGATTCATTATTATTTCATTAAACATTTAGGTTAATTGGTTGTTTGTGTTCACGTGATATTACTGGCCCATTTAGTTAGCAAAAAGCACTTCAGAAAAATGTATTCAGTGACGTCTTTGTCTCTCTCTTACTGCCGGAACAACAGGGACCTTATGATTTACAAATTAAACACTAGGTACAACTATTAACATATATTTTATAAACCTGTTCTACAGCAGCAGCTGCAACGAAACAGAAAAAAAACGTACCTATCTCCGATGGATTGAATCTTTTACTGACAACAACCCTCATCTAGTTCACTTCCACCAATAGGAATGGCACTGCGCAATGAAAACCCTTCACCTGCACAAGTTAGGCACTAAACAGAACAAAAGCAATCCGGTGTCATTTTGTCAATGGCACCTGTGACAATCACAAATTCTACTTGGAAAAAAAATAGAGTTTTACAGACTACACATCAGAGAAAATCCTTGACACAAATAGGGATAAAGGAATAGGTTGGCATTCAAACAGAGACTGAGGAGATGAGAGAAGCCTGTGAGAAGCAGGTAATTGTAAACAACAAATAACATGAGAGCAGATTCCAAAAAAAAAAAAAAAGACACAACAAAGATTGTTTACATTTTCCTGACAAGAATCTCTTGTGGCCTTGCAGATAGCAAGCTATTACAAGGCTGCACAAATCTCTCAAAGAATAGACAAAGCGGGAACAAAGTGAACCCTGAGGCATTTAGGACCACTTCCTGCATTATTTCCCAAATGTTACCTTGTTGGAAAGAAAAACTCTTAAACCTGCTCATTTCACTACACTCAACATTTAAGTGGCCATTTCATTATTTTGTAGGGGTTATGAATAATGGGTTATTGGAATAAGAATATTAATTATGCTTAATAATATTGCTTTAATATGCTGGGGTGCCACCTTAGAAGAGGAACGATGTCTAAATTATGTAGACTAGACCCATTAGTATTGATTCGAAAAGCCAACTCTACACCTTAATAAACACAGCTTTAATAATTCAAAGGAGCCAAATATTGCAATTTAACCTCTTATTTTTCATAATTAAATAATAAACAAAAAGTTGCATAGAAGTAGCTAAACAACGGTTTACACGAAAGGATCCAATCCAGCCAACAAATAAATGTCTCACTGAGTGAGGTGACATCACAAGGAATAAGGGGAACAAACTAGAATAGAAAATGTGTCAATGTGTCAAGCAACTAACTGTCCTTGTCTGGCAAAGAAACACAAAGCAAGATAACTTGATTTAAAGTTTTTTTCTTGAAGACATTTCAACACATCTCACCCCAGAAACTAACATGGCTGAGGACATTCTTTAAATATAAGTGCACAATTGCACCCTGTCCTTGGTAAGAGGGCATGGAAAGTATTCCAATAAAAAAATAATAAAATATTTATAAAAATGTAAGAAAAATAACACAATTCACATCCTCATTTTTAACCGATTTCCATAATTGGTGGTTGCCGGTTTCACTAACACTGTTACATTTCTATATACATATATAAATAGGAAAAACGATAATACTTCATTACCATCATTGCAAGCGTAACTGTAAACCAGTATTACTCTACTGTTCTTATATCAGATATCAACATCATAACCTAATTGTAAACCTAAAACCAAATTAGGAAAAAAGTGCCTATTTCAAATGTAAATAAAAAGATCAAGCAATACGAACATATTTTGACAGAATATCAAAGTATATAAACCTTAAAAGGAGAATGATAAAACAAAAGGCTGAGTATAAACGTACGTAAACCCAGTAATCCTATACTGTTACTGTTTGCATGCTGTTGTGTGGGGTTGTCTTTGTCAATTTTAATCAGCTGTGAGATGTTTTCATAGTTTATAGCTGCACAGCACATTTACAGTTTTAATTAAGGCTCGGTAGACATATGTATGAGGAAAGGGAAGGATAGAGAGATGGCTCTTTTCAATAGCGACAGCCTACGTCTCATTTGTAGGCTTTTTAAATAACTTGAATGTTGATTCTTATTAAACCTATTTTCCATGCCATTATTGCACAATCATAAAAGCCACTTTACCTTACCTTATTTGACCCTTTAAGACTGACAGAAATGGCCAGCGGTTGGGAAGTAACTCAGAAATCCTCTGTCAGACGACTGTCCATCAGCTATGCACACTTGAGCAGTTTCCTCCTTGGAGAAGTCTTGAGTTCATCCTCTAAAGCTCAGTGGGATCAAAGAGGTGAATGAGAGGTTGTTTTTACCGGAGCCTGCTATTAGACGATGCTCCAGTGTAATGTCTGGTTGAGCCTAGTCTCACAATGAGCCTTAGCTATCGTCTCTGGCTTTTACATTTAGATTTAGTTTGCTCCATTATTAGTCATGTGAATAAAGTGTAGGCAAATTTCAAAATTTAAAACCAGTCAGTGTTGATTTTTCTTCTTGTAATTGCTTTGTCCGTTCACTTCTTGTTCCACTTGGTGTGTTTCACTCAACTAAGCTCGTCTTTTGTGTTTTGACCACAAGAAAAGGATATCCATTGAACACATTTCATTAGTAGCTTAACAGAATGAGATTTTCTTTTTGAACTTCCTTAGTAATCAAGAATCTTATTACAATGAGAGAAAATTATTACTTTTCTCTACTTTTCGACCTTCCTGACATTGAACCTGAGTTCGTACAGATTTTTTAAACAAAGTGTGGCCAGCTACAGCACTTCTTTTAAGAAAAACAAAGTAATAAATGCATTTGCACATTTAAGGAGTGAGAAAATGTGTTTAATTCTACATCACAATAATTGTATAGTAATGTTTTTGGAATATTGATGATTATATTAGTAATCTTCGTTAAAGGTTTAGTACATTAAACCTTAATTGGCCCTGAAAAGTACAATGGATTGGTATCACCATCAGGAGTCCTCATATATATGTTTTACATATAACAGCAGAGGTAACAAGTAACAAAGTAAAAATACTTTGTGTAGCCCATCTAACACCTAATTATGTAGAAAGGGGCCCTGAGTTCTTCATCCTTTTTCTTAAGTACAATTACTCAGATTAACTAAAAATATATATATTATTTATTTTTGGGTTACAAAAAGAAACTTCAACTCTGATTAAACCTTTTTCTTAAGTACAAAATGACAAAACACACTCAAACAACACTCAAAATAGACCCATTAAACAATCTAAGCCGGCAAACTAACTAAAGAAAACCCGTTGCAGACTCGTTCCGATGCTTGTCTGCTGTGGCCGAGATCCAACACTTATTGATCGCAAAATAAAATATTAAAACAAGTGTCTGGAAGTACGTTAAACATGTTTATCATCGTGCCAGGATAGCAGGGTGGTCTAAGGCGCTGCAGTCACCGCTAACGGGGTTTCGCTAACGTGGGTTTGAATCCCACATTTGACAAATGTTTTTCATTTTAACATATTTAACACAGCAAATTACAAATACATATCGGACAAAAACAAACATTTCAGGGTTAGGGATAGAGTTAGGGTTAATTTTAGAGTTACGGTTAGGTTTAGGGATAGAGTTACAGTTAGGACTAAAATAAAAGGGTTAGCGGGTAGCTAAAACCAAATATGAGCCTAAATGCAAACGACGGAACATTAGGTCACATGGTGCACGTATCACTTGACCTAAACTGGCAAATGAGGGGTGCTGCGTATCCATAGAGTGGCAGTATGCTATGTTTAATGTAGTGTTGCCACGGCCAATATTGAGTGAGTACCTACCTGGTTCCAGTTATAAAATCATGTCACCCATCCGTAGGCCTCTCAGGACCAGGTTAACCACAGGTTAACCCCCCCCCATGTACCAGTTTTCTACAAGTTCTTAAAAATGTTAAACTCAAAGCTGTTGTTTTATTAAGCATTTGCACTATTTTTTTCTTGACACATTATATTTACACATTTTATTTATTATGGGTGCTAATTTCTTCAGGCGTTCAAAGGTAACAAATGTAACTTTTTTTTCCATGTACCAGTATTCTACAAGTTCTTAAAAAAGATAAAGGATTTGCTGGTTTAAAAACCCTGTCTTTTTATTGAAAGGACATTTGTTTTACTTTTTACTTAATTTAATTTAATAGCATGTACTTTTTTATTTTTGCTCATGTAAGGGAGCAACTTCAATACTTTTACTTTCGTCATTTTTTATTCAAGTATCTATAGTTTTACTTGGGGACTGAAGACTAGTACTCTTGCCACCTCTGCATAACAGAAATATAGCCACTTGTCAAATGTATGTTTTAAAATGAAATTTGGTGTTTATTTTTAGTGCAAATCACTATTTTAACTGAAACCATTTTGATTAATATAATGTAATCTTGTTCGTGTTTGTAGTTATATAACATATTCAAGAGTTCTATATGTAGTCACTTCCTGCTGGTCTCCTTTGACACAACAGACTCAGTAAAGCTGAGTGTTGGAACAAAGAAACCATTGACAAATAAAGTCTGAATAAAGTCTCAATAATTATATGCTTGACAAAATGATTATTATCCCTTTCTTCACATTAAGGAACGCCGATAAAAGCTTTTCTCTGCTGGTGGCCTCCTTCACTTACCAGAATGAGAGATGGAGCCTGTCACTGATTGTTGCTTTTTGTGTTATTTTCTAGGCTCACTGGGCCAGTACCAGTTCATCAATAAATCTAAGAGATTCATTTCAAAACCTCCATCCTGTGTTTCTTTCTCTTCCTAATATGTAATCACTTACTTAACATCTTGAAAAAAACCAACTAAGTGGTGAATTCATCGTTAATAATAATGAAACCTTTATTATCATTGTAGTGAAATTCTTCTTTGCCTTTTCCCTGAGGGGTAGCAGTGGACTGCCAATTGCAGGTGTCCGGGGAGCAGTTGAGTTTGAACCGGTAACCCTCCGATTACTAGGTTGCTTCCCTAACCACTAAAAAATGCTTGCTTAACCTCTTGATGCAAGTCTATGTGAAAAGGAATCAAAGCACAAGGGAACTATTTGAAATTGGCAATAAAAAAATAAATTTAAAAAAATCGCTTCACATATCTGTTACGTCCTTAAAACTCCTGAACAGGAAAAACATATCTTATGACACCGACATAAAAAGTTGCCAGCTAAAAATAAATAACATTATTTGAAATAAGAAACAACTGGGCAAACTGCAGCCTTCAGGACTGATGCTTCCCAAAAAGTTGAAAATTACCAAAGTAACACAGTAAACTGGACTACTCATACAGTAGACATCAACTTAAAGAGTAACTAAACACGTGCTTTCTGCTAACCTGCTACTACGAGAGAAATTCAAAAAATGCCTTGATTATGGACATTACCGCTGTAGCAGAGACAGACGTAATGCACACAATGATGTGTCACATAGCAAGTTTACAGCTGAGATTTGTCACTACAACCACGGGCACACACAATCATGACGTGAAGCTCACACACAGCCCTAGTCTCCCACCACCTCACACACATAGCAATAAGAAGTACACACACATCTGCGCGCACACAGTTACAGACAGGAATATACACGATATGCCTGTAAATACACACATAGCTTGATGAACCCTCTGATAAGACCAGAATTTGCTCTTTATAGAGGCACAGTGTCCAAAATATCACAGTATCTACAGTAGGCTGTTTCACATGGAACACAGTGGACTTCCTCATTATGGCTGTCAATCAATGCTCACTGAGGGCTTTGATTGGAGGAACCCTCCTACCTCCTCTCAGCTTTTTATAGGAGGGGCGGGGTTATCCAAACAGACACAGGGGAATCCAAATAATCTGTCTCAGCCCTTTTAACCCTAGAGGCCAGTAAATGACATTTTACAACCAAATACGCAAAATTAAAATACTTTTACTAAAATGTGAAGAGTGGGACTAGGATTATTAAACAGCACTACTTAATATCGAATACATATTTATTCAGCAGATAAAAAGTGGGTTTGGGGTTTAGTTACTCTTTAGGGACCATAAACAAAGGTCAAAGAAACCACATGAAGTGCTGGACCTCACAGCTTCAGTAGGTGCAGGGCTAGACCTGCTAACGCAGAAGCAACTTGCAAAAGAGAGAGAGCATCAGTGGAATACAAAAATGTGGTTACATATCTGATTGATGATGATGGGCGTAAAAACAATTCTTTCAAAAGTGTTGCTAAAAGTTGCTGCAAGCAAAAACCTGCAAAGAATATATAATATTTTTTAGTGCAGTCATGGAGCTTCTTCTCTGTGATCAGTTTATTTTAAAACCGCATTATGGTCCGGATACAAGTTCACACCTGACCAAACGAGCCGCACATTTCAGGAAATCAAACCCTTGTACACTGAAAATTAGCTACACAACACTGCAATGAACACACCCTATACTCACACCTCTATATTGCATCCCTTTTTAATCAGCCTGGCTGATTCTCTTTTACCTGCAAAACCTAAAAACAGCAGAGTCAGCATTTACACGTTGCTACGCACCTTTTTTCATTCCTTTTTCCCATTTATAATCACAAAGTGTTTTTCTTTTTTTGTTTTTCCAAATGTGTACTTCCACCATTTAAAACATGCATTTTAGATGCGTTGAAGTCAATACAATGGCTGTCGAAAAAAGAATGTGTGTTTTATTTCCTGCGATTCACTGATGTATAAGGATGAAAAGGACAACTTAATGCTTTCTCAGTTAAATTAGAATGGATTCCAATGACTCCAACTGTATTAAGTCCAACTTGCATTATTCATTTAGATGAAAAGAGTTAGTTTAAAAGCTTGAATCAGTAAACAAAATAAATAGGAATTTTTAAAAATATATTCAAATAAAAGGAAGGTCAGTCCTTAGAAAAAAAACAAAAAAAAAAAAACACACGCATTTATGAGGTAGGCTATTTGCAATGTAAAGATGTTTTTGTGGCATTTACATCTATGAATGCTGCATATTACAAGTTCATCTGTTGACACTGTAATTATACATTCATGTTAACACACTAAGCTTGGGGCATATTTTAAAGTATATAGCCTTATGCTGTGTTCTCAAACCTCTCCATGAGAACAGATGTACTAATTAAAAGCAGAATATGGCTTCATGTTTTAAAATCTCTTGGCTCTTTCTCTTTAGTATGGAAATAACTGAGCTCTCATTAGATTTTTTCCTAATGGAAACAGTTTTGTGAAACATAAAAAGTTTTATGGTTTCCTTGTCATCATATTTCCTAAATAATGTCCCCAAATGAGGTATGCTATTGGTTTTTAAGGGCTGCAGCAGGCCCCAGGAAGATAAACCATTGCGCTCATTACAGCATTCATTACAACATGATACTGTGCGGAGATCAATTAAGTGCATAATGGATTGCATGTCTTCATATATACTGTAAGAACTAAACACAGGGGGTCAACAAGGAGTGAAGCCAAATGAGCACCTTCTGCGATGCAAATCCCCTGGCTTACTAGGAGACGACCTCTTAGTCACAAAAGCAGAAACAACACACACACAAACAGGCACACACACACACACACACACGCACACACGCACACACACACACACACACACACACACACACACACACAGACACACGCACACACACACACAGACCTAATGATGGGTAAAACACAGTGGAAAAAGCAGTGCAAAGCTGTTCTTTGATAAATCGGGTGATTATATTTTGAAACACTTCTTTGCTCTACAAACTAATGCAGCATTCACTAATCCCGTATAGATCTCGCTGACTTAAAAGGCCTCCTTCGCCACAATGTGCGAATCCCGCAAGCAGCAGCAGATTTTAGCGGTCCCTGCTTTAGATTATGCAGAATAATGCTTCTAGTTAAATCAAGTGTGACTTTGATGTCAGCATCTATGTGAAAGTTAATACTTTTCATTTACACATCAGATTTCTCTTGATAGCGATATAGACCTGCCTGTGTGCTGGCTATGAATTATTCACCAGATATCTTTGTACATCCAAAAGTTTTTTTACATCTCAACCATAGAGTGCTTAAGACTTAAGAATCCGTTGTCAAACTGATGGGAAGACGGAATTAGATAGAAACACTTACAATGATAAAAGACATAGAATAATCTTTGGTATTACTCATTCTATTTCCTAGTTGTTACTCATCATTTTCTTATTTGATCTCTCCATCTATAGAATCATCATCAAACTCTTGCTATATCTATAGTCAACTAAAGGATGACTCTCATGAGGTGATTTTAACATTTCTTGTAAAGAAGATAAAATACGTTATTGAAATAAACAAACTTTTTTGTTCAAAATTGTAAAACATTTTGACAATTATTTAACAAAATATCCAAAGACTGTTTTTAGTCCTTAAAACACAGTAAACCATCATGCCTGGTGAACATTGTGTCATTAACTCACTCAGTGCCATTGACGAGATAGCGTTTTTTCACGGGGATTACGAGGAAACACCCTGGTGGAGGTCCCTCATCAATATCTAAGCTGTGGGGTGTTGTAGTGACCAACTGTGCCCTGAAGATGGCAGCAGTGCACCTTTAGCTGAGAGATTAGCCACTGATGCTACCCAGCAAAGGAGGAAGAAGCAGGAACGAGTGAGATTATGGTGCTACAGAGTGATATTGTGACATATCCAGCAGCTCACAGCTCCACATACTAACACAGAACATGTATAGTCATGAGTAGATTACTGATAATGTTGCAATGGTGAGATAAAACCATCAACTAACAGGGCCAAACGGGTCATTGCTGCATTTGGATGAGAGATCATCCATGCTCAGCAGAGCTAAGAGGGGGAGGAAAGGAGGAAAGTGCAGTGACACTCTGCATGTCCGGAAGGAAGAGGAAGTTGCGTGTGTGCAGTCTGACGGGAGAGAAACTTGGAGGAATGCCAAAATACAGAAAGAAATCCATTCAACTCTGACCCAGATAGGAAAATAATAATGATTTTGGCATCAAAAGCCCGGTGTCAGTGTTTTTTTTTTGTTCTTTTGTTTTATATAAGGAAACAATGTTCAGATGTTAGAGTTGTCACTAAACCGAAAAAAAAAAATAGCTTTAAAGTCACTGACAGGGTTGTTTTTAGAAAAAGGCTGTTTTCTCAGCTTTTTACATCTCAACCAGAAGGTCGTCTTCTGATCGAGAGGTTGGGGGTTCGATCCCAGTACCTGACTATGTCGAAGTGTCCTTGGGCAAGACACTGAACCCTAAGTTGCTCCCAATGGTCGACTAGCGCCTTGCATGGCAGTTCTGTCCCATTGGTGTGTGAATGCGAGTGATTGGGTGAATGAGCTGATATGTAAAGCGCTTTGGGACTGCTTCAGTGTGGTTATAAGGCACTATATAAATCTAGTCCATTTACCATTTACCATTTTTGCTCTGAAACTGAAGATTTGTGTAAAACTTGCTCTATTCAATGGCTGATTACAAAAGAACGAAACGAGCCAGGAACAAATTCTTTTTTTGATGAAAGTAGAGACTTCAGTCTTTCAGAATCTGGTGTCAGATTTCAGATAGTCATAGTAGAAAATATTCTGTGGATCTTTAAATCAGTAAAAATGCTCAAAAATGGCTGGCACTGAGGGGGGTAGAAATTCTGAAAATGGCTGGCACTGAATGAGTTAAGAACTGTACTAACAGTACTTATGCATTTTGGAACAGGAAATTGGAAAAATGTGATTTACATGGCCGTAATTACGATACTTGGAGATAAGCAGCTGTTTATATTGGACAATTTCAACACAGAAAAAATCATCAGATGTGGCCAAAAAAGGTAATTAAATGTATGATCTGTGTTGGTGTAGCATAGGTGCTTACCAGCTGTACCACTGTAGGCTGCAAATCAAGCACTGTCATTGCCCCAGTTGACCCATGGTGACAGATTCGTGTGATTAAAAACCAGGTGTGCACACTCACAAGGTGGAGGGGCTTCCACCTGGGTCTTCCCCTGCATAGCTGGAGGGAGGGAGGTAGCTCACATGGCAGTTTGGCAGAACAGTTATGTTGCCATAGAAATCAGTGTGTGTGCACAGAAATTGTCGTAAATGATTCATAAGGGCCAGCCATAGTCAGTTAAAGATGCAGTATGTACTTTTTAAAAATTTTTTTAATTGTTTCTTTTTTGCGTCATTTTGTCAAAAATTCAGAATAATTTTTAGGCATATTGTAATTCAAAGTGTTCTGAGTGGACATCCAGGAGCGGGACGCTAGATTTCAATCAATCAGAGATATTTCTACAATAGATTGCTCCATGAGCTGTTTTTGGCATTAGTATCGGCTGCTCGACTGAAGCCAATGTGCGATCACATACCATCAATAGTAAAAGTTCAATGGCGGACGTTCCAGCAGAAGTCTCCATCACAGCGTAAAGCGCAAAGTTTACGTGGCAAAGCAAATGGAAAAAGGAAGACCAATGTGCAAAAACAACAGACTAAAGGCACAAATATGTTCGGGCGGAACGGACTTGGTGGACTCAAAGCAGACCGCGCACAGTCAAACCCTTATACTGAGTCAAAGGTAGAGTGATAACAGACGGGATAAATCGCTTGTAAACCTAAGAGAAGAACATCCGAGGTGGAGAGAACATGCACAATTAATTTCTGTCTGGACATGGAGTGGAGTGTTTGTATGTCTGTCTGTCGGTATCACTGCAACAACTTGTGTGTGAGCTTTGTGGCAGAGGAGAGGCTGTCCTCAAATTAGAAAGTGATGCATGTTTTCATGTCTCTAAAATATCAGAAAACTCTCCAATAACACAAGAAGTAGAGTGGGACAAAAAAAGTGTTAGGGGGAAAATAGGTTATGCAGTTGAGATTACATCAATTTTTTTAAATTTTTTTTAAAGCTAGACATGGCTGGGATGGGAACACTTCTAGTTAAAGTTTGAATTTTTCTTTTTAAAGAAATAGCTGTCTGTATTATTAATGCGGTAGGTAACCATAATTGTACTATTTCATTTTGAATTATAATTCTGTTATTTGCATTACCTTACTTTATGATAATATTTGCAACATACATTAAAAACTTTAGACCCTGCTAAAGACTCAAGATTCTCTCATAATAATGGGAACCTAATCAGCATATTTTTAGTCTTTAATGTGTCTGAAACATTACTTTCAACAATGCCTTCCCCTTTACAGACCTGTCCTGATGAAGGTCACAATTATTCTCTGGTATTTTTAGAATACCAAGCTCCATACCTTACCATGACCTTTTAAGTTGTGAATGTCATGGCTGAAGATTTCCAATGTAGAGATATTGACTGCCAATCAAGAGGTTCGTCGTTCAATCTCTGTCTGGAGACACTCAACCCTCAGTAGCCCCTGATGGATGGATGGCTGGTGAGTTGCATGTCAGTGAGTGTGTATATGAACAGGTGAATCAAATTAACAATGTTCTGGCAGTTTACGATGACACATACAGTATAGGTTAATCAAATGAATCACAAGGGGTTCCTTTGTGTTTCCCTGTGGATGACAGCTAAAATAAGGAGTTATCTTATAGCAAAGCACATTTACATTTACATCTCCTAGATATAAATGAGCAGTAATCGAGACCTAAGTGGTTTGTCATGTTTCTCAGATGGTTCCCCTGAGAAATAAGTCTCAAATAAGATATCAAAATGTGTCTAAAATTCAACACAGGGGAACTCGTACTTTTGTAATTTGTACCTTTTGTCAATTTCTTTTTTTTTTTTTAATACATTTTTTTGTTCAAAAATGTCCCTCTTTTCAGCTTTTCTCCCCTTAAACTTTGAACATCAGCTGTTCAGCCATTCTTCAACCAATTTCAACCATTCAAATTTTCAAAATATTCAGTTGTCTGTTGTTTTTTAACTGTTATCTACCATAGTAACAGTTGATGTGATGATGTCCCTGTAAAGTCATCATGGTAATGGCTACAACGGCAATGGTTACCTCTGCAACCATAACCATGGCATAGCAACGGTTGCCAAGCAACGGTGTCCAGGATGCTGGCTCCCGATTGGCTCCTGCTGGGTCCTTTGATCCTTGTCACCAGCATATCAGGAACTAGCAGAGATTAATGCTGACTCCACATGTAAGAGAAGTTTGGTTTAGGGGTTCGGTTCTTTTTTTTCTCCATCAGACAAATAGGGGTGCATTTCAGCTATGCATCCTCACTTGCATTTTCTTCCTGATGCAAAATATACAAATTAATGTTGTATTAAAAATTCAGGTAGCACTTTAGTTTAGGCACACCCATTAACCATTAATTAGTTGCTTATTTGCATGGAAATTAGTAACATATTGACTCTTAATTAAGTCATTAATAAGTACTTATTAATGCATTATTTTGCATGGCCTTATTATACAACCAGTAAGCCATTAACTAAGAGTTTTCCCTCAATAACCTCAGAATTATTCCTTATTAGTAGTAAGGAAGTTGTTGTATATAAATTATGATCTCAACATGCTAGTGTTAGGGTTAGGGTTAACGTTAACCCTAATCCTAATCCTAATCCTAATCCTAATCCTAATCCTAATCCTAATCCTAACCCTAGCATGTAACCCTAACCAATTACAGGGTTAGGGTTAAGATTAACCCAAATCTTAACCCTAACCCTAACGCTGTTTGGACTGTGAGACTGCCATTAAGTGTATAATAAGGCATTAATAAGTACTTAATAAGGCATTAATAGGTACTTAATAAGGCATTAATAAGTACTTAATAAGGCATTAATAGGCACTTAATAAGGCATTAATAGGTACTTAATAATGACTAATTAAGAGCCAATATGTTACTAATGCTAATTAATGGTTAATAGGTGTTCCCTAAACTAAAGTGTTACCAAATTTGAATAAAGATAATTATTTCTTCCCATATAATATCACACTTAATACATTTCTGTAATAGGCTGTGAGCAAGGTATTAGCCTTCCTCTGCTTAACGGCCACTTTGCGTCTGATCACTTTAACGTTACGTTTTACAACCCACAGCATTGGCCGTAGGCGATCTACTTTTTCAATGGTCACTGTTATGTCACTTTATCCTGGTACCCATTATTGTTTCTTTTGAAAAAGTCTTATTATTGCAGTTATAATTCTTTATTTGGAGAGATTTGTTACTTTCTTTGTCAATCCGCTTCCACTTGCCAACACAAGCATCCCACACACAAACAAAAAAATCATACGTTGTATAATTGTATTAAACAAAGCATTCTCCTCAATGTGTATTATGTCATTTGTCTTCAAAATATACCTATTCATGACGAAAAATGTGTTACTAGTTGTAAGTAATATAAGTCATTTTACTGTAATTTGTAGTTTAACAACTTATTTTTGACTGACCACAACAAAACCAGGACCATTTTGAGTTATTTACAGACTCAGAAAGTGTGGTTTCTGTGCTTTTAAATGATGTCATACATGTGGAAATTAAATATTTGGAGGCCTGACATATTATATGGCAATCTAAATGTTGGCACTCTCCCCAAGGTAGTTTAGTGAGATATCAGTCCTGAACGTTTCTGAACGATTCTCAAGGTTTGACAGAGGAGCAGGTGTTTTGGTCAATAACTAGTGATTTTATATTTATTTATCGTTCTTTCTCACTTTAGTTCTTTCAGATCATGATCTATGCATTTATGAGATCATAGCCTCTATTAAATCTTAGTCGACCTTCAGGATAAAGGCTAAGAACAGCTTTTGTGCGTTTTTGACTACTATGTCATGCTTCATGAGAATGGGGTCATATGTGATTGATCTCAACCTATTATGACCCATACATAGCGTGGAGGTTTGCACATAAATACTTGAGTTGAAGTTAATTATTGTCATTGCAATAGCTTCTGTTATGTCCAGCTCCTTCACGGTGAGTCCAAAGCATTTCTTATCTTCCTTATTTTAATTAATTAAATTAATTATTATTTTCAGTTAATGTCAAGTGGAACCTAGGAATGTTTTCCATGGTAATGCGGTCCCTCTGGTCAATTTATTCAGCTCTGTCTAATTCTGATTCAAAAGCGAGCTCAAGGGAATCGTGTTTGCATTTATCCTTCATGAGCAGGTATTGATACGTCTGCATATTTTTGTGTGTGCAATGTGTCTGGATTTATGGCTACACCATTTTCCACACGTCTTTTTACATTAGGCCACTAGCCCCTTACTTCTTTGATAGTGTATAAAAAGATTGTCCTCTTTTAATGGTAAGTGCACATTACATGTTGAACAAAACAAGCAGTAAGCGTACAGATGCACTTGGATAAAATTGCCTATTGAGAATCAGGGACAGATTTTTGTGCAATCGGTGATAGAATCCACCGCAAAGAGGCTAAATTATAAAGTGTGCTTTTGAAAGGTCCGAGCCTTGGTAGAAGCAATAACAAAAAATACACCACTTTCTGGAATAAACGTTTTTAATAAGTTATGGTTTTAGAAAAAAAAAAAATCCAACACAAATTCACAAACAATGATTAACATGCACAGTTTTAGTATACAAGACAATCCAGTCACTTTTCAATATGAAAATCTCCTTCTACATGTCAGTATCTCACAGAGATAAATGATTAATACACCAGTATTAAGGTCAGAGAACACACTATAAAAAAAGCATTAAGGTTGCCTATGATAGCCAAGTTTAAAAAACTATATGCAAGCTATTTACACTGCACTGAGGGCACTCCTTTCAAATCACAGAAACATACCTAACTAAACTGGCCTAATATAAAGATATGTTGCGCACTCAATACTAGCTTAATGACTTCAATCAACAATATTGTTTAACCTCTCTTTAGATTGTACTGGAAAATGCATAAAGCACAAAGCAAAAAACAACACAGTAGTTGGAGGAGCACACAAAGAGGTTAGAAACATTAAACTCAACTACGACTAATGTAACTAGGATGGAAACTGCAAAATATGGCTCACAGTTACAGTGTGAGTTGCCCTACTTTGCCCAAAACCGGGTGTTCTGGTTTGTTATTTGAATATAAAACTAAATATTAACACAACCTGGATTAATACACACCATTTGGGGGCCCAGTCACACCAGACAATAGCACAATGGCTGTAGTGCTAGTAGCAAGCAAGCTAAATAAAAACAAAACAGTTAAGTTAAATACACAGGTGTTGGTCATATAATCAAAATGTCATGAAAAAGTTGATTTATTTCAGTAATTCCATTCAAAAAGTGAAACTTTTATAATGTATACATTAATTTCACACAGACTGACATATTTCAAGTGTTTATTTCTTTTAATGTTGATGATTATAATTGACAACTAATGAAAACCCCAAAATGAGTATCTCAGAAAATTAGAAAATTGTGGAGAGGTCCAATATTGAAGACACCTGGTGCCCCACTTTAATCAGCTAATTTTCTCAAAAAACTTGCAAATGCCTTTAAATGGTCTCCAGTCTAGTTCTGTAGTCTACACAATAATATCGAAAACTGCTGACCTGACAGTTGTCCAAAAGACGACCATTAACACCTTGCACAAGGAGGGCACAACACAAAAGGTCATCGCTAAAGAGGCTGGCTGTTCACAGAGCTCTGTGTCCAAGCACATTAATAGAGAGGCAAAGGGAAGGAAAAGATGTGGTAGAAAAACTTGTACAAGCAATAGGGATAACCAGACCCTGGAGAGGATTGTGAAACAAAACCCATTCTGTGAAATGCAAAGAGTGAACTGCAGCTGGAGTCAGTGCTCCAAGAACTACCAGGCACAGACGTATGCAAGACATGGGTTTCAGCTGTCGCATTCCTTGTGTCAAGCCCCTCTTGAACAAGAGACAGCGTCAGAAGCGCCTGGCCTGGGCTAAAGACAAAAAGGACTGGACTGCTGCTGAGTGGTCCAAAGTGATGTTCTCAGATGTAAGTAAATGTTGCATGTCCTTTGGAAATCAAGGTCCCAGAGTCTAGAGGAAGATAGGAGAGGCACAGAATCCATGTTGCTTGAGGTTGAGTGTGAAGTTTCCACAGTCAGTGATGGTCTGGGGTGCCATGTCATGTGCTGGTGTTGGTCCACTGAGTTTCCGTAGGTCCAAGGTCAACGCAGCCATCTACCAAGAAGTTTTAGAGCACTTCATGCTTCCTGATGCTGACCAACTTTATGGAGATGCAGATTTAATTTTCCAACAGGACTCGGCACCTGCACACAGTACCAAAGCTACCAGTACCTGGTTTAAGAAACATGGTATCCGTGTTCTTGGTTGGCCAGAAAACTCGCCTGACTTTAAGCTCTTAGAAAATCTATGGGGTATTGTGAAGAGGAAGATGTGAGACACCAAACCCAACAATGTAGAGGAGCTGAAGGCCACTATCAGAGCAACCTGGGCTCTCACAACACCTGAGCAGTGTCACAGACTGATAGACTCCATGTCACGCCACATTACTGCAGTAACTCAGGCAAAAGGAGCCCCAACTAAGTATTGAGTGCCGTACATGCTCATATGTTTCATATTTATACTTTTCAGTTGGCAAACATTTCTAGAAATCTTTTTTTTTTGTATCTTAGGTAATATTCTAATTTTCTGAGATACTGAATTTGGGATTTTCATTAGTTGTCAGTTATAATCATCAAAATGAAAAGAAATAAACATTTGAAATATATCAGTCTGTGTGTAATGAATGAATATAATATACACGTTTCACTTTTTGAATGGAATTACTGAAATAAATCAACTTTTTCATGATGTTCTAATTATATGACCAGCACCTGCATATGATCCAATATAGAAAGTACACTTGTGGAGTTAACAGTAATTTTTATTTCATAACATGTCTGTTTAAAAGAGACACTTGTGGGCTGATTTACTAAGATATCAAATAAATGGTGCAAAATCTATTGCTTATTTAAATACTTTGGATGCACTATTTCCTTAAACTGCTGCAGGGTACACATGCAGACGTGGCTGAGACCACCCTATTTGAGTGGGATGAAGCGCAGGATTAAAATTGAAGCCGTCAAATTGAAGGTGATCGGGAAATAAAGCAGCAGGTGCAGTTCTCTCACGTTTTTACAGGCGCAAACCATTAGTAAATCAGCCCCTTACTCTTTGGGGATGTGCTGTGATTTAGTAGTTGCTACTTCTGTAACATACTTTGTCATTTACTAGCATGAGCGCTTACTGCTTTTCTGTTTAATAGAGTGATTCCCTAAGTATCGTATCCTACCAGGGTTGGGGTCAATTACATTTTTCAGTTGCAATTACGTTTTCAATTATCCATGTTTATTACAATTCAGTTACGATTGCAGTGACCAGCATTTTTCCCCAATTACAAATACATTATGATTATCTGTCATCCCCTGGAAGTAAATTACAATTACAGTACAATATCAATTACTAAAGTTGAATTACAATTATTCACAATTACTAAGAATGAAATAAATTACCCCTTAAAACTTAACCTTCATCTTGTGTTAGCATCTTTTGTTAACGTGTCAGTTTTGACCCGTCTTACATAAAAAAATACACAAAAATATATTATCAATCATCTAATTGGTTTTTCATCCCAAGTTTTGCGTTACATTAAATTGACATATTTTATGAAATGTTTAATACCTCTTACAAATACAAAGTAAATTGCCTAAACTCAATTACAACGCTAAAGACTCACCTGTTTAGAAAGTCGTGTGGTACATAGTTCTGTGGCACTGTATTTTTTTATTGTGTACAGTTGTGTACAATTAGCTTTAGCGCTTTATAAGTAAAACTTGATTTGATTTGAATTATGATTACAACACCAACAAATTTTTAAAATAACAGTTACGATTATAATGATGTCATATTACAATTATAATTGACCCCAACCCTGTATCCTACATCCTATTTCAAGCCAAGACAATCTGAAAATAGATCATATTATAAAGCTCTTTAACTCTCTGATTATATGGGTGTTTTTTTATCCACTGAAAATCAAAAACCATTAAGAAACGTCTTTACAGTAACAGCTAAAAACTAGGGAAACAAAAGCTTCTTAAAGCTCAATATGTTCATATACTGGTGTGACTGGGCTTTTCTCTTCTCAGAAGCAACGCTACAGTTGTACCACACCCAGAGCACAACTGCCCATTAACATTTTTTTTTTAATAAAGTATAAAATAATTAACCACCTAATCCATTTCAGGCCACAGCGCCAATTAAAAATGCACAATCTACAACTACAATACAAAATACCAATGTCAGAACAGCAGAGTTTGAGAAAAACTGAGCAAATACAATAAAATTGGTTTTAAAATCACATCACACACTCAGAACAAATCAAAGGTCTTCCAAGTCATCTGTTGGGGATGAAAGAAGTGAAGGACATCAGAAACATCACTGACTGTAACACAACAGAACATGTGCAATAAGAAGTCGACCATCAGTCAATCAAGCAGCTAAATTGTGACAGCTGTAATAATGGGGTAGGAAAATCAATATCCCATTGACTGGTCTGCAGCAGTCTAATCAACGAGCAAAGGGTTTTATGGAACCAGTCAAGGAGCAGATAGAACAGCCTGATTATGTTGGCTGTTTGGACTTTTTACGAGCCCTCTGGGGTCTGCACACCTGTTCAGACAGCTGAGTAAGGACATCCAGTCACCTTGCATTTATTCCTTGTGCTTTCATTTGACTTTGAGGATGCAGAGGCATGTAAGGAGGAGGGGCAAGAAGTGCAAAACGCAGACCATAACAGAAATATTCTTGCTAAAAACCCCACACATCCCCATGTTTGGCAAAGGCACAGTAATTAGTAGCAGTTCGGTTGACTGTATCCTTCATTTTGAACATTGACGCGACCAAAGAACTCAAACTTGGGCTCCTAACTTAGGTCACTTTGACGGGCACTTTCTCATGATGACTGGGCATAGAAAGTAGCTTTTTGTTCTTTTGTTGTTGTTCAGTCTGGTATGTGTCCAACAGATGGGGATGAGGTGTTGGTAAAACAACAGCCTTTTGCTTCATTTCCAGTCAGGGCTCTTTCACTATGGTATTTTTCCTTAATAGCTCATAAATTATGCCACGGAGGGAGACGTACATTAATAATACCACTGACCCATAAATACTGGAATTGAAATTTTCCAACATACATCTCCATCCTCTATTGAAGCTTCAAAACCTTTTTGTCCCAGATGCTCTGGTCTCACAATGAAAATTTAATCACAAAATGTTTTCCAGTAATAGGTTTCCTCTACATTCAAAGCTTCCAGTATTTGTAATTTCTTCTTCTTCTTCCAAATAAAAAAAGCAAACAAGGCCAGAGCTGCCACATGAATCTTTGTAGAAGGGAAAGCATAAAATGGGTTTGAAATTTAGTGAAGGCACTGTTATCTTATAGTTGTGCACTCTGCCGCCTGGTCAACATGGGTGTAGATGATTTGTATGTTCTGAGATTTGAGAAACGTGTCTAGAACAGGTATTTTTTGAAAATAGGAGTGGCGGTACACATGGGATACACTTGACATGGTAATACTGCAGCTAGCTTTCTCTCTCCAATCCAAGCTTTTTTCACTACAGAGAAATTGTGGCGTGTGATGTACATGTATTATTTAGAGGAGCATGAGATAGAGGACAAAATGCCAACATCTATCAAGGTATTGCAGAGAAGGAAGGGGTTGCAGCTTCTGGGAGCCCTGTAGGTCTAAAGCAGACTTAATAGTATTGCAGGGCAGGGAAGTGAATAGGTTTCAGGCACAGCTTTTCTCAATTTGATATGCTAAGTAAGTTTTCCAACTCTGAATCCTGCAATTGATGTTTCTTTTGGCTAAAGCTACACAAATAGTGGCAAAAGTGATTATCAGTTGTGGGAATATGTGGAATGATTTTTATCCTAAAAACATATTTTTTGCCAAGTATTTTAAAGAAAATGTAAACCTACCTACTTTGGTATGGGCTAACATGTTAGAGAGGTGGATGTTAAGGCATTATTCTCTTGACAAATAAGAAAATAAGTCATGAAGAACTTTAAAAATGAAACCTAAATCCCAGTGGCACTTACGAGGAGAGAGGGAGTACTTCATTTAACATGCAGGCCAATCCTCCATCTTATTGTTGGTAAAAGCAAATAGTTGTGATCCCTATAGGAGCCCGTGCTTTAAAGTCCTTTCCTGTGCTGTAGCCTTGTGCCAGTGCAGGGTTAATGGACAGCATGACCGAGGGAAATGAGAGGATGTTCAGGTGGAGAGAAGGCAAGACGCTTTATGGGCCGAGGTTAGACATCACCAGACAGAGCAGAGCATCACACCGATTAGGGTGGCACGAAGGGACAAGGGAAGGAGGTTGCTGGCTCCAGAACCCCGTGCCCCCATGCCTGTAGAAAAAGTCAAGAAACAGAGTAGGTTGTGAGACAATGGCAGTGTTGGGGCCAATTTAAATTGTAATCATGGAATTGATAATTAATTACAATTAAGTCATAATTAGTGAGGATGCAGGAGGCATTCAGGACTGAATCATAACATAACCTAACCACTAGAATGGACATGGGCTTGTCTGTGAACGGTCACATTTACAGACCTTGGAGTCGCTATTAGCTTACCAATAAACAGGAAGAGATATGTCACCTTTACAATAAGTATTGACCAGGCCACTGGGAGTGAGACCCAAGGCCAAGGGGGATGACTTGTAAGTAATGTATCATGTTTTTCTGCAGTCAGTGCCTTCTCCTCACCCTTCTCTCTCTTCTCTGTTTCAGGTGAAGCTGATCATGGCAGTTCCTGATCTGTGGTTCACGGCTCAACTACTCAGGAACACTCTGATGTTCTATCTCTCTATCCTGTTCTGTTGGTCCTTCTGTCCACTAACCCCAACCAGTCGAAGCAGATGGCTGCCACCTCTGAACCTGGTTCTGCTGGAGATTTCTTCCTGTTAAAAGGAAATTGTTTCTTCCCACTGTCGCTAAATGCTTGAATCCTCACTATTGTTATCCTTGAACTTTATTCTGGTTATTATTCTTCCGTCTTACTCCTACAACTCTCACAATTTTAAACCGATTGTTAGTTTGGTGTCAAACTGTTCAGATATTTTCGGGCCATTCAGCTATGTATTAGCTTTTTTCTAACTTTTCAACTTTTTCAACTATTTAACTTTACATGTTCCCATCCACATTTTCAACATTTTAAACCTTCAACTCTGAACTTCAGCTGTTCAGCCATTCTTCAACTGATTTCAAGCATTCAACCTTTAACATGTTTAGTTTGTTCACTTTCAGCTATTACCTTCAACACATTTAAACTCATTTCAGCCAATTTTAAATTATTTCAACTTTTTAAACCCATCATATTGCTAATATTCAGCTAATGCTAGGATAGTACTAATGCTAGGTTAGTGCTAATGCTACATTCATGCTATTGCTAGGATATTGCTAATGCTAGGCTAATGCTATTGCTAACGCTATTGCTAGCGTAAGATAATGCTGTTAGGCTAATGCTAATGCAAGGTTGGTGCTAATGCAAGGCTAATGCTATTGTTAGGCTATTGCTAATGCTAGGCCAATTATATTGCTCGCTATTGCTAATGCTAGGATAATGCTAACACTAGGCTGATACTAAGCTAATGCTTGGTTAATGCTAATACAAGGCTAATATTAATGCAAGCTAATGCAGTGCCACGCAGGAAAGCACCTGCATCCTTACTTGCATTTTTTTCAGGAAATGCAAAATATTTTTGGCTGTCGTAATCTTAATCAAATTGTAATTGAGTTCAGATAATTGACTTTGTAATTGTAATCGGCATACCTGTGAGATAATCTTCACACCCCTACACAAGTGGTAAGGGTTAGAAGGGTTAGAAGAGTTAGGCATTAGTGGGTTAAAGTTAGAATATAATAGAATGTATTTAAATAGGCATGATACAAAGAGTAGCAATACTGTGAATGTAATCAATGTTTTGTACAGAGAGTTTATAGCTATTGCTAAATTCAATATCTTGTCCCTTTTTGGGCTTTTACATAAGACATTATAATCAATGCACTAAAATGTAAATACAAATAAAAAGCTCTTGCATACAAAAACAAAAGCACATGCAATTGTCACAACAGGCCTATAAATGATGAGCATACATGGTTGACCAAAATATATACTCCATGAGATCATTGGTAAAGCACGTTGGTCCCATTTGCCCAGTGTTTTACAAATAATCGTTAGTAAAATTATAATTAAACTTTAGGAACTGTAAAAAGAATTGTAATTCAATTTCAGGGGGAAAATAATAATTATAATTTAAATGTAATCAGAAAAAATTATGATCACCTTAATCATAATTAAACTGAAATTGAAAATGTATTTGTAACTGAAAAATGTAATTCACCACAATCCTCGAGAATGATAATGCCCCCTTGCCTTCAATATAAGGAAAAAATCCTTCTTGCGTTGTGCTATGCTCTGAATTTCTACTAAGACCCCATAAGTCACAAAGCAAGTATGATTTCTACCCTCCATATCTACATTATTGTTGGCTTTCAACAGGAGAGGCTATTTGGGTATCCTGAGAAGATAAAGTTGGAATCACATCAAAGCGCAAGGCAAATCGCCTCAAAAGTCTTGCACAGCGTTAGGATGTGAGTGCTGCTTCATATGCTGAAGTGCTGTGCAGCTAGTCAACATGGAATAATAACCCCGTTAGCAGATATGGATGACAACGTGCACGTATTTTTAAAAAGGTTGCTTTCCTTACACTAGAAATAAGTCTATTACACATGGTTGGTAATACATGCAATGAAAGCAATGAAATCCAACTGAATGTTGACCTCTGTATTACTAGATCATTAGTACATGTTTATTTGTATTCGTGGGAAAAAAAAAAAACTCACTTAATTTGTGGATGTGAATGGGTTCACTGCCCACTCCTTCTCCTCCTTCACTCACAGCCTTGATCTGAATGAGATAGTTGTCATTGGTGACAAGGCTGAGCTGAGCAGTGGTTTTCTTAGTCAAAATGGTCCTGATGTCATTGTAGCGATGCCTCTTCAGCATCACCTGAGGTGTGGGAGATGAAGAGAGAGAGGATGGGTAGTGTAAATGCAAATGCTGTCAGTCTTGATTCCACAGATAAATGAGAGGTGCTCGCAATACAAAGAGACCTACCAAATACCCAGTGACCTTTGACTCCGTCTCCATGGCTACTACAGGGTCCCAGTGCAGCGTGAGAGTGGAGCCAATCATGGTCCATTGTACGTTCAGTGGAGCTCGATCTGGTGCTGGAAAAAAAAAAAATCAGAGGTTAACATAGAGAAAAGATGCTGCAGATAGTTTCAGTAGTTGACTTTATGAACAACTATATGTTTATTGGCTACTTGCTTATACACTTTTTTTCAGGTTGCAGGCCAACAGTTTTACAAAATAAGACAAACAGATGCAGACAGCTAATTCTAATCTAAATTTAAGATATATATCAGGATACATCAATACACAGGTCTCAATGAATGTGAGTGAAGAACAGAGAGAAAAGTAAGGCCACGGCCCCACGCAACGTCTAAAGTGTGATTTTCCGCAAAAATTGTGTCTAGTCAGCTTGGAAGACAGTAGAAAATGGCTAAAAAAAGGCAGTAGGATTTAAACAGTTTTTTTAAGCCAATAAGTGAAGCTAAGCAACAGTTAGCGTAGTGAGTAGCAGGACCCGTAGCAGAGATGCTAATGCAGGAGAACCTGCCTCCAACAGACAGGACACAGGAGGAGAACTATCCAAGGGACATGAGGATGACTCAGGCATAGACAGAATAGAAAGAGACAATGGTTAAAGTTCTGTATGGACAGTGAGTTTGGTCAGAGGCTCAGTTCAAAGCCAAGATGATCTGCTGCTATTGGCTTATGAAAGACAAGGCAGGCCTCGGCTGAAATATGTTAAAAAGTTGCGAGGATCCAAATGGCTTCATGGCTAGTGTTTTTGGCTGTTTTGGACAAATAAAAGGTAAGCACACAATTTATTTTTATTTTCTACTGTGCTACTGATTTATTGGAGGAGTTATGGCCTTATGGGTGTAAAAGTTGGTAATTATTTAGTATTTGTGGGTTTTTGTGTTCTGAAAGTTTAGTGACCTTTGTGATGGGGCTAAATTAGCAGCGATCTTGCGCTGTCCTTGGTGCTGAAACATGGCAGATTTGACAACTGATTCATAATTATTTTATTAAACATTTAAGTTAATTGGTTGTTTGTGTTCACGTGATATTACTGGCCCATTTAGTTTGTAAAAGGCAATTTAGAGATACTACGAGTAAAAATTAAGTATAAGCCGTTACAACAGTGACCAAGTGAACAGTCAGGGCTCGTAGAATAATGATGAACATAATGAAAGATTTAAATGCATCACATTTTTTTTGCCCTACCTATGAGTGCCGAACATAATTATTTCCTTCTCAAGTTCACCTTGGGCTGTCTCAGATTCACAGTACAAGTGTAACACAGTTAGCCCTAGAACTCCCCATGTGATGATGGAAATCTTTCTTTATACATTAATTTTTACAAGCACAAGAAAAAACCCCTGGAAAAAAGCCACAGCTATCAAATTGAGGACACCTCCACATCATCCAAAGGGCTTCATGAGAATGAGTTTCCATTTCAGAAATGTTTTGAATGTGCCTCGGAGGACTGACTCACGTGGTTTTTTTGTGGTGTTGTTGATGGGTGCTGACTGCGGCCCAGGGCCAGCTGTATTAAAAGCGGCCACAGACAGGTAGTACACTGTGTTTGCTTTCAGCCCTGTGATGTTCACCCGTGTGTAGTTTCCAGATATGCGCACTTTGCCAACTGTGTCAGGCTTGGTGTCATCTTCCCAGTACACAACCTGTTTGGGGAGCAGAAGAATACAGACATCAGGGTCTGCAAAAAGCTTAGGCATTACTCTGCATTATTGAAATCCATATCTCATCTCTCTCTATCTCCCTGTGTGGATTAGATAGGCTTGAGTGTCTCACCCAGATAGCTGTAGATCAAGCAGGCTAGGGACATGAATGCATTCATGCTTGCGCGTGACATGAGTACAAATGGAAAGATAATAAATCCAAATGCAATGCATGTGATTGATTTCACACTGATCTTGTAGACAGAGTTTCATGTTAACTGAACATTAGAAGAAAAAAAAAAAAAAACAAGTATTATAATCGATTTTCCTTTTTAGTGAATGTTCTCATAGTACAGATATTAAACCTCTGGTAAAAACAAATAAAAAATTGCTAACATTTTTTAGTAATGCACTGAAATTCCAGCTGTCGAAAATCTTCGATCAAAAATGGCCCAAAAGTGCATTTTCAGTTTTCGGCCAAAACACTTTTCTCACCGAAAAAAAGCCAATCGGAACAGAATGTTGTGATGATGGTTTCAGTCGTCAGTGCACGTTTCACAGAAACGCTCTTTACTACATAACGACAGTACTTAATCCGTGTCAGGGTTGTGGTCAATTGTAATTTAAATTGCGTAATTGATAATTAATTACAATTATGGCGTAATTATGATCTTATTTGTAATTTTACAAATCTGTTGTCGTTGTAATCATAATTGAATTGTAATTGTAATTGCCATGGAAATTAACTAAAAACTGTCAATTACAATTTAATTAAAGCATATTATATCTATGGCTTACTTACTGTAGTTAATTATTAAAACATGTTTCATTTAAACACTATTTATTGGACAATTTAATGCAAAAACTACCAACTCAACCGTCTTGCAGGATTTACAGAAATCATGTTTTTGTTCATGACAACAGGGCAACTTGCTGCTCCAAAAATAATTCCAGCATGATGGGATGTCCACTAATTCTTTTTACAATTTATCTAAAACAGACCTACAAAAAGGTCACTGTATCATTGTCTGTGCTTGCGTTAAGCAATTCTGAAAACCCCAAACACTGCTGTTGGAAATTGATGACTTTCATTAAATCAAACCATGCAAACAAAAGTGTGAAACCTCTAATCTTCTCTTACCTTGTTGAACAAAGTCCAAAAGACATATCTGGTGTAAAAACATTGTCTCCTTTTTCATCGATCTAAAGCACACTCTGAGGCAGGTTTTTTTCTTTTTTCAAGGTGTGTTTCAAACTGGAGAGTTGTGGCACTTTTGCGCCATAAAACTGTGCACACTCCATACAACTGGAACATATATTGTCATTGCTCAAACATACTCGGGCGGAGTCCGCGAGGAGTCTACTAGGCCAATGAAAAGCAAAGCTCAGATCTTTACGACTGCGTGGACTTCTCCGCATAGTTGGTGTCACAGAAAACACTGCTCGGCATTGTATCGCCCCGCATTAAATGTAACACCGACCTGTAATTCACTTCCTTAGGCAGCTTAGAGGAGACTGGCAGTCGAGCTACGAAAGTAGTGACACCTTTAAAACACATCCTAAGAGTACAGAGAAGTGCTAAGGATTGTGGGAAATGTAGGATTTTAATGGAAACTACTAGGGATGAGCGAGTATCTGTAAACCATATGAATTATCTGTATCTGTACTTGGAGTGGGCGGGGCCTAAGCCCAAAGTGGGCGGGATTTAACCCGGTAGTGGGTCGGGTTGTCTTGAAATGAGCGGGAAGCACAGATATTGACTCGTATTAATCGTATAATACTCGTACTCGGCAAAAGTGCTTTTTCTGTACCGGATACTCGTTTCAGCCGAGTATCCGACTCAACTCTAGAAACTACTACGCGGCGGTGCGCCCATGTACTGTATGTAAACTCTGAGGTAGGGATGTAACGATTCACTCAACTCCCGATACGATTCGATTCACGATACTGGGTTCACGATACAATTCTCTCACAATTTATTTTACAAAATGGGACTGTAGACAAATGTTGAGTGAAAAATATTCCTTTATTTTTTTTCGGGAAAAAAACTAGAAAATACTGTACTATTTTCCTTTTATTTTTCATTCTCAAAAGAATCCCTTGATAAACTATTCAAAACAATGCAATTTAACTAAAAATAATGAATGAAATAAATAAAGGAATAATATAAATGAAGAAGAACCCTATTCATTTAAATTCTGGATTTACAGAATGCAAAACTGCATAATAGTTCCATTTCTTTTTAAAAGTGCAACTAAAAATGTATTTTGTGCCTTAACAATTGATTGGACTTAAAAAAAATCAGTCATTGCACTGTATTTACATCAGATATTTGTTTGGACCAGCAGAGGGCGCTGGTAACCCAGTGGTCGGTTGGCATGCAGCTATTCTAGCAGTGAAGACGAGATGCTAGCAGACAGAGCTAATAAAAAAACAAGACTTTTACAGATATTCACGTAACATTACAGATAATCTTTCGGTGCTAAAGGAGTAATGAATCATTTACGAACATGTTTAAGAGTAGTGGGCAATTCCACCTGCTGCCTACGCTTCTGGACAAGAGAAGGATAAATAGATAAATAGGTAGCGCCCTCTGTTGTTTAAAAAAAGTACTGCAATTCAGTTTTCAGAGTATCGATATGAACTGTGATACCTGTGAATCGATTTTTAACTGCTTTACGATTAATCGTTACATATCTACTCTGAGGTGAGCGGACAGTCCGCACAGAGTCCGCCCGCTTATGTTTGAGCCTTTATGAACGGAATGGTGGCTCTTCCCATCATTGTGAAGCAAGTTTACCAAGCGTTGGATTGTTCTCCCACCAACAAGGGAGTGTAAGCTGGGCTCAGATCGTAGTGAGACTGTTTAGTTTTACCCTATTGATGATGTGTTGATGCAGCTCCCAAGCGAAATATGGCTTTGTAACAGCTGCGGTATCTAAGCTACGGTATCTTAGCTATGGCAATAAGAAGCTGCACAGTAATGTGAGAAGGTAGCGGTCCCGGGCACGGTGCGCAGGTTTACGGAAGACAGTTAAAGGATTTGCAGTTATGCCTGTTTGTGTGTTATAAAAAGGCTATGAAAAGTGTGTTATCCACATTGAAATAAAAAGTTTGTTGCCATGTGTCTTAGAACTCAACAAAATCCTTTTAACAATCTTCCTTTGAATCTATGAACATCGGCTGAAAGCTGAGAGGTCAGAACCCATCCTGCTTTGATACTTCATGCCGACACCTACGTATATACGCACTGCCACCAACCCTCTGTCTGGTAAAGATGTAGATGTTTAAAAATATTTTGTGTCTGCAACTGCACAGGATCCGGCAACAATTTCGAACATCCTTCTACCTGAAGTAAAATCCCTTTTTTAATTGCATAAATTGTAGCAAATGGTGCACCGTGCGTCCTTCAACAAGTAGAAATCCTTACACGTACCCAATTTTTTGGGGCACAATAGCGCAGGGAGCAAAAACCTAATTCCAACAAGCAGGTGCGGATGGCAAAACGCAGCATTGTAGTTTAGATCGCTAAAGCCATTGTCTTTAAATCATCTAAAAGGTTTTTTATTTAATGTACTACTTCATTATTTGTTTATCCTAAGCAATACAACTCCCACCATGCTTTTAGAGTGTTATTAAAATCCATCTTTAGTCAATACAGCAGACAAATTAGCATGTTATTTCTCCCCTCAGGAATAATCATGGCTTAAGTGATTGTATTTCCAATTTGTTGTCAATTAAAGCTTTGTACTTTCCGAATCAATTTTCACTTTACAGTAACATAATCCCGTGAATGAATCTGAAACCGCATGCAGTTCTAATAATATCCAATTAAAGCAGGGCTCAAAGCTGTTTTCAAATTCTTAGTGGCGCTTTGCCAAAATCTACTTCCGTACCACACATTGGAAAATACGGAAAGACAAACAGGCCAGCACTATTAAATCTGCAGAGCTTTGTGCTGAGGGCCAGAGGTGACGTATATTGAAAGAGCACTGAGAAGGGGAGAGGGAGGAATGGAGAGCTAAAGCAGAAGCCCTTTTTGCATTCTTGAAAAAAATAAGGGAATTCATTTTCTTCTACTGAGGAATTTAGTTGGAGCACCACAGCATTGAGGTTATTTCATGACATTATTAAGGTGTAAACTAAAGTTTCTGCAGAGGCACACGAGGCAGAATATAATGTGTAAAAGACACAGAACTCATTTAAAGTACAACTGAACGGATGGTTATATGCTGATAAACAAGCCGCAGGGAGAAGCTCAATCATTATTGGGGGAAAAGGAAAAGAAAACAATGACTTTGCAGTGAGTCATACCTCATATCCAAGCACTCGTTCTGAGATGGCAGGCAGAGCTTCCCAGACCACTTCAATTTGTGCTGCAGACACACTTCTAGCCCTAACCCGCTTAGGAGCCACACCGGGGACTGCAGAAATAGAGCAGATAGGTTGTGAGAATCGCACAGGCTCATCCAACACCATCACACACATTAAAAGCAAATAAGAGGAAAGGTACAAAGCAGGGCTGTCGTTTCACTGAGCTCTTTCCCTCGCTATGTTTTAATAGGATCTTTGACTGACATGAGGGAAAACTATCTGCACAGCAAATTCAATTAAGAGGATACCTCCCTGACAGAGCGGTGGGGTAAGTGTCTGCTAGGATTTCCTGTAATCTACCTGCTTGATAACTAATATGGAGATGACATTCCTTACCTTAGAGGGAAGGGAAATAAGAGCACTGGAAAAAAACCTTTCAAGGTCAGTGTTGTAAGGGGAGATTATGGCTTATTAGAGCCTAACTTTAGATAGTGAAGTCTGTGATGCATTTTGGCTCAAGTACCCCCTTTTATTTTTATTTCTGAAGCCAAGTAACCCCTTTGTTCGACTATAACGTTTTACTCAGAATTCTGTTAAAAAATAACTATAGAGCATATTGATGGAATGCATGAGTGATAACACAGATTTTAAATAATCCTATTTTGTAAATAAGTAGAATGAAACTGTACTTAGTGCCTCCTGAAAAGAATTACTGTATTTCTATAGTTTTTATCATTTACGGTCATGTGGGACCAAGACTGACCCTTGTATTTCAGTTCATGTTCTAATCAAGATCATTTCTATCATCATTTTGTGTGTTTTTGGTTTATTTTGTTGTTGTTTGTCCAGTCTTTTTATTATTCAGTATAATTTACTCTTATTTTGTATGTTTTTGTTGTCATTTTTGTGTGTTTTTGGTATTATTTAAATTATTCTCTCTAAGTGTGTGTGTTTTCTGTCGTTTGTTTGTTTCTTATGTCATTTTGTAGAGGTCGACCGATGTATCGGGCCGATGCATGGACTTTTTTCAAGATCGGCCATCAACCAAAAAAACATTTTTTAATTTATTTTTTACCATCACCAGCCCTCCCTAAGGAAGGGTAAGAAACACTTCATCATAGGGAGGTTATAAAAAGAAAGGGCAATATTACACCTAAGTGAGACTCAAGGTAGGAAAATGGAAGGCGTGGGGAAGAGTTGATTATTTTAAAGTGAGAGTGAGATGTGATGTTGTAGTTTTGCATATGGTGAAAAGTGTGAAGCTTAGGTATAATGGTGGTGGCTGTGAACAGGAGTGAGTGGTTATACCTAAAACAGGTATTTAGTTTAAACCGACTACTTGCACATTGTTAATTGTTGTCATGCTTTACTGCTACTTACCCATCCTGTACTTTTTGTTTTACTTGGTTGTGTACAGGTATATTTAAAATTCAACAAATGTTCAGAGTTCTATTGGTATATTTCATTGAATTTCTAATATATACATTTATATTATATGAGTGTTTCAATTTTATTTCATAATCAATATGCTATAAAAAAAAAAAAAGTATATCAGCCTCAAATATCGGCTTCCAAAAATGACTTTAGATATCAACCATCGGCTAAAATTGGTATTGGCATCTGCCTTTGAAAATCCAATATCGGTCAACCTCTATCGTTTTGTGTTATCTACGTTATTTTTGTGATCTGGTCTATTTTTCTCTCATTTAAAGTGTCTTTCTTGTCGTTTTGCATGTTGCTGGTAATAGTAAGTATTTTTCTCTCTTGGTGTGCATGTTTGTGGTTAAATTTTGTGTATTTTGTTATTTTAATTATCGAGTATATTTTTCTCTTTTTTTGTGTTTTTGTTGTAGTTTTGTAAGTTGCTAGTAATATTTAGTCTGATTATCATTTTTTAACTAAAAAATTATATTATAAAGCCACATATTTTTAATGCTTTAATTTGTTATTTTTCCTCTCCCTCTCTCTCTTTCAAGTACCCCCTGTAGTGCAATTGCGTACCACTATTTGAGAAACACTGCACTATACCTTCCTCTGCTGAGTACACAGTGGCAATAGAGCTGAAAGGTCCTTCCCCTCGGTTGTTGAAGGCTCCCACTTTGACATCAAAAGGTGAGAAAGGTGGGATGGTGTCATTGCGGAAGACGTATCTCACCACACCAGGAGTGGAAATGACCGCTCGCGTCCACGTCACTGTTCCCACGGGCCTAAAGGCGATGATGTATCCAAAGCCTTCACCATTCTGCAGTTCCTCTGACACGGGCTGAGAGCAAAACACAAAACTATAGTGATATTAAAAGGCATACAGACAAAATAATAGACGGGCCCGCCTCTGCATCGTAAACCATCTGGAGCATCAGGGAACAGATTCTGTTCCTCTCCTCACAGTCACCTTTTACATTATCTTTTCCTCACGCTTGGCTGGGCAATTGTGACTAAAGTGCAGCATTCTTAAAAAAAATGTGCTCTGTCTGTCCCTGATTTTGGAGAGAGAAATGGTGCTTAGCAGGAAGAGCTAGATGTGGGTCATAAAACTGTTCCCCTTCAATGCTGCACAATTAAGCAGAGCCATTACTCGCCAATGGAGAGCACAGTAAAATGTGACAGATGACTTACCTCCCATGTTATCACTAATTCAGACTTTGTGCCGCCTCCTCCTCCAACATCAGTGGGAGCCGTATCAGGAACTGAGAGGTAAAGCCCAAAGGGGAGCAATTAGAACACAGTTTATAAAGCTGGACTCCTGCCGATGACACGGCTACTTGCTTTGGTCACAGTTTGCTATTTCACACCCCACAACCCACAGTGTGCAAACAAATATTTTAGAGAAATTAAAAATCTCATAATGCTCAAATGTCAATGACACTACTTGCAAACATGTGTAACATTTGCACATGACATTTTACTCAACCCACTCCTCTTCACATTTCCACATGGCTGTCTCTCTCTCATCTGAACTACTGGATATGCAAACATTCTCTATACTCTATTGCTGCTATCAGATTGCTAGCACCTGGTGCTGCAGGTCTTTGGGTGTTTAATGTCATTTTTTATGATAGACAAAGTGTGATTATGTCCATTGTTTGAACATGTATTCATTCATTGTCGTTTGAGTGATTGGGGACTTTTAACAGAAATTGAAAAATTGGTAAGTAAACATAAAACTGTAAAAATGTTGCTGTACTTCTACATTATTATTCAGAGAGCGCAAGCCTCCGCAAAGCGCCAAATATCTTCTTTGCAAGATATTGGCAGTTATCTGGATGATTAATCCTCATCATGGTACCATGATCATTCACACTTTAAAGGCTTGTAAGAAATGTATATCCCCATTAATAATGATACAGTAGGTGGAAATGGTTGGGTACTAGGGCTGGGCGATATGAACCAAAACTCACGTCTATTATATTGTTTGTCAAAATGGCGATATACGATATACTGTAAATCTTGATCATTTTAACTCAATTGAAGTTTGACCTGAAAAACATTTGAGGGTTAAATTTGCTGATGCGAAATGCAACACATTTATTAACAAACAGTTGCACAATAGGTTCTAGTTTTGGCTTTTTCTCCTGTAAAGGACAGCACGTTTGAGAAAGTTGTAGTGCCACTTGTTTAGATGAAGGAGAAATCCATCTAACTGAGCTTTACATGCTGTTCTGAGAAGTAGAGAACGAAGCAAAATAAAACAAAATAAGCTATAATATACATTATTATTTACATGTTGACATAGGCAATATTGTACTTTTCTATATCAGCCAAAATAGAAAACTCACTATATCTTGAATCTCGATAAATCGCCCAGGCCTACTGAGCACCCCCGTTTTTTTAAATAGAAAAATCACAATGAAATACACAATTCAGATCCGATACAGATTAAATATGGGGAAAATGAAAAACTAACCCAACATAAATAAGTGAAATTTCATAAACATTGGTCAAATTCAAACCAAGAAATGACTTTTAAATTTCACCAGTGATGAAGGAGAGGGTTTTTTAGATTTTTCAAACTATTCCAGAATCACTACATTAATCCGAATCATCGAAAGTTTAAAGGAATCTTCCATGGCTTAAGGTCAATGGTTAAAATTTTGTCAAAATCCGATACTTTTGACGTAAACAAGCTAACTGACAAAATTAATGATTAATAAACACCGGTGAAAACATTTCCTCCTTGGCAGAAAAGCCCTCTATAGGAATTAAAAGGGGCCAAACAAAAAGTAGATGTTGCAAAAAACAGTTTAGAGTCTTTGAATTCTCTTTTATAATGTTTGTGTCAACTTCTACATACTGGTATCTTCCGTCCTTGTCTTGGCTGAGAGTGGGCTGGGCTCACCAAGGCCTACGACATTGCGAGCCACCACCCTGAACTCGTACTCCACCCACGCGTTTAGGCCAACCACGGTGGCTGTTAGCAAGTTACCATTGACCACCTCTGGCACTGCAAGTGGAAAACAGGGCATTTCAATAAACAATGGGCTCTAGTGAACTCAAATTAAATGATGAATAAATAAAGAACCCAATCAATCACACATGGAGGTATCAGAATGTTTCAGCGTACCTGTGTCTACAGCCTGCCAGCCGACAGTGAAAGGCGTCCTAGCCTGTATGACGTAACCAGTGATGGGGCTGCCATTGTCCCTTCCAGGGGTCCAGGACAACTGTGCAGTGCTGTCTGTGATTTCCTCTACTGCTACTTTGTCGGGGGGACCTGGAGGACCTGTCAAAATTATGTTGGTTAATGTTTCCTTAATCTAAAAAAAAATCCCCACCTCATTTTATAACAGATAATACACATTGATGCACATCAAGTCCTCAGAAGATGATTTAATTACTGTCCATGCCATTGGTGTGTGGTTTTATATAATGTATTCTACTTTGTATTGGCTGAACTGGGAGGACGAGAGTTCAACCAGATCGTATTGAAAAATGTGTCAAAGCCACTAAATTCCTGTATCATTATTTGATGTTTGTTTCCAAAACCAAAATGAAAAAACGGAAAACGCCTTGTTTTTCAAATTCAAGCTCTTTTGCATCGGTATAAAAAATGGAAAACGAACTCCTTTATTTGTTTTCCCCATTACCGATTGGCCAAAGTATGTGACCCGGAAGTGTACTCTCATCCGACGCTAACGGCTATGCTAACGGCAGTTTGGCTTGACAAGATCGCTGCTTCCAACTGTGCATCAGAAACGTGTCCTTTTCGCTTTAGCTAGTATTGGACACAAAACCTCCTCACGGACATTTTGGAGGATTTAGAGACTCTTAAGTGTTGTAGAGCTAAAGATATAGCGGAATGTGTAATGCTTCACTTCCGGGTCACATACTTTGGCAAATTGGTAATGGAGAAAACGACTAAAGGTGTTCGTTTTCTGTTTTTTGTTTTCTGTACCGAAGCAAAAGAGCTTGAATTTGAAAAACAAGGCGTTTCCCGTTATTTCATTTTCGTTTGGGAAACAAATATCAAATAATGACAGTTTTTTCTTTTTTCATGTTTTTGTTACATAATGAAAAACAAATGAACGAATGATACACGGATTCAACTAGATATATTTTGATTTTATTTAACTGGTTTTATTTCTAATCCAAGATGCTTATTTACTGACCTGTTGAAAAATCAGAATTTTTAATTGACTTCAGCTAAAATGTTGTATTACCTCTTCCTTACCTGAATCTAGTCCTATAACATTTCTAGCACATATGCCCCAAAAAAGGGAGAAAAGTGTGTCACGTGTTGAGAATTTGTTGGAAACCTATACAAGAATAAAACTAAATTGAATATTGCAAATGTCCTTTAGGTGATCTCTGAATTCTTGTGAAGTGGTGCCAGAGTGGGATGTTTCTTAAACTCTGAGTGGGTTTGGAAACAATGTATTAGGAACAAAGTATTTAGGTACATTAACATTATTGTTGTAACTATTTAATTTAAATGAACAGCCGATTGGTTTTAGTGGATTTTCAGTGTTTAGTCGGTGGGTAATCATCATGGCTGCTATTGCGTTGATCTAAATTGTGTATTTATCAAAAGTGTTTGTTCACATCAAAGTTATCCACCCAATGAGAAAACAGCATTAAATAACGAAATAGTTACAACAATAATGTTAATGTACATAATTAAAGTAATTAGGTTTATTAACATTATTGTTGTAACTATTGAATTCAAATATACTGCCTATTGGTTTTCAGATGTTTCTATGGCTGATTGGTAGCTTTTCAATGTTTCGTCGGTGGGTAATTGTCATGGTTGCTATTGAGTTGATCTAAATTGTGTATTCATCAAAAGTGTTCACATCAAAGATATTCGTCCAATGAAAAAATAGGGACCTAAAGATTATTTCCAAGGTAAAAACTGTAAATAATTGAAACCTTCTGGTTATGAATATGTGGATAACCTGGTTCTTCAAGCAAGTAACGGTAAAGCCAAAGAAGCCCATTGGTTAAAAACTAAAGTGAAGAATTTTAAAAAGAAGCCCAAAGGAAGGTATGTTTCTCTGAGATAACGGGATGTGGTTATTTATCAAAGGGGACCTAAATGGGGAAGAGAGACAGGTCAAAGAGATACTACATCCAGGTGCTCATTTTCTGCAATAACCATTGCCAACCCAAAGCCCTCAGGTAGCTGTTACAGTGTGGTCTGTGAAAAAAAGACAGGGTAAATCACTAGAGACAGACCTGATACGCTGAGCTCATACCAACAAAGGCGAGCTCAGCCCCTATAGTACACAACCTGATTTGACTGGCTTGTGCAGGTTGCAGTTTTCCTCCCTTAGTTTTACAGGAAGCCCCTGGGACTTTTCACACCCTGCTCAAAAACCTCCACCAGAAATTCTTCAGTGGAGATGCTTTAATGCCACATCATTTTACAGCAACTACACAATGCTATTTATACAGAAACAGGCCATGGAGAGAAATTGGTTATCTTACCTTTGACAACCAAAATGGCAGATGTGGACAGGGTTTCAACATCAGTATCAATATTGCAGACATATTTTCCACCGTGGTTCAGCTGGATGTTACGAATCATCAGGTCCCCCGATATACTCTAGTTGAAGTGAAAAAAAATATATGATTGAGAAAGAATTTAGTGGGGTATGTGATGTTATAGCTTCACTTTCCATGGTTGTGCCTAAGGATGTTTTAACATTCGTTATGATCTCTAGAAAAACATTCCCACCAGGTCGGAGGATTTTTTTTTATAGCATCTTTTTTTAAACGCAAACAACAGGCATGGCAGATGTACCCTGCACAAATAACACTTTTGGCCGTCCTTCAGGCTATAACAGACAAACCAGACTCCACAACCAACCCCCACTTAGCTGCAAACAACCGCCGGTTATACACAGGCAGCACGGAACAAACATAGTGTGGATAATTGGTGTGGTGGTCCTAATTAATCTCTAATTAGACCAACTCAAGCATTATTCGTTCATAACATCCACCGTGAAATGTAAATACATTATATTTCTCATGGGCATCGCATCATAACACATATTTGCATTTCTAATATGAGTGTAATCATACATTTATTGAATTATATGAGCAGTATTTATTTTTACAATGGTTTAGCTGTATTTCTGTGTGAAAAGTTTGAATAAAAATAATGACTTGAAAAAATATATTTTCTATGATCTGATTAATACTATGAAATGACAGTCTAGAGTCAAAGAGTTCATGAAACTGTCACAAATATGACTTTATGTAATTTTTCATGCTGGCAACACAATTTTCTGACATTTGTGGCGTTGCAGAGAACAACTTGAATCTGTGCTTAACTCAAAATGTTTTCGTGCTGCGTGACACAATATTTTTTCTGTGCTGTTTGAATTTGTGTGAACCTGCTAGGAACGAACTGGATTTAAAACACGTAACTGAAATTTGTGTCCCACAGCACAAAAACAATGAAGAATGCAGAAGTTGTGTTGCCGGAGTCGTTCTTTTTTGCTGCTGTAGCTGCATATTCGTTACCCTTGGAAATGCGCAAAATCTAAATAACTCAATGAAAACTGGCAAACTGGAAACACCTGAAATATCGCTAAAAATTTTTACGCTTTCATTAGGAGGAATTTCAGACGTTTCAATATTGAAATGTGTCGCAAAAGCGCTATGGAAACACTTTTTCTGCAAATACACGTTGCAAAATTGACGTACCTGGTCACATGATTAGTACTCTCCGAGAAAACATTGCGTGGTCCGTGTAAACAGAAGAGGTGACTCTGACATTTCTTAGCATTATACTTTTAAATGATTACTGCCACCTAACAACAAAGGAATGCAGAGTGTTATAAGGAGATTTGGAGCGTCCGCGTTCCTGCGGCAAAGTCTCGCAGGATAAGATTTCACGGGAGTTATGAGGCTCCACCCCAAAACAGCCTTCAATGGAAACAAGTTCAAAGCGCATTGTACTTTGTCAACATTTAGAAATATCGCTTTTATTTAGCGAAAATCTGTAATCGAAACCCAGCTAGTTTTGGAAATTATTATTTATTAGTTTAGAAAAATCAAGCAATGTAAACCCATAGTTGCTACTCAGGAATATCAGAAATAATGCTCACAATTCATTCTCTAAAAATATATTTCTTGTATATATATGTATTAGTATTTAAATCAAAGGGCTTTAAAAGAATAAATAACATATAAATAATGTATTTGGGGAAAAAATATTGCTAATCCCTAAGGGTTTGATTAAATGTGATGATCAAAATGGTGTATTTTTCTTTTGTTGGCAGTAAAGAATTAGTTGTACCCCTCCTGGTTTGTGTTTCTCCAGACTTCATCCCTCATTCAAGTAGCTGTGAAATGTATCATTGCGTATTTGTATTATTGTCTTCTGAGGGACACAGTGTTTTGTCCACGGTACACTCTCCCAGTGCTCTGAATATGATTTGATAGGTTCCTACAAAACCATTGTGGATAAAACAGTTGTGGAGGATGGAGAGACGAATAGATGGTTTTTCTTATGATGTCTGACCAAGCCTTGGCTTTGTCATGAATGATTTTGTTGTTCTGATGGCTTTTACTTGCGTTCATCTTGTTTCAAGTGTCAACTCTGTTCCCCCTCTATACCCTGTGCTTGCTGACTCCGGCTTCCTGGCCCGATTATGTCCACCTCCCTGTTTTTCAACTGCAACATCAATGTCCATTTAAATGGCCTTTACCTGGTTGTTTGTTATATGTTTGTCTCAAAGCCAACTAAGGACTCCAGCTGCATGGAGGGGCTTGTGTTGGGTTTTAATCAGGTTTGCACTGTATTCTTTGAGTTTCAAAAGAAAAGTCTCATAGTGTATTTTGAGTTGAGTTGCATCATTACCTTTTTACCATTCATCACATCAACATCTAACAAGGATTATAAAGCAATAGTCTCTTTTTGGTATATTTTTTAAAAAACTTTTCTTAAAATGAGGGGATTTTTCAAACAGCTGATAATCAAAACAATTTTAGTCTGCAGGGAAGGCATGAAGAAGTCTCTGCTTTCTTGAAAGAGCCACACTACATCTACACATAGCCAAAATAAATACTTTGTAATCAATGATGAAAAGTCTGGCCCTAGACTTGTTTGATCTTCTCAAAATAATGCATTTCAAAGGAATAACCCAACATTAACACACATTGGAAGCCTAAACCCAAAACATTTTTAGGTCTTTACTGGATCTTCATGGAATAAACTGTTTTTAAAAGAAGCCTAAATATAGATTAGAAATTCAAAGTGTTTTTTTTTTTTTTAACAAGCTAATGATTTTGAGCACACAGGCAAAGTTTCAAACTGAATTTCTTCAATAGAAGGTGTGAAGCTTTATTAAAGAGCAATAAAAGAGAGTTTAATACCCCTGAAATGTTGTGGGTGAATGGATCTAAATGATGATTATTGTTGTATTCAAGCAGAAGGTATTTAATCTATGATGTATGATGTGTCTTTATAGGTACTATGGGGCGGCCGTGGCAGAGGGGTCATCTTCTGAAGGCGAGGTTGCGGGTTTGACCCCAAAGCTATTAATAGCTGACCGTCTGTTCAAGTCACGTTGGGCAAGACAGTGAAACCTAAGTTGCTCTAGAACAGGGGTTACCAATCTATCTGAAACTGTGAGCTACTTCATAAGTACTGTATAGTCTGAAAGGCTACCAGTTATAAAAACACTTCTTAAATACTAAACTTTAATTAGAGGGTAAGATAACATGGAAGGCTAGGAGTAAGTTAAAAAGGTAGGAAATGTTTAAGTTTAATTTAGTAGCTACTATCAAACAACTTTCAGCTGTTCGTCTAATATTTGTAAAACGTAACAATTGTCATATTTTAAGCGTTTTTAAAATACATTTTATACATATATATCATATTATATATAACATAGCACAACCCATACACCAAATTTGCAGCATTTAAAAACATTGGTCACAAAGTTTTAGTGAAAATACATATTTAAAGATGGTTAATGTAATACTATAACTTTATCAGGTGCAGCAGTATTTAACGCTACTAAGTACTAACTACATCTGCATATATCTTTGTGAGTTTGAATCCTGGAAAGTTAATCAGATTTTAGATGGAGCTCATTGGTGTTAAAAGCTCCTGAGGGCCCCTCACATGATCCATGCGGGCTACCTGGGGCCCGCGGGCAACGTGTGTGACCCCTGCTACAGAACCTTGCATGGCAGAGTGAATGTGAGTCTGAATGGGTGAATGTGGCTGATGTTGTAAAGCCCTTTGGTCCTACTATGATGGTTATTGAAGCACTTAAAAATCTATTTACCATTTATTATTACTAAATAAACAGTCTTTAGAGTGATTGCTTGTATTCAACTGAACGTCTGAGCTCTGTGATAAGACAGGTAACCTTTGGCAGGTTGTGTACTACTGTGCTCTCCAACATTTACAATGGCATGGACCATTTTTTATATCAGCTAAGTTTTCCATTTGCGAGTAGGGGGGTGGTTGTTCGTGAGGCGTGTGTGTAGGAGTTTTTGTGGCTGGTATTCTATTGCATTTGATATGTGACTGCGCGGGTGTACGTGTCTCTTGTGTGTGGGATGCTGCTTGTGCCTCCCGTCCACTCTGAGGTGTGTGTCTTTCAATGGTGGTGCTTTTGTGTGCGTGTGTGGAGGATGCGTGGTGCTGCACACGATGTACTCAACACGATCATGCAGCTGCGTGTGTGTGGCTGTGTGTAGCAAGGCTGTTAGATGAGCGCAGCAATCAAGAGCAGGAGTGGTTATCATTAAAGCTCAAGTAGAAATTTTTCAAATTTAATTTTTTTTAATCTAATTTTTGAAACTTTAATCTATATTTGTGGCCCAGTACTAAAGGTACGGACTACTGGTACACTAAAGGAATTAGCTGACAAAGTCTCTGCAGAGAAATCCTTCCAAATACCAGAGGTGTGAAGAGTACTGATATATCCTATGAGTACAAGTAAAAAGTACCTCAATTAACTACTACTCAAAGTAAAAATTGCTTAAAGTAAAGTTAAAAAGGAATTGATTAAATTTTTTTATTTATTTCCCACAAATACATCTGTATAAAACAAAAGGTTTGTCAACATGTACAATTATTTTTTAAGTGAAATAACACCAATGAATTCATAATTTAAAAAAAATTAAATTCTGTTGCCTTCCTATATTTAAATGCAAATATGTCAGAAAAATGGGGCCAAGGATTTGCATCAAGAGAAATATCGGCATTCAATGCTGTTTTGACGCAGTGTATTACGTTTAATCTGGTTGGTTGGCTATGATGTGATGCATTTGATTGTTGAATGGTGATTTCATTTTTTGTAGTTTCACACTGTCCGTTGATCCTTTCAAAACAAAAACTAATAATTTACTCAGTAATGTTTAAGTGTAGAAATGTAACAAATTACTTCTTTTAAAACGTACAAGTACCTATAAAAGCAACTCAATTACAGTAACGTGAGTACTTGTAATTAGTTCTTTTCACCTCTGCTAAATACACAACTAACGAACAAAAAATGACAAATTGTACAAACATTATGTATCATTAAACCATGTTATATTATTTAAAACACTTGGTGGCATATTGTGTGACTTGTTCTAATTATTAAAATAATATATTTCAATGGGACACACATCGAGATGGTATAAAAATAATAGACTATCTTGAGCAGGCCGTGTGATGCCATGTCAAAAGCCCTTGACAGTGCTTTTTCAGTTTTTTTTTTTTTATTTTAGCTTGGCTACAGACGATATCACTGCTGTTCCTCTAATGCCTGATGGGAGGTAGATGTCTGAAACAGCAAAGAATCACAAAGAATGAATGTCACCTGGTAGAACAGAAACATGCCGCTTTAGAAACTCGTCCCTGGAGGGAGGAAGTGCCAGGTAGAACTCAGTGCAGTCAGGGTAGATTTAATCACTGCCAACGGCTTGTGATCAGAGCAGTTCTCTGCCATATTCATGCACAAACGTGCACCCAACTCTCCTTGAGGCCAAGCCACCATGGGATAAAAAAACACCTTTATTTTGGTCTCTTTTAACTTTGTCTCCTTCCGCCTGACAGCTTGATTCTGACTCCGATGTCAGCTGCCACCTGGCCAACCTCAGAGCTCAAAATGCAACGTGAGGCTTTGAGCTTTGGCAGTGTGGAAGTGATCAGGCATATTTGCTTTAATAATGGTAATGAATTCATCAAGAAGCTGTTGAGTGGGGGGGGGGCGATAATTTCTCTGGACAGGGAAAACAAATCATGTGAGAACTACTGTGTCTCATTATAAAGTAATGTCATTAGCAAGTGCCACTGGCATCTATTAAGAGAGGAGTTTGGCGTGGCCACAGTCATGTGTGAGTATATTTAGATATGATGATGTGCTATTGCATGGGAAGTTGCATTATTTATGATCTCTAACCTGAAAAAAAAAATTAAAAGTCAAACCCATCCTATTCTTGAGGTATAGAACAAATATCGGTAACACTTTATACACAGTTTTACACATAAAACTGTCATTAGCATGATGTGATGAAGCTGTCATTAAGTGTTTTTTGCTAAATGATGACACCTTTGGAGCTATGTCAGAATTTTTGGGTTGGGTGGAGGGATCGAGTGGGTTTAGGTAGGGTTAGGGGTAACAAAGGATCAGTGTAATGAACAACACTTAATGACAGCCTTCATGACACCTTATTTATGTAAATGACAGGAGTCAAATCATGATAATGACAGTGTAATGTCACCCTTTATGTATAAAAATTGAGCATTGCATTAGTTCAGGCAGGCAGGAAAATCAAGCAAGCCAGCCCCATCAGCTGTCAGTAGCCATCCCCTAATTCAGTTAATCATTCAATTTGACCATGTTCCCATTGGTTAGAGTGAGTCACGGCGCTGTAATTAAACCACTGCAACACGCCTACTTTGGCACGCTTCGTTTGCAAACGCCTCGCAACCCACCCCCACCGCAGTGCCTCCTCTTCTGCCTAATAAAACAGTGTCTCCTGTTGCCATCTAAACATCTGTGCTTCTGTCCCAGGGGGTCATGCTGACCGCTCTCTCTGCTTATGCCTTTCCATGTAGCTCATGGAAGAGCGACGAGGAGCTCCCTTTGCTTCAGGCTTTCAACGCAGCTGCTGGAATGGCAGAGAGGTCCCAGAAAAGAGCCTTACCACCAAATCTAAAATGAATGCTAATAAACAATTTGACTACAGTGATCCTGATGGAACTTCAAGTTAAGTGTTATATTATAACATTTACAGATGACAGGCCTGCCCATGGTTAATTGTTTCCTAATTAAGATTTTTTTTGTTGGCTTAATGTTTCCAGTACAACACTGCATGCTATTGAATAAATGCTTTATTAAGCTTTTTTTTTTTTCAAAATGTACGATTTCTGTAAATCAATAATGTGACTCTGTGCTACATGAAATTCAGTTTTCAAATTAAGCAGCTGCACATTTTAGGACGTTGGTGTCTTGTGAAGGGCAGCAGGACATTCATCATTACTTGAGACAAATTAACATCATTAGGTTTATTCACGTGTGCCAGCAGGTCCGAAGGATGGAGCCACAGCAAAGAACAGGAACCGTGTCCTTGCAATGTGGGTTTTATTATTTATCAAGTCAGTGTGAGTATGTTGTGTTTGTTTTAGATATCTATTTCATGTAGATAGGGAGTCATTTGAAGCTGCAATGCAACCATTGTCCTGAAATTCTATCTGAAAGCAATTGTGAACTTATCTAATTATTAAATGCAAGACAACAAGAAATATTTCTTCTACAGGTTCTTCATTCCATGAGCAAAAGGACTGGATTAACCAGTATGGAAACATAAAGGTTTCTGAAAGAAAATACTCCACTTCAATTGTCTATAATGATATGTTGAGCACTTGTAAAATATGAGCAAAAAGGGTGTAGCTAGAAGGTCATTCGTTTGTGTCTTCAGAATGCAAATGAATTTAGTTAGAGGGAGTTTCCACCCAGCATCAAAAACCATGCAGGAGTTTAATGGGAGTCCCTAAATCAATTTTAGAAGTGAATGTGTGTGTTTATTGTGTTTGATGCTGCGTTCAAACCGAATGCGTCACAAAATGTTCGTGCATCCAGATTATATACAGTCATTGGATAGACGCGCCCCAGAGGCAAAATCTTTCCCGTGCGGCGGTGCGGTCCGATTCGCGCGCCAAGAGCGTTGGCCTTGCGAGCGCGCTCCCGATCCCAATCTTTTGTCATATTCGCACATTCGTAAGAGTTGAAAATATTGAACTCCTGCGACTGTTTCGCATGACGAAAGCCAATCAGAGTCTTTGTTGACGATGACACGGACACCGGTCTGTTCACCCATTCAACCATGAAGTAGAAGCTGTGTGTGACCACCTGGAGCTGTATAACATGGCCTTTATAACTGGGACTAGGAAGTATTAGGTGTGGAGGAGAATCATCGAGGAGGTAAAAGTTATTTCTGTAGTTTTCATCTTTGAAAGTCGGCACTGAGCTCGGATAGCATTAGCCACTAATCACACCGGCTTTTTTCACTGGTGGTGTAAGTTTATGAGAGGTGAAAAAGGAGTGCAGCTCCTCGCTTCAGCAGGCAGTGAAACTCACCGAGTTGGATGTGTCACTGGTGGGCGGGGCTTCGCATCAAACGCGCATATGAAGCAAATGGGGACATTTTTTGATCCTGCAAAACCTGCGAAACGTTTTGTGAGGCAGACGCATCCGGTGCCGCAGATGACGCATTCGGTGTGAACGCAGCATTACATACATGTTGCCATATAGAGTGTGTGTATGTTTGCGGTTCAGAAGTAAATATACTTATTCGCCATGATCACAATGCAATTGCAAAAGCATACATTTCACCCATCTGTTATGTAAAATGGTATTTCAACATATTTTCATTGAATGTGTGCAGTATATCTATGTTTACAGAGAGTGTGTAAAGGCTATTTATAGAATGCTATGTAAAATGATATGTACTGTACATCTGTTCTGGTTGAGTGGTGGCCCTGTTAGGTTTGAGGGAATTAAGTGTGAGGTAGACAAGTGTCTGTGAAACCGTGGCGCGCGCTGCTTAATTACCAAGAAGATGAGAGACCAAGGGAGAACTATATAAGAAGCTGTTTTAAATTAAAATTTTCAATGCCTTATGACACTTGGGTAGCCACATTTTAGTGTGTAAACGTGCAATGGTCAATATGTGTTTAATTGTAGACCAAATAGCTATAGTAGCCACAAAAAAGCACCAACAAAGTATATTTCATACAATGATTTTTAAAAAAATAAACAGCATTGCTATTTCTGTGAAAATCTGTGTACTGTTTGTTCTTTGGTTATTCCGTTTCAAAACTAAATCAAAATAACAAATAAATGTTGTGGTTACTTTGTTTTGACTGACTTAACCTTCCTCTTGTGTTAGCTTTCTGTTATCATCTCTGATGTTCACGGGTTGGTTTTGACCCATGTATTAAATCAGCTATAAAATACACTAAAAACAATAAGCTATCATCTGTTTGTTATCTTGTTAAAATGTTGGTTTTAATATTTTTTTCTGTGGGCCTCTGGGCCTTTTTTTTTGTCAGTATACCCCTCAATTTCAATAAAAAAATGGTAAAATGAACTTCAAGAGAATCATATTAATAAATAAAAGGTTGTTATGTTACCTGACTATTTATAAGGGGTATAGAACACATCTCTTCAATCAGTTTGTTTCATTTATTTTTTCATTTCAATATTAATAACTATAGTAAAATCTATAGTGTTACGGGTCAATTTCGACCGATATGTATTTACATCAAGAAAAAGGCAAAAACATTTTTTTTTTCAGCAATAGAACTTTAAAACTTGAATATAAACTGAAAAAAAATGAAAGCGGAACCCGTTATGACACAAATTATAGATTTACCAGGTCAATTTAACAACAACTGATCAAGCAAATCAAACCAATAGAAATCAATTACTAGTTCCAAAACTAATGCAAAGCTATATCACAGTAAAAGTCTGTGTGTGTGTGTGTGTGTGTGTGTGTGTGTGTGTGTGTGTGTGTGTGTGTGTGTGTGTGTGTGTGTGTGTGTGTGTTTAGATGCATGTGTGACAAAAAGTGACACTTTTTGTGTGTTCTTTGCAGAGATATTTGTTTTTCTGACCTTAATGCTGGGGCAGACCTGACACCTCTTGTGCACTTATGATTTCAGTTTTGGCTCTAATTATTGCTTCATAATTTTATTATAGACCTTCCGCATTTTAAACCGGAAGTGGTGTGCAACAACTTCCTGTGGCTATAGCTTTAGCGTTAGACAGTGACAACATTGCTCAGTTCCGGCATGGTTGCTCTTGTTCTGTTCCTGGTTGCTCTTGTGGGGCAAGAAAACAGCCATACTTGTCTAACCACGCTTTTCAGACAGACCCAGACGAAAGGAGGCAGTGGATCTAAGCAGTTAAGAGGGATGAGGGTCCGGAATCTGTATTCTACACTACACCGGCACTTCACTAAGGAGGATTTTGTCAGTGGATCCACCATCAGACGCCTTAAAAGTGGATCTGTTCCATCTCTCTTTCCCTGGAGTAATTTTATCGTACCACCGTAGAGCGAGTCTGCCTTCGAGAGGGTACTCTCATATGGAGCTGCTACAGCACATCCACCCACAGGTAAATAAGACAAACACATATCAGAATGTTAAAATATAATTTAAAAGTCTATAGCATGCCTCTCTTTAAACATTCCGAATATTTTAGCAGACTAAATTAGGTTTCTTTATCACCATGTCTATACTTCTTAATGTTGTAGATAGTGGTTAGTTCACAAAGCTACTTCTTTTCATATTTTGATAGTTGTGGATATATTCTTCATGGAAGAACTTATACCCCTTATCAAATTTATTTGTTCGGGTATTCGCCGCTGCGATTGCCTCCGCATCAAAGAACGAAAAAGCTGGCAAGTTGAGCAATGCAGTTACTCGGCACCAGGAGGCGCTATTTCCGGTTGTCGTGAAAAAGGTCTATTATAACTGGGTCGAAACTGACCCTAAGAACACAACGGTCATAATTTCAACCAGCTCATTTTATTATTTAGTGAAAACTTTTTTATTTTTTTTCATTTTGCTGAAATAGAGGTTCCTGACAAAGTCAAAAAGCCTTGATGCAATAAACACATTTATGTGACTCTTTTATGCATTTAAAAACTAAAAACGAGTCAGTGCCGACCCTAACACAGGACTAAGGTTAAAACCAATACAGAAAAGCAGCATTTTTCTGTTTTAAAATGAAAAGATTGCCAAAATCTTCTTCTGTTTGTGAGACATTTGGATAATTACAGTTAGAAGTTAGAGTGAGAGCTTAAGCATGTCACATTCTGTCAGAGCAAATACACACAATGGGACTGTTGAGCAGTTTTGTGGTCCTACTTGTGTTTTCATGCAGTCTGTGGATGTTTCAGCTCGTAACAAGCTGCTCACCTTTACGTTTTGTTTTGTTTAGTGTTTGTTTTGTGTCCAAATAGTATCCAAATAAACTGGTGACTGACCATCATCTGTGGGGCTGGTGTGAGGAACAATAGATGTTAAAACTTCTACAATTTGACACTTTCGCAAAAACAGTTGCGCAGCTTTTTTGAGGGAAGTAAAAATATTTCTTTTGCATGTTTTGATACATTGAGCGACTAAAGGCTGTCGTCAACACACGAAAGTTGATCACAAGAAACGAGGAGCACCAGTAGATCCATTACACCACCTCTGGTTCCTTCAATCACATATCATGTCCATGTTTTAACATGTAACATCATTTATTTTGTTTTGATTTATTAACAGCATTTCAGTTCACCAGTTCATCAGTAATGTGACTTTTTTTGGCTCTTTGAATGAGGCTAAAGAAATGTATATCACTATAGCAAAACCATTATAAAGTGATCATTTCATAATACTGCCTCTTTAAATGAATTCATGTTGGGTGTGGGATACATATGTATGTGCATATACGTATATATGCATATGTGTGTATCCATGAAATGAAGAGTCCGTCCTTAAGACTGCTCTACTGTAAAGTGTCTTGAGATACCATTGGTTATGATTTGGCGCTATACAAATAAAAGATTGATTGATTAAATATCCAAATATCACACAAACAGAACAAGCCAAGATTTAATTTTAAAACAGAAAAACACTGCTTGTCTGATTTTAGAGTTTTCTGTAATTCTGTTTTGGTTTTTAAGTCAGTAAAACAAAATAACCACACCATTTTTTTTTTTAACCGAATAACCAAAGAACGGACAGTACACAAATTAATAAGTTACAAAGTGTGTGACACTTCTGTTTTAGAGCATGTGAATAACAAATTCAGATATTTCAGTGACAGCCCTGGCATGTCGTTAATTACTAATGCCCAGAAGCAGCCCTCAGCCCCCAGAGGAACATACCCTCACACATCACATGGACTAAACTCCACTTAATCCTAGAATATGAGCAGAATGTGTGAGCTGACTTACCCCGCCCACTCTTTCAAAATGATTGCTGTTTTGCTGAAAGTTGATCAGCTGGCCGTTGAAGGCCCATGAGAAAGAGACGTCCAGAGCGGGATCACATGAGATCTGGCAGGGCAGCACAATGCTCTCGCCAACTATAATCTCCATGTTTGTGGGCCTCATGGTGATCCTGGTAGGCTCTGTCCACATAAACAATAGACAGATGACATTGCTGGTAAGTATTCACACCTCTGACACCCGCTCTACCCCCAACATTGTCACTGATGTCACTGATGTCGCCCGCCTGGATAAAGTCAATTAATAAATCAATCTTAGATGCATTCTTTTCCTGGTTTTAATGACCACTTAAATTTCAAGCCAATCCATTGACAACAGTAAATTACATCTCCTGCTTGCACTTTATGACCTAAAATCAATTTTCATATAAATGTCCTGAACCGGATTACAGAGAGCACATTCCCAGTGGTGGCAGACGCTGCATTGGAATATGTTGAGGAAAGGTCACAGTAATTAAATTCTGTTCAGCTGTTACTGTAGGAGAAGAATGGAAGCTAATGAGCAGAGTAAGTTGGGTGTCTGCCACCACAATATAAAACTGTGTTATCTCAACCCAATGATAAATACTGACCTTTAACAAAAATTATAAATAACAGTGCTTTTCTTACTTTTTCCTGCTGTATATTAGCTTTATTAGTTTGTCAATCACCATTCTTGTTACTGTTATAGAGACAATAGAAAAAAAACATATTACTTACTAATGGGAAATTACTTCAGTTAAGTAAATAAGGGCACAGTAATAGCACACTATAACTATATGTTAGTTCAAAATAATGAGGCAAATGAACAAAATATGCTTTATTTTTGTGCCTGAAGCAGTGTGTTGTTATTTAATTCAGTTTATCCCCACTCTCTATCAGAGGCAGTCTTTCTTCATCCCTTGTTTACTATACCCCATGTCATGTTAGTGTGTAACAGCAGAGCGGATAAGTACGATTCACTTCTCCATCTTGTCTCCACTCAGGTGTTCCTTCTTCGATTCTTAAGGAGTGCTTGAACACAGAGTGGTTGTTGGTTCATTGTATCTGTATCCTGTTGGCATTCTGCTGCTTATTTCTTTCTATCCATCAGTCTTTGCTTTGGTAAATGATGAAGTTAGTTTGGTTTGTACTTTGTATGTTAGGAATTTTTTGTTTTGCATTAGGTTCTTCTAACCAGGGTTGGTGTCAATTATAATTGTAATCAAGTAATTGATTATTATTATTTACAATTACGACGTAGTTATAGTTGTAATAGTGATTGAAAAAAAAACTGTTTTGTAATTGCTGTTGTAATTGTAATTGAATTGAAATTGAGTTCAGATAATGGACTTTGTAATTGCAATCGGCATGGAAATTCCATAAAAACTGTTATTTACAATGTAATTCATCACAGAACTATGGAACCATGTTACAGTTATTTGGCTTACACATACGTAGTTAACAATTATTAAAATATGTGTCATATCAATATGTTCAGGTTTCATTTTTTTCAGGAAATTGGATCTCCTGACATGCCAATTGTCAGTCTTCCTCAGAGGTGATTGCTGTGATGTTTCCCTACTTCATATCAAGTTTACTTGTTAGTTCTTTTGAGGATCATTTTACTATTACATTTTTTGCATTCATTGTAATTAAACTATTGTAATTGAGAACATAATTATAATTTACTTTAAGGGGGAAAATAATATTTGTAATTGTAATTGTGATTTGAAAAAATGTCGGTCAAAGTAATCATAGTCAATGAACATGGATAATTATAGACTTATATGTAATTTTAAAATATAATTGACCCCAACCCTGCTTCTAACTGCCTCCTCCTGCCGATGGATGGATAGATGGCTTTATTCTTTTGTTTTTGTAATAAAATCAGTTCTTACCAGTAATGAGCAGTCTTCCAGTTGTGCTTGCTGTACCAAATTGATTCTTAGCAATGCATGTGTAGTTTGCAGCATCTCGTTTGGTTACATTGGCAATTTTCAGGGTTCCATTTGGAAGCAGAACAATCCTGTGGGAAGCAGAAGAGGCATCATTTATCCAGGCAGGTCGATGCAGCTGTGCTAGACTGAGACGCAACGGAACAAACAATATCAAGAAGTGTTGGTGATGTTTGGTTGGAACATATATTCTACATTTTTTTAATTGACACATAACATAATAAAAAGAGTCCAATGTTGTATTTAGTATTTTCTAAATGTGTTTTTCTTTTAAAAAGCCGCGATTCTCAACTGGTGGGTCGGGACCCAAAAGTGGGTCACGGACCTGGACTAGGTGGGTCAAAACAGCTGGTCAAAAATAAATAAATAGCTTACTTAATGTCTCTGATGTTGGACTTGTCTCTTATTTTGAAATAGGGCATGGCATTACATAAATTTATGTTTTAAAAAAGATTATACATATATGTGTTTTCAACAGCTATTTTTGAAAAACTAATTTTGGTTGGTTAAATTCTCCAAAAGAAAAAAAAGAGAACCCCTGTTATAAAGAACACACCTTAACATGGTTAATGAGTAAAAAAAAAAAACTCTTGTGACAGTTTGCTTGTTTCTCAGAACAGCTTGTCCTTAGTATAATAGAGTTATGTCCAAATAAATTCATTCAGACACATTTGGTCCTAATAAATAACTCACAACACTTGAAAACCTGAATACTTTCCCTCCTTAGCATAACCTTTTCAAATATTATCTTTGAATTAGTCACTAAAAAAAAAACACTATAATACTGAGGGTCGAACCACTTTAATGCATAGAGGTTACTAACTAGATGTCTAATTAATAAATCAGATTTGGACAACTTGGTAACACTTTATAATAACCATCATCTATAAGGGGTAAATAATGGTAAATAGATAGTTAATCTATTATCCTTTATCCTTTAGTTAATAGTTATTTATTTATTTATTGTTAATGATTAACAAATGATTAGTAAACATTGTTTATGGTTCAAAAAACATCTATAAACTTTACAGAGAAACATAGACCAGCTATTTGTTAATGGTTTATAAATGTTTTATGAAGCATCCATTATCATTATTTGGATGGTTATTATAAAGTTGGAACTGAAGATTATGATCCCTTACTAATGCTTTATAAAGCATCTATAAACATGTTTTAGATGGATAATAAATACTTTACTCATGGTTAGGGATGGTGTCAAGTGCTAAGTGTGCATCGTACTGAGATTGTAGATGCACATGCGCGCACATGCGCACTACCGGAAAATTAACTTTTGCTCAAAAAATAAATAATTATTTTTGTTTATTTTTGTTTTCAAAGTGAACGGACACGTGTTTTATTTGTTTATTGGATTCTGTTAGGGTTAGGGTCAGGTTAGGGTCTTAATCTCAGTACGGAGGTAAACTCAGTACGTGACACCGGGACAACGCGTCGACGTAATCGATGACGTTGACACAAAATATGCGCGCCGATGCATCGTCTGACCAAAACAAAGATGACGGGAGTGGCTACTCCGAGTTTCAAAAGTGCAAGGCAGCGAAAGCATGCACTTGTTTGTCAAAGGCAGCTGTTCCCCGTAACACTCGCCCTCCTGTATAAAATGTTATAATATGTGCATCAACAAACTGTTCATATAACATCAATTGTAGCATTACAAATCATTTAAAAAGATCTACTTACCATTATTTACTCTTTATAGAGATGATGGAAATATAAAGTGTTAGCAACAATTTTATTTGCATTGCAAGTGACACACAATGGATTTTCACTGGGTAAGGTTGTCTTTCACCTTATCTGAGTCTGTCACTTTTGGTGTGTGTGTGAACTGGTGAATGTGGCTGATATTGTAAAGTGTTTTGAACTACTTTAGTGGTAATAAAAGCGTCTGTTTTAAAAGTCTATTTACCATTTACCATTAGATTATGACCAGCTATGTATTTGGTTGTACAACAGCACCCCGTGAGGCCCTGATAATGTCATAAAAATCACATGAAATTACCCCTTGTTCCTGTGCAATGCATTTTTTTGTAATTCGATTTGCCAAATAAGCTGTAAACCACAGACAGCAATCGTACAGTGAAAGTGGTGCATGTAGAAGCACATGTGTATTCTTGAATATACAGGTTATTGTTTTAGTATAATGCCACGAGATTGCCAGCCCCATATATTTTGTTGTCAATAAGTATATAAAACTTTGGGGATATGTGACAAGACGTACGTGGAAACTTCTTTTTTCATTATTGAAAATTCAAGTCATAAAAAACTATTTTTTAAACCATCTAAAAAGTGGAATGAGTAATTTTGCCGCCCATTTGATTAGATGCACTGGGGACACATTTTTAATGACATTGACAATAAAAATAACTAGTTTGAAGAAAACCATACTGGTAAAATGCCTAAAGACTCAGAAAGCCATTTATAATTAGCTTAAGATAAGCACAACATATTAGCATAAGCATACTGAGTTATGATGAGACTAAGACGTTACATCAAAAGAGAGAGAAACTCAGGTCTTATCAATGATTTGCAATTTGTACATTTGAAATGATTTAGTAAAATGCTAATAATTGCAGGTGTGTTAACGGTGTTGCAAATTAGAAGAAGGTACACACTTCACCTTGTGTTAAAATTTACTCCTAAAATTCTGGCTTTACTGAAATTTATACAAAAAGTTACACAAATTCTTAACTTTAATAACAGATTTTCTGGTTATTCCAAGTATTGATTTATTATTTATTTACTTAATTCAGCCTTGAAATATTCCAACAGATGTTTTCAGGAAGATAATCCGAAAGTAACTACTTCACACACTTGCCTTTAATAAATTGGCATTTTCTAAATTAAAGGACTGATGTTAGCTTCAATAGCATGTGTGCTAATATTACTCTCAATAAAGTGCACCAATGAGTTTCTTTCTATTATCCTCTGCTCCTTCATGTCCCTTTCTTATTTACCTCTTCCTTGTTTCAAAGTGACAGTGTTTCTGTGGTGACCTACAGTATCTACAGATTCCACTCATAAAGTGTCAAATACATCCCAAAATGCCCCTAAGCGTCACCCTTCAGACACAATAAACCCGACCTGCTAACGGAGCTTCTGCTTCATCTTTCCTTTCCATAGAGTTCGCTTTTTTGACACAGTCAGGTTTTGATTTCCTCTGTAAAGCTGAAGAAAGTCAATTTTAAAATGTAATGAGCAAAAAATACAAATATTTGGATAAAATGTAAGTAATATAAGGATAAATACCTACAGTAAGTAAAGTACAGATACTTCTAAATGAGTGTAAATGAAATTAAAAAGGTGATAGAATGACAGATGTCTTGTTAAACTAGAGATGGGAAACATTTATCTTTCTTGTCATTAAATGTGTTTTTGAAATGTATTTCGTTTTCAAACTCGTGTTCTGAGTTTTTTTATGGTATTTGTCATATTTTTATATAATTTTGGAGTAATTTAGTGTAACCAAATGTTGCTGTACTTTTAGTCGAAATTATTTATATATATTTTATCACTGCTGTATTTCACTTTATAGAAGGGTAAACATTTCCCTTTATAACATCCAGTGTTGTTTGCACCTTCAAAGAGTCTGTGATACAGTCACTTGGGAATTCTACCAATTTTCTGCTGCTATTGATGCAGCCTCCCATCTGGCACTACAGGAACAGCCTGAGCACTGTTTTGACAAGACGGTTCTCTTGTATTGTTCTTTTTTTCTTAGAACCTTTACAGAAAGCAGTTAGATTCAAACTGCATCTTTTTAGTGTCCTGGGGATGCTGTTTGCACTCTTCAGTTGCTCATGCAGCGTTCAAAAGGCTTACATACCTCTGTGAGAATTTAGAATTTGGATGATGTACACGTAATTCACTCAGTGTGTTCCCTGTGTTTAGCTTTGGACACTTTCGATTAGTGTTCTAGTTCTGTGTGAAAGTCTGCAGAATTTGAGAATTTGGATCAAGGGAAAAACAATAAAGTTAATGAAGCACCTCGATGTCAAGCTTCAAATCATTTGAATCTTTGTTGATTGTAATGATCAAACTCCTGCGTTTCTTTAAAAAGAAATCAGTAATTATAGGTGGCTCCACTTCAGCTTTTTTTTTAAATCAAAAATCTACAAAAGGGTCTTAATTACACACTCCACTGTAAAATGGACCACGTTTTATTCTCTTTCATTAAGGGGGGATTCACGAAAGGTTTAGGGGTTTTAAAACGTGTCCAAACGTCGCTACACACGCTAATTAGGAGTACAAACCCTAGGGAATCAGGACTGTGTGTCTTAAGGGTGTCACTATGCGCCCACAATCCATTTAGCGCGTTTCCCTCTGATGAATATGTAAAGTAGGCGGATCACATAAGGGGCGCAAAATAATTGGAGGACAAAATGCAAATAAATTAATGCAGTAGCCGCAATACAATTCATCAAATCTGGAACTGTTTGCGGTGATTGTTTCTGCGCTGGAAAATAGTACGACTCAGAGGCAGGTGCAAACTCACACGCAGAGATCAGCTGCAGTAAATGTTGACACAATACACAGCAAAAATGGGGAAAAAATGCTCTGTTAACCTTAAAAATTTTTTTTTAAATAAATCATTAGTCAATATTAATGCCACTGAAAGAAAATGCAGAATAATGTGTGTGTGAGGGAGAGAAACAGCTGAACATGAGGCAGCCCTGTGGAGTACAGTGAGGGTGGTGTGTGCGGGGCTCCATGGATGTCACCAGATAACAAGGTTTGGACAAAGCATTACACAGGACAGCTCAGACCTGTTGGATGATTCTCAGGAGATCATCTTCAGCAGCCACATTCGATTATGGGGCAAAAAATAACATTTGGTTTTCGAGCTTTTTAAACAACACTTTTATCTGTTTATTTTATTTCCTACATTAATAAATGTTTGTGCCGCAGAAAAAAAAGTCCATCTGCCCCCAATTGAACTTCTTCAAATGTCATTTTCTGCTTCTGTGCACTCACATCTACACATTGAATCAGCAAAATGTTTATTTAAATAGGGTGGTCTCAACCACGTCTATATGCCCACCTATTTGCGATGCAATGTTAGTGAATTATTAACAGCAGGTGAAGAAACAGTGCCACCAAATGATTTAGGGACGCACCTGGTTTACCACCCTTTATTTCAGATCTTAGTGAATCCGCCCCTGTACATAGGTGCTAAAGGCTGCAGCAAATACTGAAAGCTAAGCTAATCTTTACAGGGATACAACAAAGTGCTATAGCTGTCCTTATAAGGCTGGGTGATATATTATATATACGTTTTTAATAAATATCAATTAATTTATTGAATAAACATAGCATAGGACTATATCGTAATATCAATATAATTTACGTAACATTAAAAGTTTCTTCTGTAGAGCCGCCACTATGCCTTTTTCTCCTCAGTCTATCTTAACCCCGCCCCACCTCTCTCCCGCTCTGTCCCTCTGAGTGGAACTCAACACACACGCACTGACCAAACTCCTCCCCCTCCTCTCACTCACCTCTGCAGCCGCAGCGACAACATTATGTCAAACAAAGAGTTACTTAGTAAAAAAAAAAGAATAATGATTAAATCATTTGGAAATGGTTTGGCTTCATGATGTCACTGTGTGCCAGTGAATGTGTGCGTGCGGAAGTGTGTGCGTGCGCTGTAGAGATCTGGAGGTGTGTGCGGGTCGATAATGTTATAAACAGGACTCAAAACAACTGGTTAAAGTCACACGGCACGTTTATTGCATGCAGGGGAAGCTCAAACACTGCTTATAACAGAAAGATAACATCAAACTCTGTCCATGCACTCAGTACAAATCAGGAAGTAGGCAGGTCTGACTCAACTCTGACCTTACGTTACCATGGGGCCCTTAAAGGGACAGTCCTCAGAAGGCCATCATTCAGCACATGTGTCCCCACATGTGCATGTGTTAGTGGTCACATTATAATACTTTAGATAATAGTATCTGATATATTCACAATTGTCAGTAATAACAAGTAAATAATTGATAGTTAATTGTAATAATAAAAAAAAAAATGTACAGCACTTTGGTCAGCTGAAGTTGTTTTAAAAATGTGCACAAATACACATCATTTGTTTTATAAATTATGATATTTCTCTACACTTATGTTAATAAAGGTCCCTTTGAGACATTTGGCATGTAGCTTTAACTGACTTACCTTATTTTAAGGATTTACCTCTGAAAAAAGAAGCTAACAGGTACGCTATGCTATAATAACGAGGAAACCCCAATTACATCACAGAGAAAACATCAATATATATTGAGTATTGCCATTCTGGTTCCATTGTATGCATCAAAGCATCATCTCAAGGAAAGGGCAAAATATTGAAATATATATCGTTTATCGTGATATAGCTTGATAATATTGAGATATTAAAAAAATGACTTATGACTTATCAGTCTTTTGTTTTTATTAATCAGAACAAATATCAGGTAGAAGATGCACCCAGCAGTGCTCATGATGTATTAGAGCTGCCAAAAATATGAATTCACACTGTCACCTTACCTTTCAGTTCTCTGAAGGATGTCGTTTCCTTTTTTCCACAGGGTAATTGCTGGGGGCGAGGCCTCAGGCTTGCATTCAAGAGTGACTTCACTTCCTGAGCGAGCTTTAAGCAAGGCCCTCAATGGACTTTTGGAGAAGCTCGGCGCTGAGGCTTCACGTAGGAGAGAAGAAAACGACTGAGAGTCAAAAACATCAACATAAGCCGTCTTCAGTAATCAGTAGCTGCAGTACAGTAAATCAGATCAACGCATTTGCTGTTAATCAAAACTAGGGTAAATCATGTTTGGATTTCTAAGAGAGATGACATTTGGGCCGACCTCACATACTCAAAAAGTACTCAACGTTTTCTTGAATCTACCTTGTAATGGCAAAATACAATATAATAAATAAGTTGTTAGTGTCCATTAGGTTTAGAAATGTATTTATCTATTTATAGCAAAGACTCAAGTCAATCACCTTTAATGCGTATCATAATACGCGTCAAACTCAAGGCCCGGGGGCCAAGTTTAGCCCTTTAAAACATCAAAATTGGCCCAAAGGGGAAAGCAGTATTGGCTGAGAAAACTGTGTAAATTACCAAATAATTTAGCTGTGGATATTTCAGTAAATTACAAAGCGGCGTAAAATATCTGGCAAAATTCCAGGGCAACTTAAGCTTGGGCAATATTCAAAAAATAGAACTGTTTCATGGGTATTATGTATTGAAACTAAGCAGAAATTGTGACTAATTTTAAATCATGTATCATATCAAACAAATATTGGCATCAATAAAAACACACTTTAAAAAAACACAACATTTCAACAGATTTATTTGGAAGTAGAATTTTACAATTATTAAAGTGGAGTTTCATTGAATTTGTCACAAATACAGTGAAACTCTACAATATTTGCAGGGTTTCACAGTTTTCCTCATGCTTGTAGAACATGATGGAAGTCATTTCTACTCTCAAATTGTTGAAAGAAACCTAATTTTTCCAAAATCCTGCTCAATCCTCAGATTATTTGACATTTTCCCCCAATTAAATAAATACAGTCAGTGCCTTATATACTACATCAGATGTGGGCCACTTTTATCACAGCGGGGCCACAAAAACGTGTCTGATCTGAGGGCCACATTATCAACATTCATGTCAGTAGAATAATGTCATTTCATGTGTTTTTGGTTGTTTTGTGTATTTTCATCTCATTTTGCGCTTTCTGTTGTTGCCTTGAGTGTTTCTACTGTGGCTCTGTGTGTTTTTGAAGTAATTTTGCCTATTTTCCTCTCATTCAGTTTTTTTTGGTTATTATTTTTTTGTGTGCTATGAGTTATATTGTGTATTTTTGTTGTAATTTTGTTATTTCTGAGCCATTTGTGTTTTCATTGTCGTTCTGTAATTGTATTAAACGTTTTATGTTTTTTTTTTTGTTTTTTGTTTTGTTTTGTTGCCGTTTTGGGTGTTTTTGGAGTCATTTTGAGTATTTATGTTGTCTAGTGTATATTCCTGTAATTTTGTGCTTTGGCTTTGGGGGCCACCAGTTGTCCATGTACTACATACTTTTAAATCAATTATATGGAAGTTTAAATTGTTCCATTCCACACCTCTCACTTGAAATCAAACTTTGGCCCCTGAACGAAAATGAGTTTGACACCCCGGCATTATAAAATCTGTCCTTGAATCTCATGTTTACCTTCTTAAAATCTCTCAATCACTGAAACAATATTAGACACATTGCCTCCAAGAAACCAAAACTATAACAAAAAAAAAAACTCAAGGCTTACAAAACAGTAAATCACGATTAAATATATACTTCAATAAATAGCCTTTTCAATTAAATCCACTGGTATTTGGTCTCTTTTAATCAATCTCTCTCCTTCTCCTGGACTTTGGTCCTCTTTCTTTTTTCCTCGTGTGCGATTTCTCAGATAGAGCAAATTTACGGTGTTTTATATTAACGGGTTCCCCGAGATGAGTTCAAGGTCCATGGGAAACCAGGACAAACTGTTTGAAAATGTTTGTGTTACTCTAATGAAGAAAAACAGCAAAACTGCTGAGTATTACAGATAAATGGATGGTGAATACATAAAAACTGCAACATAAAGAAAGTGTAATAACAATAAAGTACAACTATGAGAAGCAACAAAAGCATAAAAAGCTTTTTTTTCAGCAAGGATGTTATATGGACTGTCCTGACAAGTTAGCACATGCCTATTTGTATTAGATAATAAAAGGAAAACCTCCAAGGCACCGCTCTCTATTTTCTGTAGCACTTTTTAATCATGTGTAGCTCATTAAATTGCCTCGTGTATGAAATACTCTATACAAAAATATTGCCCTGGGCTTTTAGAAACCGTAGTTCAATCAGAACACAAATAATGTACTTGTACATACACATGCATTCGTAAGAGCAGAGTTCTCTCTGTGTTTAAAGCAACTGGAATTAATAAAAAATATAACAAGGTCTGCTTACTGCAAAAGAAGACAGTTACTCTCCAGTAGTGACGTGCAAGAAGCAAAAATATGTCAGTCCTTGCAAAAATTGTAATAATGCAAAGCAAAAAATCATGCAAATGCATGGAAGCCCTGAAATAGTTGTAGAGGCTTTGCAGTTTATCTAAACCCTGCAGTTTTACACTGGTTAATAATGATGTTGCACCAACAACTGCAGCAGGAATTCTATCCTATAATTATGCCACATGATAAGGAATTAATCTGATACACCTACTGCAAACTAGTGTTCATTTTGGCAGCACATTTTGATTTAGTTCTAGTCGTAATTTTTTGACTAAAATACAACTTAGTTACAGTATTGTCAAACTGTAGTCATAAGGACTATTGCAGTTATAGTCTAGTTTTTGTCGATAGATTTAGCTTGGATTTAATCAGTTACAGATTAGTAAAGTATACAGCACAATTAGCATTTATCACCTCGAGATGGGATTGTATTAATGTTTGCACATGCACACACACATACACGCACAGATTGGATGTGATCAATGCATAAAACTACATGATCACATTAGTTCTGATTGGATTTTGTCCCGTGTGACAAATTTATAGTTTAGTTTCAATTAGTTGACAAAAAAAAAAAATAATAATAATATATTTTCATAAAGTTTTAATTTTCATGTATTTTTTTAATTATCATTACTGTCAAGTTGATGAAAAACTTTAGTCGACAAAATCATCACTGCTGCCAACATCTGCACGAAACAGCTTCCAGTGGTGGGAGGTAACGGTTTAGCATTCTGTTTACCTTTGGGGGGTAACACAGGTGCAACCATCAATGTTCTGCTTTTTGGAGAGTAAAAGTAATATGTATATATACTGTATATATATATATATATATACACTGTAATGTATAAAAACATTAGTAAAGTGCAGTTTGCATTCCAAACACAACTGCTAGTCCTGGGCCTCTATCATGAGCGTGCAGCGCCAAGTTGTGTAAATTATTATTATTATTCAAGGTTTGCGGTCAGGATTGCACCCACCTAATTCAGCTGGATCTGCCTGCGACGTAAAACACCTTCTTTCATGCAGCAAAGTCCTTTTTCAGAGCACATTACTCCAGTTTTAAAGTTTTTATACTGGCTCCCAGTCAGTCTCAGAATAGTCTTTAAAGTTCTGCTGCTGGTGTATAAATCTGTAGCTGTGTTTCCATTACAGATTTTTGCTAAATAAAAGCAATGTTTCTAAATGTTGACAAAGTATAATTGCGCTTTTAATGTATTTCCATTGAACGTTGTTTTGGGCAGGAGCCTCGCAACTCGCGTGGAATCTTCAACTTCGACGGATGCTCAAAACCTCTTTATAACACTCTGCATTCCTTTATTATTTCACGTCTAACGTGGCAGTAATCATTTTTAAGTACAATGCTTAGAAATGTCCGGGTCTTCTCTTCAGTTTACACCTACCGCATCATGTTTTCTCGGAGAGCAGTGGTCATGTGACCAGGTACTTCACGTTCTGTGAGATGTATTTGCGGAAAAGCGTTGCCATTGCTTTTGCAACACATTTCAAAATCGAAAAACCCCTGAAATATCTCATCAAAGCGTCAAAACTTTTGAGTGATATTTGAGTGTTTTTTTTTTTTCTTCAAAATTCAGGTGTTTCCATTACCAGTTTTTATTGCCTTATTTAGATTTTGCACATTTCCAAGGGTAATGAAAACCCAGCTTGTGAATGTGTTTGGTCCAGAATACATCAGTGAGATGTTAGTCAGGTATGAACCCAGCACGTCTCTTAGATCTATGGACACAGGTCAGATAGTGGAGCCCAGAGTTCACGGCAAACATGATGACACTGCTTTTAGTTGTTATTCTGCAAAGAAGTGGAACAAACTGCCAGCAGAACATGGAGCATTTTTAAGGCACTCTTTTTCTTTACTGCGTATGACTGAGAGGGAGATTTTTAATCACGTTGTTTATTATTTTTACTGCTGTTTTGAAATGTTTTTACTGCTGGTTTTGATGTTCTCATTCATTTTTAAGCTGTTGAATAAGTTTTCTGTTGCAATTTTTGATCATGTAAAGCACATTGAATGGCCTTGTGTATGAAATACGCTATACAAATACATTTACCTTGCTTTGCCTTTTAATCCCCTCACCCTAACTCAGGGATGGCAACTCTATCACAGCAGGGGCCACAAAAATGTGACTGTATCTGATCCGACGGCCACATTATCAACATTCATGTCAGCATTGGAATAATGACCAACCAGAGCGTTAATACAGGGTTGTTGTTTTGTCAGTTTTCAGTTATTTTGTGTTTTTTGTTATTTTTTGTGTTCTTGATGTAATCATTTGTATACTTTTCTGTCAATCTCTGCTTTTTTCATAGCGTTGCATTGCATAGACGTCAAGCAATCCACACCTCCAATCAACCAACGGTCAAGACTGGCTCCCTATTGGTCAAAGCATACAGGAAGCACTACTTAAAATGCGACAGCTGCCTTTTACTTCCTCAGTATGCATCTCGTAACCCACCTACACCCCAACTCCTCCAGGTCAGTATGTATCCAACTAACTGGGTGTCTTTTTTTGTCATTTGGGGTTTCTGCTAACTGCTCTCCTTGCTTTAGCCTTTAGCCAGGGCTTAGGGAAGGTCAGGGAGGAGTGCTCTCCCTACCTCTTGCTTTCCACGTAAGCTCATGGAAAGGACAAGGAGGTCCCAGAACAGACCCATACCGCCAAATATACAATTGCTTGCATATCCATGTAAAGCGCTCAAAAGCCGCTATATAAATCCTAATGCACATTTATTTTGACTATAGCGGTCCTGACTGAACTGTATTTTTCTGACATTTTGTATATGTATAGTTGTTTGTGTTTTTGTAGTCATTTTGTTTGTTTAAGTGGTTGTATTGTCTGTCTTTGGTGTCATTTTGTGTATTTTTGGAATTGTTTGAGTACTTTTTGCATTTTTCTGTTATTTTGTGTATTATGTCAGGCTATATATTCCTTCCATCTTCTTGAAATACAATTATTGAGGAACTGTTTTGGGGGCCGCACAAAATTAGACCCGGTGCCACATGTGGCCGCCGGGCCGCAGTTGTCTACGTCTACCCTAACTGCTCATGTTGTACATCGCTTTGGATAAATAATAGATTGTAGAAATCAGGAGGCTGTGATAAAATGCTAAGCTGTGGTCTAGGTCACCAAAATAGGGGCCCATCTACCATTGTTTTGCTGATTGCTTGTTGTATCGTCAGAGAAATGCTCTATTGCAATTGTTTTTGTTTTTTTCAATTTTTTAATCAATATTTGAGCAAATGTACAAACAAATATTACAAGGGATTTAAGATTAACGCCCTTCAACAAAACAATGTAGAGAGTAAATCCTCACTCAACCGTTGTCCACACACATCACATTTTGTTTGGCCATCATTAGGACCCTCAAGCAGCATAAGCATGTATTACGAGAGAATTACATTTATCATTGAGCTAATAAGAGGGAAGTCATGAAAGCTTTGCAAATAAATCAATATTCCGTCTACATGAGAATGCCTGCACAGTGGCACCCAACTATGTTTTGTGCAATCCAAATCAATAGACAAAGTAGCTGAAAGTAAAAGGAGACACTCTATCAAATCCATATATATTTTTTTTTCTAGCAGAGCCCATGGTGACATCAAAAGAGTGTGCAGACTGATTGCTGAGGAGCTTTAGCAAGGCTGGAGGTTTTTATCTTAAGAGATGATCAAACACTCAGACAGATAGGCAGGATGAAAGCAGAAAGAGGAAAGGCAATCTTACCTAACACCATTAGTTGAGCACTGGAATAAATAATGCCATGTTTGTTTTCAGCCACACACTGATACATCCCAGAATCTGACAGGTTTAATCCGGCTATAGAAAGGGCCCCGTTTTCGATTTGTACCCGACCCTGTGGAAGCAAAAAGAAAGTAGTTGTGCATATCCATTGAAAGGCCACCTTATTATGTCCAAAGGCACAGCACCCATTACTGGTGCACCATTAAGGGAAGAGGACAACAAGGAAAATACGACAGAAAGAGAAAGGCACATGGAACAGATTAAGGGGCAGCAATGGAAACCGTTAACCTGCGTCATAGATAAACAGAGAAGAAACAATGTTGACAAAAGCACTGACAGTTTATTAAAGCATCATTTAGTTTCACTGGTCCTTTAGCTGGAAAAACGATGGTGACAGCTCAGATGATGAGTTCAAGGGACTTATTTTCTCCCCCAAACCAATAAACTCTCAGATTCTCAGTGCTGCTGGTGGAGTAGAACAATGTTTTCTTAATCATTCTCAAGCAACAAAAAAGCTTATGTCAGCTATATATCAAGTCTGAGCTACAAGGGAATATAAAGTGAAACTGTGCAATGACACAAAGTATAATTGCAGTGTGCACTGTACAGGCTTCCTAGGTTTACACAGGATTTATTAAATGGGTCATTCAGCATATACTGTATATCAGTGGCACACTACCTCCTGTGTTGAACTATAATATTTTGCTTAGAAAACTATTTAAAAGCAACTATAGATCATAATGATGGAATGAATGAGTGATAAGACACATTTTAAAGAATCTCATTTTGTAAATAAGTGGAAAGAAACAGTATTTAGTGCAGTGGTTCCCAACCTTTTTTTGGATCGTGACTCCTTCCCAAAAACATATTTTTTTTAAGAATTAATTTTTTATCATGTTTGAGCTCAGATATACAGTAGTCCCTCGCTATATCGCAGTTCACCTTTTCGCAGCCTCGGTGTTTTGCGGATTTTTTTACAGTTCAATTATGGATGCGTTTTTTACAGCGTATGAATGCGCATTGTGTTCTGCATCCTGATTGGCTAATGCTGCGTTCACCCACAAGCGACACATGCAACTCAAGATTCACTGCCTGCTGAAGCGAGGAGCTGCGCTGTGATTAGCGGCTAATGCTATCCTAGCTCAGTGCTACAGAGATAACTTTTACCTGCTACTACCACCTCCTCGCTGATTCTTCTCCACACCAAATCCTTCCTAGTCCGGTCCCGGTTATAAAGGCCATGTCATACAGCTCCAGGTGGTCACACACAGCTTCTACTCCATGGTTGAATGGACGAACAGACCAGTGTCTATGTTGACGGCCTATCGTCATCGTCAACAAAGACTCTGAATGCGTTCGACATCAATGTCTGATCACTAGCAGTGTGACTCTGGAGTGCTGTATGTTTGAAAACAGGTTTATGTTTTAAAATCTACAAAGGTTTGAACTTTGAGTGTTAAAACAACAATGTTAATTCCAGTCTGAGAAAAGTGTATAAAGCATGTGGTGAGGGGTTTCACAGCCTTACAGGGGACATATCATGCTAAATCCACTTTTTTAGACCTTAAATGCATTTTATTGTATATTTAGAGTGTTTAGAAGTACGGAAAAATTCAAATTAGTCTCTTCAGGTGCTCCGTTGATATCTTTATATTCTGTTTTGGTCATATTTTTCAATCTGTTTCAATTTTTCGATTCTCTATTACGTCGACTCCAGGCCCAACACTTCGAGCAATCCGCCATTTTTATTTCTCGCTTTTATTTTGTAGTCCAAGCTCAAGGATGCCGAAGTTACAAGAGGAGAAATCAAAATGTTCAGTTGTTTGATGTAGTAACCCACACGCTTCATTACACCGTCTCCCAGCATCAGAACCTTTTCAAAGTGCCTGGTTGAGTTTTATTTTTCATGGAATTGTACCCACATCTGTGGGTAAGGTCATTTTTGTGTGCATGAAGCACTTCAAGGATGACTGCTTCAGCAACCTCCGCCAGTATAAAGAAGGATTTGCCGAAAGACTTTGTCTGATTGAGGGTTCAATTCCTTCTATCTCTGGAGACGACGAACAGAGCACTTCGGTAAGCTGTAAATAACACTAAAAAGTGTGATGATAAGACGTCCCTGTCATTGTTTTGTTAGCATTAGCAGTTGCACCGTCTTCATATGTTAGCGCTGTGTGCTTGTTTTAGATCCTTGATGATATGGCCTACGTGATTTAATTTAAGTCTAAAGTTTTCATTAGTCATTTCATTTTGTCGTTTTTGTCACAGAAAAGACTGTTTTAAAATGCATTTCGTGACGTTAGCTTGGCGCTAGCATTAGCTCGGTGCTTGTGTTAGCTCACTTGTTAGGGTTCTCATCATCTTCATTTTCATCTCGCTCCGCCGGGTCCGACTCTGGCTCGAACATGTAAGGCTGGATGGACAAGTCTTCCATTGTTGACATTTTGTAAATAACGTGTGAATAAAAAGTTTCTGCACCGCTAGACAAACGTATCTCTCCTATCAAACTACAAAAATGGCCGAACAGGGTGGAGTTGAACCGAGTGTCACCTCTGCAACCTGGAGAGGGGGCGGGGTATGAAGTGTCTCATTTGCATTTAAAGAGACAGCACCAAAGCGAGACGCACATCAGAAAAGGGGTAGAAAAGGGGTCTGTGGAGCTATAATAATGAGGAATTCAGACCCAAGCATTGCAGTTCCACTTTATATAGACCATAACTGTATGATTTATATGTAAAAAGGAAGGATTTAAAAGCATGATATGTCTCCTTTAAAACATGTATAATAATTGTAAAAAATAAAGCTTACTACTTCACGGATTTCGCCTATTGTGGGTGATATTTAGAACGTAACTCCCGCGATAAACGAGGGACAACTGTATAGTTTTTTTACTGCATTTTTGATGAACTAGATTCACAAAGTGAAGTAATTTCCCATCATCTCACGCTAAAGGTGTGACCAAAACTGAAACTTTATTTGTAATTTCTCTCTCTTTTTCAAGTACCCCATAATGCCATCGCATACCCCTAGGGGTACACGTACCTCCATTTGAGAAACACTGCTGTATATGATAGTTTATATACTGTATGTAGTATATTATATAGTATGCATAAAAGATAATATATGAAATTTAGGAGATATTACTTAACACCTTTCTATTATACACAGTCTATGTAGGTGCAAGTCAGGTAGGATTTGGTTACAATGTCTGTAATATGTAATATAAAATACTGTTGTTTTTCTCTAGATTTTTTCATGTTTATTACATGGAGGTAATTCAAACCCCCTTAATAAATGAATTAAAATGATCTAAATAACCTGTATGAAGCTTAATTGTATTTGTGTCAGTAAACCTTAAAGCAGGAAACCAACATCCAGAAAAATACTGACTGAATATTTTTCCTATCCTTTGAGCCACAACCTCCTGATAAAAATAGAAAAGGTTTCTAGAAGGAAAAGGCCTCTATAATGTTAGCATGTATGGTTTCGCTTTCCCCAGGCTGCCTTGGGAGTGTAACAATGCAGTACACAATACAGAGGGCAGAGGTGAATAGTGAACATGTGCCAGCTAGAAAAACATGACCTTGTGTAATTGAGATAAATTCCATAAGGCAATAAGAGGTCTTTATTCAAAGGGTGGCATGTAGACAAGTGTTATGGCAAAGATAATCCAAATTAACAATGACACAAATCCAATTTGACTTCCAGTTTGGGGGTGTTCCCCTTAAGCAAAATGTTTGGAAAACCACTGAATAAAGAATAATAGATGCTGGTATTAAAACACAATTTTTTTATTAAACACCCAAGTCAGTTTTAAAATAGGTCACGAGGAAACCAAATAAGAAGAAATCTGTTTTTGTGGAGAATTCATTTTTGGCCCCTATTTTGAGCAGCGCAACCCGTACGGTACACCTAGAGGAGGAACTGTGTAACTATTCAAGGTGTAGACTAAAGATGTGGTCTCCCTGAAGGAGAGGTGGGGTACCTTTGAGCTCAGGATCATGCCTCATTCAAATGGTTCAAAGTTCCTTGATTTAAAGATATACCTGCCTGACTGAAGAGGCGAAAAGGGAGAAGGCAGATTTTGCCAGAAAAAGCTCATTCAGACTCCGAAAACTCTCCGAAATGCCAGAATGAAATGGGCTATATGGATGAAATCGTCACTTTCACGCTTAAAAGGCTTTCAGAACATTCAAAAGTGGCGAATCACTGGAGATATTTAGCTTCAGTGTGCCTGTGGTTTTTGTCATTGTAGGTTTGAAATGCATCTTGGGAAACTTGGACGTATACTTCAGTGGGAACGCTCATCATCAGTCATCATCCTAATCATTCTTATAGTATATATTAGACAGTATATACTGATATACTATATACTATGTTGAGTTTGTAGTGTACAGTACGGAGTGTGCCATTTTCAAAAACAGCCTCTGTGTTGTGTCCTCTGTGTGTTGCACTGATTGCAGCGTGGGGCGTTTTGTGGGCGCACCTTTCTGAGTTGACGTGACTCTGCTGCACACCCAGGGGTACTGTGTAAGCCAGGAGCACGGTAGTGCCCGGATCATTAACTTAGGCAATAATCACTGATTTATGTTGCCTTTTTTACAGTTTCCTCTCATTCACATCTGTAGCCAGGCTGCAGTGGGAGCTCTTACGCACAGCCCGCTACAGCCATTGTACGTAAAGCTGACAGATGATAGACCTACCTGCCTGTGAAACGTAAGCATGTGTTCAACGTTGTAAAATAGAAATCTTGTTACTGTATGTCATAAACTTAATTAAATCATTCAATCTGTGATCATGAGCTTTGCTTGGACACTGCAGGCTGATACCGACACACGCTTACTGCAACACGCACACTTACCTGACCTCTAACTGTTCAAAATGCAAATGTTTAAAAAACTTTTCATGCAGGTGAATAATAGTGTTGTGTCTATAATCTGCACCAGACCCTTCCTGAGATATAAAACACCTTCTTACAATGAACAAAGTCTCTTTTCTAATCCCTTATTGTAGCACATGGAGCGCTGTGCTGTCCGCCAAATGAACTGTGCTGCAAAATCTCCACGTCTGATATTTAGAGACATGCCTACAACAGTGTAAGGGGCAAAACGCTACTCTGAGAAATCAGGTGCTGAGAACAAAAAGCAGTGCAAAGCTACGCTTACGTTCACCAAATTGGGGACCTATGTTGCTCGGTTAGGTCTATTTCATTAGATAATACAAATTGCTTGAGTTACAAGCACTTTGATCCATTTAATAAGTGGAAACCAATTTTTCATTTGTTTGATCTAAAAAGAAGAGATAGACTAAGACCCTTTGTTGCTTATTATACTTCTAATCATCACATTTGCGCAATAGAGACTGAACTGATGGAGAAAGAACATCTGCAAACAACAGAGGTTGTAGGATATCATACAAAGAAGAAAAGTATGCTGCTAGAATTCTAATAAAACCCCAACTGAGGTGCATCCTATTCATGAAGACATATACCTGTTTTGACTCAAAATGTGGATTAACAACTATACAATAACCCCACAGTTTTGCTTTAAACTAGAAAACAATCTGCATTTATTTGACAATGTTGTTATTTGTTTATTATTAAAGGTGGGATGATATATTGTGCGATAAGATCAAAGTGTTCACTGTACCTCAGCATTTACTGGCACCCCATTTTTCAGCCAGCTGTAGGATGGTTTGGGCTTTCCATTGGCTTTACACTCCCAGAACAGATTCTCCTCTATGGATAGAGTTGTGTCTGTCATTGTCTGGAGCCAGTGAGGCTTAGCTTGAAAAAGAAAGAAAGGATTACCTCTTGAAATGTGTGTATTAATCAAAGACACAGCGGCTTAGGACAGAAAAGCTGTAGAAATCATAGAGCCATTAAAGCTGCTTTGCAGTCAAGCTTGCAGATGTCAACAACCCAACAAAAATGATCAGAGTAGTGCAGTTCACTCATTTATAAATAGATTGAAGCCTTCATTTGGATTATGAGACTGTTCTGAAAGTAAACTTATGCCTTAGGCAAACAGGAATTCTCTCAAGGATTTACCATTCAAAAACAGTCATTTGCATGTTTCCAGTAGAAGTGCAGGTATCTGTTGGAATAATCCCACTTCTCTGCTCTTCCAATGTTACGTGATTTGATATGGCTCTCTTACCGTGGAATGAAATACGACCTCGTGCGGCATTTTTACCACGCCGATTCTCCGCCATACATTCATAAGTCCCTGCATCTTCCTGGTGGAAGTTTGGAATTTCAAGTATGGCATTGGAATTCTTCATTTTTACTTTGCTTGGAAAAGGTACTCCGCTGGTTCTCCTCCAGCTTATTTCTGGCACAGGGCTGTGGAACATGAGAAGGACAAAACAATTAATTTGTGAACAAGTGTACTCTGCAGGTGTCAGAGAATGATGAGATATGTAAGGAGAGCTGCTATTGTTCCTCACTAATCAAACAAATTGCTTTTTTTTTCTTTGCTCTTAAAGAACTTCATTATTTAAGTGTAAGTACACCCCAAAACTTTTTTTTTCTGATAAATGCATATATGATGAGATAATGAAATAAGGTAGTTTATTGATCCTAGTTGCACTCTTCACATTTTATATTATTTAAATGTAGCATTTTTAATTGGAAAGTTAGAGTGACTGTCCTCTGTGGGTTGGTTGCCGGCTATAACAATTTCATTTTGCTATTGGCTGAGATTATTTTCGGTTTTAGGTTCTTGGAGACGTCCCTAACCATCACTGTTGGCCCCGCCCCTCCTATAAAACCTGGTAGGAGGGACTTGTTTCCTCTTCTCTCAGCCGTTTATTAGCATTGATTGACAGTTTCATGCAAACTGGGTTCAGCTGTCGTTACTCTTGTTGCTCTGTGCTACTATAAGATTCTGGTCTAATCAGAGGGTTCATCAAGCTATGTGTGTATGCACAGCCACATCGTGTGTGTATCCCCGTCTGTCTCTGTGTGTGCAAACGTGAGTGCACTTCTTGATGCTGTGTGTCCGTGTTCCTGGTTTATGTGTGAGTTTGTTTTCCAGGGCTCATGGCTGGAGAGCAGTGGCTGTTTACCTGTATATGCTATAGTTTCTGTAGGGCTGTGTGTGCGCGGGTGAGCGTCACATCGGGGTTGTGTGTGCGTGTGTTTGTAGGAGAGGAGCGTGGCTCAGGAGCAATGTCAAATCAAGGCATTTTTTTATTTCCTCCTTAGTGATGGGTCAGCAAAAACTTCGGGGTGTACTTATACTTGCACAATTGCACATTTTATGTATTTTTTTGCATTTTGAAGAAGAAAAGTCACAAGTTTCACCTTTTTAAAATTTGTCTAAAAATGGTTCATACCTTAAAAGGGCACAACCAAAAAAGTTTGAGAACCACTGCCAGAATAATAAAATTATCTTTTTTATTACTTTTTTTGACATGCATAGGTGTTGCAAAAGGATTGCACTATATATAGTGTTAACCTTTGACAACATATGCAGACAATATTCTTTATCTAAAGAGAGGGAGAAAACCACTAGCAATAACAATACGATACTAAATGTCTGGAAAAGACAAAAATAACAATAACACCCATACTCTTCGCAATATATCTTTTGTCATTTCAATATTGCAATATCTTGTATAACATTGAATAATTACACCAAATAACACATAGCTTAGTCTTACACACATAAACACAATAACAAGCACACACATGTACAACCACGTTGACTTACTTTCCTAAAGCAAAGCATTCCAGTCTCACTATTGATTCTTTAGCAGCTGGAACTGGATCTGGGAAGTGAACTTCAATTTTGGGTTCATATTCACCCATGACTCCTACAGGAGAAAAGATCAACAATGTCCTTCATTAGTTATTAACAGCATATAGTGAAAATCATGAGCAGTAACACAGGCGTACAGCAAGCACACACTTTAATATGTGAATAGAACAAAACTGACCAATAAACTGCTAGAAAAAGAAATTAAAGTGCATATATCCACAGTGGTTTTGCTGGGCTGAGATGCATCGCATTTGTCGATTGGATTTGTGAATTTATATCAACATCACTACAATGACTTTTGCAAAGATGGTGGTCTTTGTTTTAGTATTAACAATTACAAGCCTGCAGCCATGGCCAGGGACAGTAGAATACAATGTTAAAGATACCATATTAGACAAAGACTAGCCTTGATGGGAAAAGTAATATGCAGCAATAAGACTATAGTTCACCAATTTGTGATTGGATATTAAGACGGTACAACCCCTAAATGATTTAATCCTGAAAGAGATAATGTAAAAAAAATGCAATTATGCCATCATAATACAGGAATTACCAACTGACTGAATGCAAGTAGAATAGAGAGAGTTCACAGCTGACAGTTTTAGTTCAAGCATGACAGCCACCGCTAAGAATTTGCTGCTTTTTAAAATATTTTCTGTAATGTCATCATATGTTGCTGCACAATTGCCAACAATTGCGGCTGGTTTTCACCCACTGCATGTTGTGAAAGGCTAAGAAATCTCAAGACATGACTAGAGTAGGGTGGGTATCATTGCAATCAGTGTAAACTTTTGAAATAGCTAAGACTACAATGCATGTATTATTTAGGTATGTGTATGAGCTTAACCTCCACATCTTAGGGCAAGGCATAAGCTCCAGAAAAGCTACCACCTTCCATTTAAATACAAAAACTAGCATGTAATTTGAATTTCCAGAAAAAATATAAACAATTATCCTGTTACAGAATAAAAATGTTGGTAAATTCCAGCTTATGGCCCCAATTGTAGCTGCAGGGCGCGATTGATTTTTCCACATATATCAAAAAACAGTGCAGGCTATCAATTTTCTCCCACAGTCGTAAAAATAAATGTACAGTACATTTGTTACATTGTTTCTCTATAATAGAGTGATGACCTGTCCACGTGCAGTATACTCCAGACAGCTGCTGGAGAAAGATGCAGAAACCCTGCAAGCATGAATGCTTAAAGCTGCTGGAGTCAATTTTTTTTTTTTTTTTTTTTTTTATTAGATAAAGACATAGTGTCGATAGGCTTTAAAGATCAATAAATTGGAGATCATTTGCCCAGAAAAGAGATGTGAAAGGTTGAAACTACCACTTAAAAGTTTGCTTTGGTCTCCTTGTAAACACTCGCTTTTTAACATTTTCGGAAATGTTTTGGCCACAAAAAACACTGACTTTGCAACACAATTTTGGTGTTTTCATGAACTGGAAAATTGTGGATGTTTAAGGGCTAACACAAAAATATCCAAATCTATATAATGGGGAAGAAATTACAACAAAAATGGTGTCAAGCAAAATCACTGTCCTTCTGGTCTGGGAAAGAAACACAAGATATCACGGTAAGAATGAAATGAAAACACTTCTATGCATCCATCTATGGGACTCCACCTCTCAAAATGCGATGTGCAAAACTGATATTGTCAGTTAGACAGTGTTTACAGTAGAAAGCAAAACAAACTTTCGAGTCGCACTTTCAATGTTTTACTTTTTCCCCTAGCAAATGATCTTCGATTTATTTATCTATGAAAAACTATTTTCTCCAGCAGAATTTACTAAAATTTGGTCTAATAATACATGTAACCCAAAAATATAAACCCAACTGACACAAATCAAGTGCATCTTTTATATACGGACATATCTAAGTTCCATTGGGTAAGACACTAACCACTATGTATCTCCCAGTGGTATACTTGCATGGCAGCTCTGCCCCATTGGAGTGTGAATGTGGGGAGTGAGAATGCATAAATGTTAGGGTGCATCAAACCCTGCAATGTTTCAAAATCAATCTGTCCCTAGCCTAATTATGTTCCAATTACCAAAATAGGAAGCCTTGCAAAATATTTGGTAAATGAATTTATATTTAGGGGGTCCACAAGGTTGACATTTTTTCATATGCCCCATTATGCGCAAGTTTTATGTGTAATGTAGCATTTGGGTTATTTTTTTTTTGCTGAAATTAAGTACAGTATATATTTTGTTTTGGATAAAGAAGCCAATAAGCATGATACATTTATGATCTAGCAGTAATTTGTATTGACATTTGTGATTTCTGTTTTCTTATTTTCAGGAAAACAACAAAATGATGCTTATTTTCTGTTATTATTGGTTTTTATTTTTTATTTTCACTGGCATGGTGGACCTTTAAACAATCATATAAGTGGCTAATATTTTGCCTGGTTATCTTTTTTTGGTCTTGGAACAAATTTAGATTGGGGACAGAAAGGGTTTGATGCGCCCTAATAAATGTGTCTTATGTTGTAAATGTGCACTGAGACTACCACATTGGTATTTAAAGTGTTATATAAATGAATCACATTCAACACAAAACCAACCTCCAAAATTACTCACCATCACTCCTCAGCACCAGTGGTGTTGGAGAGCTGAGAACCTTCTCCCTCGTAACAGTGTTGTTAACCACGCAAGTGTAGTTCCCCACATCTGAAGGCTCCACTTTGGCAATGTAAAGACTGCCAGTCTCTTGTGAGATGAATCTGCGACTATCTTGTTGGACAAAGTATGGGTACTCATTGAAGATCCACGCAAATGTCAGCTCTAGAACATAAAAAGGAAACTTTAACTGTGAGCAGTAGCTGTGAATCCAAAAGTGGCCCTACATAGGCTTCAAACATTAACTTTCTTGTCATATTCTTCCTCTTATCTAAGTTTCCTTGAGGAGAGATAGCAAGTCATGGAAAATGTAATAGATTTTGGGGCAGAAAAATGGGGAATAGAAGCGAAACAAAGTGGATTACTGCCTTTCCATGACCTTTGCCTGAAACATGGCCTCTGCTTCCTAGGTCCTTGAGTGACTTTAGTTCTCTGGGTGGCACAAGTGAATAAACAATCATACTGACTAAGGGAAGGGTGGATTGACATATGGAAGTAGAAATACGATGTTGTGCCTTCTTCATCAGCAGCCACGTCTACCATGAGTAAAGCAAGATCTGCCCTGTTAAGTTACTGAGTAATGTTTCTGACCTGCATGAAGCACTGACTTCTAAGAGCGAGTTCAGCGTGATGTGCAATCTACCACATGGGGCGAGGGGCTTAGAGTCCAAAGGTGAATAGGATGGTTGTCAATCATGCCCAAAGCCCTTCTTCCAGTTGCCCCAAAAAATAGAGATAAAAGCTTTGAAAAGGAGGACAAGACCAACTAAAGTGTAGTGATGATAATATGTCTATTCTGAATTCCGCAAGCCATAGTGGTAGCACTTTATAAATACAATCCAACTTAAGTACTAAATAGATCATTAATACATTGTTAGCCAATATTCAACAACCAACGTATAACTCATTAACTAACATTTTGGTAATGATTTAAAACTATGCCTTATAGAGAGCCAATAGATAACTTGCAAGCTGTTAGTTAACAATTTATAAATTACATGTTAACTGTATGTGAATGATTCATAATGATACCTTATAACTTAGTAATAGATCAATAATAATTGATTTGTAAAATACTCACTAACCCTATACAGTATATGTTATTACTGAAACTTATTTAAGGTTTTAACTGATACTTAACTAGTCATTAGTAAGTAGTTTACTAATAGCTTGGTTATGATCTATTACTAATTTATAAGGTATAAATAATTAAAATACAGTTAACATGCAATTTAACTAACTAATTTGTTAACGAACAGCTTGTAATTTATTCAATGGTGATCTAAGGCACAGATATAAATCCTTAACAAACTGATAGCAAATGTTCAACAAGCGTTTTATAACTGATTAACTAACAGTTTATTCATGATCTATTAACTACTCAAAACAAATAATTATTATAAAGTATTACTGCCAGACTTACACACTTGAATCTGACCTATTGGGCAGTAATCAACTTTGAGAAAATATGGCCAAGACATTCTATGAAGAAAATATCTTGTAATTTGTTGTTTTTGGAAAAGTATTATTATTTTTTTTTATGGTAGTGTCAAAGTGGTAGTAAGAGAAAAAACAATCAGCATTAAAACCAGGAGAGTCTTGCACTGTGGGTGTGAGATAAAGTTCAGAGAAGTTCAAGGTTGTGTCCATCATTGCTTTTAAATGGAAAAAAAATAGCAAAAAAAAAAAAAAAAAGTAAATGAGAGAAAAGAAGACCAAAAAAAGGGGGCAGCATACTAGGGGTTTCTTTGTTTTCATTCACTTCTAAAAATGTAGAGGAGACACAAAAGCACTAAAGCTGCAGCAGCCCACCACATTCAAGTGTCAGAAAGGAAAGCTGTCAAACTGTGTTTCACACAGTACTGTGACCCATTATCCCACAGACCAGCTGCACAGTGCACCACTCTAGAAACCGTTCGCTTGTGAGGCGATATGGTTATTTCAACAGTATGAACTTTTTTATTAAAAAGTAAGATGAGCACGGCAACTACTTTAACACATTTGGACGTTTTTGCTTCTTCATTGAACATATCAGGACATCTTTATCTCCCATAGACACTCATTTATAGAGTATATATTTATTTTCTGGCTTTTTACAGTTATACTGCAAAAACATATCATTGTAAGGATTTCACAGATTCTGTTTATCTAAGACAGGAGTCTCAAGCTTTCTGACTGTGTACAGTAAGAAGGAAATAACTGTATGTTCTCTTGACTTATTTTTTTCCAAAAGCTGTTTAAAAGTATTTTAATATAACTACACTATTGTTTCATATGTAAAATGGAGAAACTACATTTACATTTAGTATTTATACAGTAAGAGAGTCCATTTAAATTGTGTTATATGAAGGAAAAGGCAACTGAAATGTTCTCAAAGCTTTACAGTATTTTTTGTTCGTATGCACACAATCTTCAGTGTTCATCAGAGCAGGAATTATAGATAGATGCATGTTCATTGGGTCATGGAAAATTACATAGACCAGAGAAAAATCTAAGCCTGTGACTATGAGGAAACACTAATGCCATGCTATAAATCAAACGAGGGTATTGTGTAAAAACGTGTTTTAAGAAAAAGAAAACCTCCTGAGGTAGTCACCGGGTATTACTGTTTTTTTGTGCACGCTAAAGTCCTTAAAGTGGGCAAGGCTTTTCTTGCTAAATTATTTCCTTTCTATTGTCATCAAAAAGTATTTTTCTTTAATTTCATTAATAAAGAAAATATTGATTAGAGGTTAAATAAACTAAAATTATTCAAGTACTGCATAGTACAATGCAATGGAATGCAACTTAGAGGCATAACAAGCTGAATGTGGGTCTATCAAAAACTAGAACAGACAGAGTGGGGACATGGAAGTTACTTGAAATTATAGATTCCATTTGAGATTTGAGGCCTAAGCCCAGCATGGTATGAAGAGAAGGGAACCTGGTCTGGTTCCAGCTGTTAAAGGCAAACTTGTATCATCTTAAACACAAGCAAAATGATGTGGAAGAGAAAAATATATTTATAAAAAATTAAACTTACCTCCGGAATGAGGTGGAGGTCCACATAAAAGAACCACTCCTTGACCTTCCCGGACATTGACAGCACTTCTCACACTTTGACTTTTGAAATTATCAAGATCTGGTGAAGTCAAACAAACATTTAAAAGAATGATCAAAAAATGATCCCAAATCACCAGTGAAAGAAAAACCTTTTTTTTATATTGGCCATAATTACAGTAATGGTTGAAATATTTTTGAAAAAAGACTCAAGGAAAAGTTTTGCTTGGACCTGCCTTGAATTTGTTGCTGTCATTGTTTTTGAATTAAGCCTAAGACAGTAGGCAGAACTAATGAAATGGAATAACTTCATGTTGATAAAAACCTCTCTAAAAATAACACACACAAAAATGATTTGCATTATCAATTATCTGGCCTAATAGTTGTAGTAAAGGTACAGTCTACAACAGTTTAGAGGATGTGTAAAGTCAGAACATCAATCACTAAAGTCTTGTTTCTTAAATAGGGCACCATTGATTGCCCTGGAACATCTCCTGACAGACCTATTTAACTTTGAAATTTATCAGATGAATAAGACGGGCATGACTTGGGTCTGCTAATCCTACAACTGCATACTTCAGCTCAAACAAGCTCAAATAGGCTGTGTGTGGGCAGGGTAGGAGTTCAAAGAGAATTTCTGCATGTGAACTCAACAAACACAAGGGTGCGTTCATGACAAATGACTATTTGCAGTGCCAGCAGCAATAAGTAATATTATTATTAAATGTGGTGTAATCTTGCACTTAAAAGCATTAGCTTTGTCGTCGATACGCTCAGCACAATCCATTCTGTACAAATGAATGAGCAGTTGCTGGCACACAAAAGCCTAAACCTGGGATGATAAACCACCACTGGCTTCATGAGTGATGGAGGGAAGCTGTCACAGTCTGACAAGTGAGCCTTCCAAACACAAACATAAGAAAGTCAGTGTGACCGATAAGGGAAATTAGGAGAAGGAAGATTATGGCGAAGAAGCGGGACAGAGTGTTGGTGAGATTAATGAGCTACTCTCCGATGACCGTGGTGGAATCAAACACAGCCAAGTCATGGCAGGACAGCATGAAGGCAACTATATGAGATGACAGACTTGAAATAGTGACACTACTGATTCCTCTAGGCTTACTTCGTAAACAAAGTCTATCCACTAATGGCATTTAGGTTATATATTAGTGAGATTCATACACTCAAATGATATAAAAAGCTCAGCATAACAGTAGTCTTTAATCAACCCAGTCTCACTCCCAACTCGTCACATATTGACGATCCGGAATGACCCTTGGAGTCCCGTAAGCTTTTTTCACTGCAACTTTTCAAAATAAGACTTCCAACCCTAAACCTAACCTAAACCTAACCCTATCTCTAACCCTAAATTCCAACTAAAAATGTCAGAAAAACAATTGTTTCCACGGGCCGACCCTTAACGTTAGGAGTGAGAAACTGTTGCTTTAATTAGAGGAGTACCGTCTTTAGAAGTTGGGGAGGTCAATGACAGATCTGCTAAGAACTACTTAGTGAGAGGGAGAAAATGTTTTTCTCAGCTAAATCAGGAAAATTGCTCCAATAACGATCTAGTTACAGCTTGAGGCTGAGGGGTTTACACTTCACTCTTCTGTTGCCTCTAAGTATTAAGAATAATGGGCTTCCCTGGAGTGAACTGACCACACTCACTGTAGCTGCAGTGATTCCTTTGTAAGCAGAATCCATCTCATTCACCCAAGAGTGGCTTGCCAAGAGATGACAGGGACGGTGACCATTACGGTTCAAAGATGATTGGCCTAGTAAAGATTGCCCGGGTACACACTGTGTGATGTATAAGATGAGGCACTGAGGTCGGCAGTGTTCTCTATTGAACACCTGGCCAGTCATTCCCAAACTTCAAATGAAAGAAGTAAAGACACTCAATTGTTTATCTTTGTCTACTGCTTTAACTATGACGACTTCACACTCTGTTTCAGGCCTTTCTCAAGCACCAGTAAATGCACTTCTGACAATAACAACAATGAACTGTGCAGATGAGTAATCTCCAATTCAACATTTCAAAGAACCAGTTCAAGAAACACCCCATGACCCTTAAAAGAAGTAACAGAAGAGTCATATATATGTATATGTACACTGTATATATAATGGGTCGGGTTAGGACAGATATTCAGAACTGCTGGTCAGGTTTGGGTCGGGCTCATTCACATAGTGTCCTTGAATGCAGCGTTCTTGTCACTCCTACCAGCAGAAGTAGCAGTGAGCGCATGTATCATGTAAATAGATACACTGGGTCTCTTGCGCACACTTCGTGCCTGTTTGTGTTTGACGTTTGCTTGTTACCCCATGAGTTGATCTGTTCTGTTGACATTAACAGTTAATGTCTGTCGGGTTCAAGTCAGAGTTGGTTATTGCTCTGTTGGGTTCGGGTCGGGATCGGACAAAAAAATGCGGCCCGATCCGCACTCCGATGGATACCTGACAAGATCCAACGTGACTCAACAGGTCGGGCCGGTTTTGGACAGATATTTACAAATGATGCTCGGGTTTGGATCGGGCTCGGTCTAATGTCATAAGATACAAACGGAGCAGAGTGTGCGCTTATTGCCCATGCGTGCTGATGCTCTCTTCTGTTGACATTTTCAAATGCAAAACTGTAAGAGGATCCAACAGCTGAGGAATAAAAGTGGGTTTTCCACACAAACAAAGATAACTGTGTCATTAGCATGAGAAAAAAAAAGAGATCATAAAAGCATCAGGCCAGGCTCGGACAGAAAAATGCGGCCTAATCCTCACTCTATTCAGATTCAGCATTTGTGTTTTATTGCAGTAGACATAATGTTTAAAGGTCCAAGTGCAAATTATTTTAGCAGCTACAGTCACAGACAAATGATACAGTTCAGAACATCATCCCCTCCATGAAGAGTGGAATACATTGTACCATATTAGGTCATGGAAATTATGCTTACGTATACTATATTTAGTTTACCATTATTTCCAAGAGGAAGAGTAATTTCAGTTCTTACAGTGTTAAATGCAGCAACAGTTTATCATTATTGTAAAGGTTATGCTGCTAGCTAAAGTCAACCAAGATAATATAGAATATAAACACATTGTTGTATAAAAAATGAATAAAAACAAAGTTGCATTCTCCAGAAAATCATGGTATGTCTTGGTGCAAAAAGGTCATGTAAATTATTGGCACTGAGTCTGTTACACTGTCATGGTCGACATTTTTTTTTTTTTTTTTTTTATCCCAAGGTGGTTTCCCCTAATTACACAGAAAACCATAGTATCAGCCTTTCTGATCTCCAAGACCTACCTCGAATTGCATTAAACTAGACAGTAAATGTCAAGCTGTTTCAGCTCTCCATCCAGTCCCCACAACTAAGATTCATTACCAAGCTATAGAGATAATGGCAGCCCATCTCTTTAGAGGAAGTGAAAGGCTCTCTATCCTTGGGACATGATCAATAGTCTGCATGCAGGCTTGATCAAGAAAGGCAAGGTGCCTCTATAGTGTTGCCTGATCATTAGAACCACATTTCAAAGAAAAACTATGTTTCTGTGAAATAGCTTGGGATTACACACATAGAAAAATATATTGGTTTATCCTTTAATTTCTGCATAAAATTAGACTGCCTTTTATTTGAAAAATGATTACTAGTGGGTTGGTGTTGAGCAAAGAGGCTCTCAGAATTTGAACCACTAATGAGAATGAATGGAGTTCAGAGGCTGCCACAAGCCAATACACCCCCTGCGTTAGTAACATCTGACAGTTTGTTCAATTTCCCCTCTTTCAAATGCATCAAAGGCAAGTTAAAATTGAATCGCTATCTAACATCACCCAAGTCAGGTTTCCAGTGTATCATGGCTGCATCTGAGCCAGAGATATATTAGCAGATGCAGGAATACTTACATGCAAATCGGAGGGTAGCTTTGCGGCTGAGAATGGACCCCCACGTGTTGACAGCTGAGCACTGGTACACTCCTGTGTCTTGGTCCTTATCCAGATTGCTAATGATCAGGCTGCCCTCAGACATGTGACGCCGGTAGTCATTCCCCAGATCGATGAGTGTTCCGTTTAGTGACCATCTGGAAAAACGCAAACACAATCAGTAGCCAAGACCCATGGGAGATGAGCACTTGAAGCGGGTGTATCACAGGGATCGATTTTATCGGCCCGCCCACATCATGCTGAGAGGATAAAAGGTGAGTAATACGAGCATGGCTAGGTGTTCGTAAGATAGATCTGCAAACAGCCTAGGCTGTTAGGGAGAAGGACAATTGCCATTGCCCTTGCAGTCAGCTGTACATTCCCATCTATATTAAATTCTTCTGGATTACTTTGCTTTGCTTTTAATCAAAGTATAATCCAAAAGCTAAGCAAATCTGCTGCTGTGACTATTGGTTTTCTCCAACTTATTACCTCCCAGAAATATAGTGCACTTCAATGCATCTAAGTTTTAATTAAATCCTCCTTAGCCTGGCTAAAACATTGGAGTTAGTGGAAGTATAGGCTCAAATATTCAAGAGATAAACTAAAGACATTCAATTTATTGCGTTTTTAAACATCGTAACATCCAGAGGTGTAAAGAGTACTGATATATCGTACTCAAATAGAAGTTACTTGATTGAAATTGAAAGTACAAATACTGTAAGTCATACATAAAATACTCAAGTACGAGTAAAAAGTGAAATAGTACTCAAAGTAAAAGTTACTAGTTACTTTTACCCCCCACATTTATTTTTGGTAATAAATCTTGCCACGGTTCCTTTGCATACAGTAAACATCTCATGTATAAATTTAAAAAGGAAGAGACCAAATCTTGCACGGTTGGAACAAAAGATACTGTAAAAATAAAAGGTTTGTCAAAATGTAATTTTTGAAAACAAAACAGAACAAAACTAGATAACACTAATTAATTCAATTAAAAAAAAGAAAATTCTCAGGCTCTGAGTATAGTTAAATTTAAGAACTCTCTAATGCATTTGATTGTTGTCTAGTCATTACATTTTTTCTAGTTTCACAATATTTGTTCTATCTATTTAAGATTAAAAATAATTTATTCAGAAACGATTGGGTGTAGAAATGTAACAAATTGGATTACTTCTTTTAAAAAATACTTACTCAAAGTACAAGTAAAAATACTGATTTAAAAATATACTCAAAAAATTACAGGTACCCATACCTTTGATAATATCTGATTTAAAATACATTTTTTTAAAAGCCGATATGTGCGCCTAATAAATTAATCTTATACAGTTTCTTTATTGTACAGTATTCTACTTGAAGTTGACTTGACATTTATTAAATTAAATTCCTCATTACTATTCAGTCCATTTAGCTTTGTCAAGTTATTCATAATCCCTTAGGGCTATTGATAATTGGAGTTTTCATATGTTTGAGTATGCCCAAGGTGCCTTCTTCTTTAGCAAAGCTTAAATTATTGCTTTTGCTGCCAAAATTCCAAAACTATCTACAGCATATATTATTACAAGGTTGGATGCACTCATAAGCATAACCAGTGTATCAAGCTAAAACTCAATATTATATTTACAAACTGCTCATTTCCAAAGGGGCGTTGAAAACTCAATTCGAGTAAAGTCAATTAAGTTGAGGTCACCTCTTCCCAGGTTTCTTATAAATGTCTACCACAGGCACAGCTCCAGTAAGGAAGGAAGTGAGGATGAAGTGGGTTTAAAATTACATATTATTAAATCACCTTATAGCTTAGTGGTTTTTATATTTGCACTACCAGTAAAGAGTACTGGCAAACACAGGGCGCCCTGATTTCACCTAGTCAAAGTTATATATTACATTGCAAACAAAAGTGTATATTATTCTGTAGCCCAATGAAGCACAATTAAAATGGTGAGTTTAAAAAGAAATGCACTCTGTCTCATCTGATTTATATGCCCAAAGTATAAAAAATAGATAAATGCCAACTCTGACTGGATAAGGACTCCTTTGTTCTTGAAACATTATCACCTATTTCATCATCTCATCCACTGTTTATCTGTTTATTCATTTTTTCCTGACACTAAAACATAGAAACATATTTACTATTGCTTATTATAACTGTAACTGAATATATTTTTATGGATAATTCATTAGGATTTGGCAAGAAGAAAACGGACCATAGTTTATGAGTGGTATAGATAGATGAAAAATGCAATATGGCCTACACTTTTTTCTTTTTTTCTTTTAACAGCGGATTTATTATACTTTTATGTTGTTTGTTGATTGGTCAAACTTCTTTGAGAAAAAACGTTTTTTTGTGCACTAATAACATAATGACCTTATGTTTCAATGACTTTTTATAACATGTATGAATAAGAATCCATAAAATGACAATTGGAATTAAAAAAAGAAAAAAAAAGTTTGTTATTGTTTCTCTATATGTGTCTCTCTGTGTGTTCGCCCTGAAGTGGCAAGAGAAGGAATTCTCTTTGAGAGTTTAAACGCTGTTTTTGGACAAAAAGTACATAACTTTTTTAAATGTAAAATTTTCGTCCTAGTTTTCATCAACTACATTTTTAAGTGACAATAACATAAACAAAAACTATATAAAAAATACTGATATTTTTGTTAACAAATTAGGCAAGGCAAATTTATTTGTATAGCGCATTTCATACTCAAGGCAACTCAATGTGCTTTACATGATAAAACATTCAATTGTTTAAAATCAATAAGAACATTTAAAATCATCAGTAAAATCAATTAAAATCATCAGTAAAATCAATTTAATTAAAATCATCAGTAAAAACAATTAAAATCATCAGTAAAATCATCATGACATCAACAACATGACTAAAAATCTCTCTCTCAATCATATGCAGTAGAGAAAGAGTGCCTTTAACTTTGATTTAAAAATGTTCACATTAGATGCTGACTTCAGCTCTGCTGGCATTTTGTTCCACTTCTTTGCAGCATAACAACTAAAAGCAGCATCACCATGTTTACTGTGAGCTCTGGGCTCCACTATCTGACCTGTGTCCATAGATCTGAGAGACCTGCTGGGTTCATACCTGACTAACATCTCACTGATGTATTCTGGACCAAACCCATTCACAGATTTATACACCAGCAGCAGAACTTTAAAGTCTATTCTGAGGCTGACTGGGAGCCAGTGGAAAGACTTTAAAACTGGAGTAATGTGTTCTGACCTCTTTGTTCTGCTTAAGACCCGAGCTGCAGCGTTCTGAACCAGCTGTAGCTGTTTGATGCTCTTTTGGGGGATCCCTGTCAGAAGACCATTACAATAGTCCAGTCTGCTGGAGATAAAAGCATGGACCAGTTTCTCCTGAGCTTTCTGAGTCATTAAACCTTTCACTCTGGATATGTTCTTTAGGTGGTAGAAGGCTGTTTTTGTGATTGATTTGATCTGACTGCTGAATGTCAGATCTGAGTCAATCAGAACACCAAGGTTTTTGACTTGGTCTTTAGCTTTTAAAGATTGAGACTCAAGATACTTGCTGACAGCAGTCCTCTTTTCCTTGTTACCAAAGACAATCACCTCCATCTTGTCATGGTTTAGTTGAAGGAAGTTTTCACTCATCCAGCAGTTTACTTTTTCTAAACAGTCACACAACACCTCAATGGGACCATAGTCATCTGTGTTCAGTGATAGATATAGTTGTGTGTCATCTGCGTAGCTCTGATAATCAACCTTACAGTTCTGTAAAATTTGTCCTAAAGGAAGCATATAAAGGCTAAACAGAAGAGGTCCAAGAACAGAGCCCTGAGGAACCCCACAGGACATTGGTAATCTGTCAGATTCAAAGTTTCCAATGCTTACAAAATAGCTTCGCTCCTCCAAGACTTAAACCATTGCATTACTTTTCCATTTAGTCCAACCCATGTTTGCAATCTGTGCAACAAAATTGTATGATCTACAGTGTCAAATGCAGCACTTAGATCCAACAGAATGAGAACAGATACTTTTCCTGAATCAGTGTTCAACCTTATGTCATTGATCACTTTGATTAGAGCAGTTTCAGTGCTGTGATGAGAACGAAAACCTGACTGAAATTTATCAAATATTTTGTTGAATGTTAAGAATTGACTCAGTTGGTTGAAGACCACCTTCTCAATGATCTTGGCCATGAATGGAAGGTTGCTGATTGGTCTATAGTTAGCCAGTATAGAGGCATCCAGTGTTCTCTTTTTTAACAGAGGTTTAACAGCAGCTACTTTCAGGGATTTTGGTACGGTGCCTGATTGGAATGAGCAGTTAATTATCTGACACAAATCAGTGACAATTGACTTTACAACAGTTTTAAAGAAGTTTGAGGGTATTGTGTCAAGGCAACACGTTGATGGATTCAGCTGCTGAACAGTTTCCTCTATTGTGTTTGGGTTCACTGTAATAAACTCTAAAATTGTAGTCGACTCATCCCTCAGTGGTTGAAGCTGTTCAAGCTTTTTGTGATTTTGCTGGTTTGTTCTGATGTTTGACCTTATTGATTGTATTTTTTCATTGAAATATACAGCAAATTCATTGCATTTTCCAGCTGACAGTAATTCAGGGGCTATCTGATCTGGGGGGGTTGTGAGCTTTTCAATTACAGAAAACAACGTGTGAGAGTTGTTGACATTTTTGGCAATAATTTCAGAAAAGTATTGCTGCCTTGCTTTGAACAAGCCATCATTGAATTTTCGCAGACTTATTTTGTACAGTTCTAGATGAATTTGGAGTTTTGTTGATCTCCATTTACGCTCAGCTCTTCTACAGTCAGATTTCAAATTCTGCATTATCTCAGTCCTCCTCCAAGGTGTTTTCTGTGTGTTTGGTTTTCTCTTAGTTTTGATTGGAGCCACCACATCTATGACATTACAGATTTTTCTATTATACTCATCCAGAAGATCATCAACTGTCTCAGCGCTCAATGTTGGTGTCATTGTTATGACTTCCATAAACTGTGCACTTGTGTTCTCATTTATGTACCTTTTCTTTAAACACACATAACTAGGGGGAACAGATGTTACAGTCTCTAGGTCAAAAAAGACACAGAAATGATCAGATAGAGCTAAGTCTCTTACATCAACAGCAGCGATATCAACACCTTTAGAGATAACCAGATCCAAAGTGTGACCTTGAGTGTGTGTCGGACCAGTCACATGTTGTGTAAGACCAAAAGTATCCATTAAAGCATAGAGTTCTTTGGCAGTATTGTCCATGTTATTGTCTACATGAATATTTAAGTCACCTTTTATTATTAAAAAGTTGTATTCAGTGCATACAACTGACAGCAGTTCAGCAAACTCATCCATGAATTCTCCAGAATATTTTGGGGGTCTATAAACGACTAAAAACAGAACTCTTGAATCACCCTTCAGTAAGAATGACATATATTCAAAGGAGATAAAATCCCCAAATATTATTTCTTTGCACTGAAATATTGATTTAAAAATGGCAGCAACTCCACCACCTTTCCTGCAAGTAAAGTCTTGTAGTGCACTTTCATTGAGAACAGTATTACTGATACCATCATTCAATCACGTTTCATTAAGAAATAAAAAGTCCAAGTGATGTGTCAAAATAATATCATTAATTATTAGTGACTTGTTAACAAGAGATCGAACATTAAGAAGAGCTAATTTTAAAAACTTTACTGGAGACCCTGGTGGACTTTTTGGATGACATGTTATAGGAGTCAAATTGTTATCTCTATAAAGCTTTTTGCTTTTCTTTAATTTCACAATTTTACCTGTGTTACCTGTCACCACAGGAATTAAAGAAGCTGCATTAACTCCATAGGGCCCTGACTTTTTCTGGTTGTTCCTAAAAATAGAGCCATTGCATTCTGGACCCAGCACACATCAGACCTGTGTCGCTCTAAGATGAACACAACTGGCCTGAGGAGAAGAGTGATCCTGGGCCTGGTATCGTCGAGGAGGGATGGGTGGTGAAGATTGGTTCTTTAGAGGAGATAAGATGGGACCATGGTGGGGTAAAGGGTGGGGTGTCAGTCTTGTGCCAGCCAGAACCAGCTCGTTCATCTGAGCAGTTAAATCCAAGAAGGCAGGGGTAGGAGAGAAGCTGGATGAGGTGGAAGTAGGTGAATTTTGGGGTAAAGCAGGTGGGTCCTGAGATGTGGGGGTTGGGTTGACCTCTTCATTTTGGCGATTTTTATTTCTTGCTGGAAGCTCATTGACTCCATGTTCTTTCCTTGTTGTTTTGTTCTCCGATGGTACATGTTGTCCTCTGTCTTTATCAGAACTGATAGCAGTGTGACTGGTGAAGTAAAACAAGTTGGATGTGAAGAGTTTTACTCCAGCCTTGTTTAGAAACAGTCCATCTGCTCTAAAAAGATGACGACGTTCCCAAAAAATAGGAAAATTTTCTATAAAATTTAGTGAAAGGGCAGCACAAGCTGAAGACAGAAATTTATTCAAAGAGTAAATCCTTGAGAATTTCAGATCTCCTTTGCGGACTGGAGGTATCGGGCCACTGATGAACACTTTAGGCTGTATACAGCTCACAGTTTTTAGCAGATGGGTGAAATCCTGCTTTAACACCTCAGACTCCTCCTTGGCTAAATCACTTAACTCAAAATGAATCACAACATTTTTCAAATGTGGGTAATCTGCAACAATATGGAAGATTTTGTCAGCCAGGTCTGATACTGTGTCATTAGGTAAGCAGATCACTTTCACGTTGCTGCTAAACATCTTCTGAGCATCTTTAAGAGAAACTTCTCCCACTATCAGTGTGTGAGGTTGTTGCTTTGGCCGACCATGTCGCTTTTGTTTTCCTGGAGAACTTTCAGTGTTCGCAGTTCCAGAAGGTTGTGTGTTGACCTCATTAGAGCCAGATCCTAGGTCATTCAGCAGTGGGGCGAATCGATTACCCAGTTCTAAATCAAACTGGGTTTGTGACTTGGTGATACTCCTGCCTTTAGCAGATGTCCACTTTTGTGCCTGAGCAGACAAGGGAGTTGATGTTGAGGCTGCAGTCTGCGAAGCCAGTGCAGGCCAGTCCGTCTCATTATTGATATCAGGGCGCTTTGCTCGGCCCGTTAGCCTTTGAAGTGGATATGACTTTTTCTTAGGCTTAGCTCCCAGGGTATTCCAAGGAGGACTCGCACCTGTTGGCTTATCAACGGGAACAGGATCCTCCCTAGGCCTGATAGCTTTGTTAGCACGGGCTGGTAGCGAGTTAGCTTTATCCACTCCGCTGTTTTGAAACAGCGGCACAGTCGTATCATTATCATATCCACAGTGTCCATTAACCTCAATGTTTACTTGTATTCCTCGCACTGTAGTCTCCAGTTCAGTAATCTTTTGGAGAAGACTGCTGTATTCTGTTGTGGAAAGAGCCATTCTTCTGCTAGTTAGCTTGCTACTTGTAGCTAGCTAGCTTGCTACTTAGCTTTCCAGTTGAGCCAGCAAATAAAAAAACAGTACATGATTACCTCAGAGCCAGAGTCAGATGGTAAATGATAGAGTTTGATGTTGAGGTATCGTATCATTTCTCAGAAGAAAAAGTTCATGTTTAGTAAATAAATTCCTCTGTGAGCTCCGCTCTGCTCTTTTGCTGCTGTCGAAAATTATAATGTATAATCAAATTATTAAATTAAATTAAATTATCATGTTCACATGGCACCAAAAACAATCAGAACTAAGTTTCTTATTTGGAAGGTATCCAATCAAAATGACTTTTGTTGTGTGGAAGACAGGACAAGCCAGTAATGATGCAATAGGAAGTAAGCTGATTGTGTTAGCAGACTTAAGATGGCTCATGTGGTCTTACGCAGTGATCACATTAAATCTGTGTATACAAACATTAACACCATCCCATATCAGGTTGATAAATGCTAAGTGAGCATTGTAAAATGAATAAAATATTATGCATTACATTTTAGTTTACTAAAATCTTAATGTCACTTTGTTGACAAAAACTAGATTATAACTAAAATAGTCCTGATGACTAATTTTACAAAAAGCAGTTGCATTAAATCAAAAGTTGCTGTCAAACACCAGTTATCACTATTTCAAACCCTAAAAAATGTTTTTCAGGAGGTCTGAATTGTTTCCAATAGTTTTGATGCAAAGAAAAAAAACATGAGTTGTTTTCATTAGGCACAATATACTGTATATGTCTATCTATATCTCTCTAGTTTAATAACCTTGTCCAAATAAAATTGAAGAACATTAATTTCCTGGACTCAGAGTTACAAAAACTTAATGTTAGATGAACTTTCAGTTTGAATAGAATTATCACTATAATATATTGTAAGCATTTGTTATTACCAGCATTACATTATTAGTGTAAAACAGTGACAGCTCTGACGAAGCGCAACTGTAACCTATGCCTTTATATTTGTCAATCATTGGACATGAAATGTATAAATATCCGTGCGGTGTGTGTGTGTGTGTGTTAGCAGGTAGGGAAAGTCAGGGAGGATTTATGTTTATGTTTTATTTTGTTGTATTTATACAGAGAGGGCTGAGGCTTTTATGTATTTTATGAAAATGATTAAGAACTACTGTGTGTGCTGTTGGTAATCTGTTTCCTGACTTTCTGCTGGAATGATTAGCCATAGATCTCCACTGTAGGGCAGGTCATCTTCAGATAAAAGCAGCAGAGTGGAGTAGCAGGACTAAACAGAGAGGTGGACAGATAAAAACATGTGTTCAAACCAAATATATATTAAACTAAAAAAAAAAAAAAAAATAGTAATATGCTCGATCCGTACAAACAATGACTTGATTAACTACTTTTAACCATTGTGCACTCCTTTAAATGTTCATACACTTGAACACCTTATGTACACAAACTTTCCATATTAAAAAAGTGAAGCCAAAGTGAAATGTTTGTGATGAAAATATTACAGCCTTGACCATGTTATTAGCTTATAGCAAAATTGAATTTAATGCATTATTATTTTTGGCACAAGGACAGTTTAAAAAAAAAAACATTTCATTTACATTACATTACACTTTGCACCTTGTATATTTTGCAAATAAGAAATCCAGGCATTCACTGAAATTTCCCTAAAAATTCATGCAATGGTCTCTGGTTGTAGGGGGTCACTACACCTAAAACATATTCTCCATTTATTTTAGTGGTAGATGCTTAGATCTATTAGGCATTATTTAAAAAGCATTATAATATGTCATGATTACAGTATATGAAAAATATGTGGTTATAATGAGAGTCAATCGGGCTAATTTGGTCACGAGGTTACCAAGTGTCAGTATGATGCACATGTCATTTTCTGTACACTTCCAGTACACTTTTGATCTAAGCAAATCAAAATGTAAAAACAATAGTGGCATAGTGGCTTTGAAAATGACCAGAATATTGAGAGCCAAACATAAAAACACCCAAAATGTCACTTTTGGTCACAAAGATGCAAAGATAGGTTAAGAATGAATTTTACTGGTCACATCATATGATAAAAAAAAGGTATTTTTAAACCATATTAATACAGATTGGAAATTTATTTAGAGAGAATACAAAATAATTGGTCCATGTCCAAGTGTGTCAAGAATAGTTCATTTACCCTTCAGTACAGATAGGCCATGTTTTAGGTTAATGGGCTTGTGGTCATGGAGGGCTGGGAAATACAATGTGTGTGGAGGACTTCCCTCTGGAGACCCTCTGCTCTGCCTTTTACCAGGTGATATCTACTGATGGTCACATGGTGCGTCCTGACACATTCCCACACATTTTGTTGTGATCAGAGCCCAGTTGCACCAGTTAGCCGTGACACTCAGACTGGTAATGATAATACACAGTTGTTGTTGCAAAAAAGCCTCTGGGACTGGTCCTGTCCTGTCCCGAATGTCAGTTGGATAATGCGCCAGCTATTACAAATCAACGATTGTGCTCCCTACCATTTATAGAGGTCCAGTTTGAAACCATGGATGGACCATTTCACTGGAGCACATAGGGCCATTGCTTTGTGTTAGTCCTCTATAGGGTTTCCCTCCTTTGAGTTATTATAAGGCAAGAACAAGCCACGGGGGGTTTGGTCCTGTGAGGAGAAAAAAAAACAGTCTAAGCCCCAGAAAAAAAAAGAAATGCAGTACTTGTTGGACCTGTGAGTGAAACTCCACACGTTGGGTCACTTATCATTGGAGAAATTGCTCCAGGCCCAGCAGCACCTGTACAACAGAGAGGCTTGGCTGTGTCAATTTACACTGGGAGAAAAAGTGCTTGTATTACTTCCTACAGCCACATCTAATTTACTCGCAAAGAGGTAAGAACCATTTGTGGTTCTTGGAGAGAAGAAACACTGGCAAGAAAAAAAAACTTTTCCGAGATGGAAATAGGGATCCTCATATCTGAGGTGGAGCAAAACAAAGATGTGTGAAAACTGGAATTAAAGGAGACTAATTACAAACTTGGTGTTAAAAAGGATAATGGAGGCAATAAATGGCGTTGCCGTACAGGAATGGAGTCCAGCTGAGGTTTGAATATGATTATCAATAACTAACTTCATCACATGACTGATTTAATGCTGCAGCACATTTGCAAACATTTAAGGAATCCTTAAAATTTTAAAAGCGATGAATGAGGTCTGGCCTTCTCTGTACTGCCCCTAGTGGAGGCTGGAGACATTGGCTCCTCACACATCAGACGTCACTCCATTTACCAATGCAATGTGCAAAACTGGGCGTGCGGTGGCTTAGTGGTTAGGACGTCCACTTAACTGCAAGTAGGTCCTGGTTCAAGTCCTGGGGGTGGGTCTTTTCTGTGTGGACTTTGCATGTTCTCCCCGTGCTGCGTGGGTCTCCTCCAGGTTTGACTTCCTCCAACAATCCAAAAACATGACCATTGGTTGGAGTCTCTAAATTACCCGTAGGAGTGAATGGTTGTCTGTGTTAATAATAATAATAATAATAATAATAATAATAATAATAATAATAATAATGCATTGGATTTTATATAGCGCTTTATCATAGATGCTCAAAGCGCTTTATCATAGATGCTCAAAGCACTTTACAAAATTAAGGCATTATTCTTTCACTCCAACCACCACCAACACTCACTCACAGACTACATTCATACTAAGCAATGTGGGTGAAGTGTCTTGCCCAAAGGCACAATGACAGATACCACTGTAGCACCTGGAATTCTCAGTAGTCTCCCATCCTGTACTAAGGCCCAGACCTGCTTAGCTTCCGAGATCTAACGAGATCGGGCAATGCGATGGACTGGCACTCTGTCCACGGTGTACCCCCTACCTAATGCTCATTGAGAGCTGGAAATAAGCACCAGCAGACCCCCACGACCCTGAAAAAAGGAACAAGCGGGTCTGAAAATTGATGGATTGATGGATGTTGTGCAAAACTGAACAAGCCAAAATAATGCTGTGCACTTTCTCTGGGGTATACAACATTCAGCTACACAGTAACCTGTGTGCGTGCTGTTGAACCTGCGCTCTTGCCCAGTATCAGATTTGACAGTGCGGTTATCAGGTATCCCATGACAGAAAAACACTTCTTTTCAGCTGAATACAAATGTACTTGGGTATGAAGTACTGCTTTTGATTGTTCGTGGTCCAACTCTCAACATTTTAGTCAAAGTATTTCAATTTGCCATATTTTATTGTAAAATGTCAGTGTCTGCTCTCTATGGGTTGAAACCCGGCTATTACAATGATTTTTGCTATTGGCTGATAACAAGATCATGTGACATTTTGGGACCATCTTGTGTCACAAACAAGCACTGTTAGCCCCGCCCATTTTATAAAAACTAGCACCTGTGGGCTCTACAATCTGTGGTGAGTATGTGGATTGAGAGAAGAGTGAATAGAGGTATAGTGATTAATGAGTAGCGAGTAAACATAGCATAGTTTGTTCATTGGAAATTTTATAGTGGAGACTGGGCGTGTCTTAACTGCTCCAGGAGCCCCGCCCATATTCAAGGCATTTTTTTGAATTTCTCTCCTAGTGGCAGGTCAGCAGAAACATGAGGTCTGACGTGAAATCTGATCGTAGCTTCCGCTCACGTCAAAATTGATAAATGCCTAAGCTTGTATGAAAATGGTCATACCCACGTCATACAAACAGATCTGTGCATACAAACGGTTGATAAATGAGGCCCCGATGTGAGAGCAGATATAACCAGATGGTAGCCATCCTCTCTGCATGCTAAAGGAGGTGACGGTGGTTCTTTTGGTATGGCTGATATTGTACACCCTGTATCTTCATTGCATGTGTAGCGGAATGATGAACTGAATTTACATTCAGCTTGAAATGCTGAGAAATTACATGCAGTCAAAACTACAACTATGAACAAGTGAGCAGTTGATTTATGCGCTCTTTGAGTGCTTTCTAATTATTTCTCTGTTTGTGCGTTTTTTTTGCCTCAGACTTATTGTTTTCCGACACCCTCATATTGCATTGTCAACAGACCATTTCCTTCAAAGAAAGGTCACGAGATACACTGTCATGCAGGCAGAATTCACAAAGTGACAGCTATTAATCACTGCAACCATCCAAGGCTGTGAACAATGAAATGGCTTTCTTGCGTAAGTGACAGAATTCTACAGTCAGTCAGCGTGACGGTGACATATTTGAAGGAGATGCGCACTCTTTTATATGATACAACAGCAGGCAGAGCTGATGAGACTTGATCTTCCAGGATTAGCATGAAAAGAGTTGAAGAAATACCTCTTACTTGGACAGCCTAAGGTATATCTGCCTCCGCAACAGGACGGCAGAGTGACAATTCCAATGATAGCAAAAGGAAAAAAAATCTCAATCATTATTTTTGCCTTCTAGGCAAACTAACTGACAGTTATATAATGCTTCATGCAGACTTAAAGTCCGTCATGGCTCTCTGCGGTTTCCTGCCTGACAGAGTACAAGAGATGAACCCGTCTTTCATCTTGTAGTCTGCATTATTCATCTAAAACCATGTTCCACTCACTTAACCTGAACAATTTGATCACAATTACAACAGCATATCACATTTCAGAGCTTCTGTTTTTCCGAATGGATGCACAAAAAAACAGCATTTAACAACAAACTTGCATTTTACTGTTAGACTTTAATTTTTTTTGTGTCACTCTAATCCTACATGCGTCCATTGTTGCACGTCCTCTCTTGTGTCGGATTGTGCAGAGTTTGGTATTGTGTCACCTTGACTGTTGTCAAAGGCGAGCTTAGAAAACTGCAGATAGCTCAAAACAAGGCTGCATGTTTGGTGTTGGCCTGTTGTACACAATCGAACATTAAGCGTACGCATGATTCTCTCTCATGGCTGATGGTAGGAGATCGGTTAGCCTAAAGCACAGCTGTAATGTTTGAATCAGTGTTAATCACCTAAACACCTGACTTCTCTTTCAAACAAATAGTTTTTCAAAAAACACTGTCCATGACTATGGCACTGGAGGGTCTAGCAATGGTCAGCTGAAAGTATTGTATCTAAGTGAAACAGGTATTTAAAAATAAACTTTAATAAAATTTGAGAATGACTGTATGTTGAGTGGTACATTGTTTTTAATCTATATTTATAGTTTATTCATGAGGATTATGACGTGTGTTTTAAATTTTCTTATCCGGTATATTATTAATTGTGTTTGTAATTGAAATATTGAAGTTGATGTGATTGTCTGTATTTGTATTTTCATGTTGTCTCTGTGGACACCAGGAAGACTAGCTGGTTACTATGCTACCAGCTAATGGGGATCCTTAAAGCTGATATCCGGAGTTTCTGAGAGGACGTCTCGATGCCCCGCCCTCAACAGCTCCACTTCCTCCCCCTGCCTCTGCAATCTACCAGATGCGTGCACATCGTGTAACATAACAAGGTTGCATCGGGTCGCATTGATATAGGTCTATGGGTCAGGTAAGAGCCAAAATCATATTTACATGTTTGCTGTTGTGTCGTGCAGCCTTGTTTCCGTGCACAGGTCCACATTCACTTTGATTGACAGTCTCAAAAACACAAAGTCAAAGCCTATTGGCTGGGCGCAGTAGGCGATCGTTTCCATTTGTATAGGGGTCTATAGGACGAAGGAGGGACTTATATACAATAATGTTAATGAATGAGCAATGGCAGATGACCATAGTAAAAGACTAGTTAGGTATTTTTGAGTTTCAAAAGAATCATACATAAACATAGATTTCTCAGAAATTCCGGAGATCAGCTATTTTTTTGCTTTTGTCTTTTTCCTTTCAGCCCAAACAGAGGATTACTGTGTGCGCACCAGGGGATGAACCTCTGATTGAACATAATGAGGAATAAAGGTAGGCTGGCTGGAGAATACACTTGCATCTTGAGCAGACATCTGACTGGGTGTGATGATGTGAGCCTCTGCCCACTCCTGCCATGGAAACACATGTATATGCTCTGATAGTAGCAGACACACTCAGCTCCTGTTTAAGATCCCATATGATCTACACAGGCAAATGCGAGGCTTCCTTTTCCATCAGAAGCCTCGGGAATCGCCTGCACTGTATTTTAAAGCAGTTCTTTCATTTTGGAAGGATTTGTCAAAGGAGCCAGTGCTGACGAGCTGTGAACAAAATTATAAGCTGACTACTTCCCCCACAGTGGCAGCGAGCAGTTGGTGAAAAAAAACATCAACCTTTACACATAAATGTGTGAAGGAATACATGGCACGACAGTCAGCCTCCTGATGTTGATAGGGTTGTAATGGCTTCAAAACATGAGATAAAGAAACGGAGAAAATTAACTTTCTCTCCATGGACTGTCTCTACACTTACGCTTCAAATTTAATGCATATGCTCCAATATGCTCCTTCCATCAATTGCAAATGTCAATAGTTTCAATTTAATTAAAGGGAATGGAGTGATGATCAGTTTCAAGGCTGTAGCTGCCTGTTGTAATCCTCCATCTACCACCTACAAATCAGAGGGGGTGTAAAAATGGCACTAATGTAATCCTGCATTCACTCAATGTTCACTAAATAAAGCAAGATTATTTACTTCTGTTCCTGGAGAACCACTAACCTGCATTATTGAAACCGTGATCCAATGTGTGTTATCAGGGAGCTTTGCTGATGGGCCACTAAAAACCTAAACATTAGATTTCTGCAGTTACGTTCCCATTGGAATGATTAACCATGTTTATATTAAATATTTACGGAAAAGGAGGATTTCAAAAGTGTCAAAAGTTTGTATTTAGCACAACCAATATTTTCGGGGAATAATAATTAAGTTTGTTCAATTTGAATATTGCTGAAGTGTCATTATTTGCTCCTTATTATTGGCTGTTACTCAGGTAAGCAAATGTCAGCTTTATATACAGACTGTATATATATTTGCTCGCATCCAAGAGCTTGATTCCACTTCGCAGCCTTTCTGAACATTGAGTGCTCGTTCATAATTACACATTCTATCAGCTTTGAGTATGAACGGAATGCAACCCTGAAGTGATCTGCAATGCGCAAAAGGGGTCTTGAGGCACTGTTTACGAAAGTAAATTTAGAGGTATCTCTGGCACTGATAATATGACAAATATTTGTTAATTTTAAGAACTCACTCTACTTCCACTGTCTACTCTTCTACTTACGTCCTCCACGAAGGCTTCCCGCTAAGGATGTAACGGTATTCTAATTACCGCGGTGTCTTCGTTTCAAAGGTCTTGCGGTAATACCGTGCCATGTGACCAAACGTGATCTCGGAGTACTCCCGCTAGTGAATTTTTTTCCGTCGCTATTGAGTGAGCTGTTCTGAGAAGTAAACAACATCTCCCATGATCCCCTAAAATGAGAGGTATGGACGCATTTTGGTTTAGCGGTAAACAAGAACGATCTAGGAGAAAGCAGAAAATATTAAGCCTGCCCGCGCACAAACTGATAATGGACGTTGTTACACGTTGGAATAACTCGTTCGATAGGCTCGAGCGCTAGCTTAACAGGCAGTCGCTGCAGCCCTGTTAAGTGATGAAGTAAGTGCAGTGCAAGTGAGATAGACTCTCTAGACGGGACCGACATTGCAGACGCCAAGGGCATCGTTGAACTTCCCACAACTGTGCTTTGTGAGGAATCCCCAGTTCAGGAACCTTCCCGACCAGAATGCCTACAGAGGGAGGATGTTTTCAGCAGGCTGAAATTGAGAGCAACACAGATGCAGAACCAAGTATGTATTTTGTTTTACTATGTGTGTGTCAAAATAGAAATGTAATGTATTGTACGAGCTGTGTTGTTGGTAGAGGGATGCAAGACTGGTGACATTTTTATTGCTTCTTGCTTCCACAGAACCCCAGTAAGGAAGAAGCAGTCGAGCCATGGACAGCCAGGATCTGTAAGTAAGACTTAATGCTGCGGTGGGTGTGTCTCCTCCAACCAAAAAGAACGCTCTTAAACATCTCTTGGGGGATTCTTCATTTAAAAGTTGAAAGACACTAAACTCAACATTATTGTTTTCCAGTTGTTCCAGTAGATGTCAGTTTAAAGACACTCAACTGAAAGTTGTTTTTTTTTTATTATTATTTTTGCTTGTAACTTGAAACACTGGATGTTCCTGCACCATTCTTTGCACTTGAAAATACCTGTTGGTTGGTAGTAATACATGTGTTTGGAACATTGAAGGACAATGTTTGTGTTCAATTACAATAAGTGTGTTTATCCTTAACATTCCTGGCACTTAATTTTCCACACTATGGCATTTTTCCAAGTAATCTTTTTGTTTTGGACAATACCGCGATAATACCGTACCGTGGCCTTAATACCGTGATAATATCGTACTGTGAGTTTTTGATATCGCTGCATCCCTACTTCCCCCCTGCCCTGCCACTCCGTCTGGGTTGCAGAATTATCACGCTATCGCATTTTAATGACGTAAAGATCAGATAGAGTGCGACCTCCCCGTTCAGACTGCAGTCGCATTTCAAAATATCAGATACATATAGGATTTATATCCACATATGAAAGTGGCCTGGGTCGGATTAAAAAAAATCTGAATTGTACTGTTAACAGTGACATGAAAAAATCAGATATGGGCAAAAAAAATCTGAATTGACCTGCAGTGAGAACATCTTATTACAGGATAATCTTTTACAAAGAGATTCTGATTAAAATGGCTACGAAGGATTCGTGTTTGAACCAGCTAATGCTAATGTTAGGGTTTGTTTGCCAGGAAAGTGGGCTTTGCTTGTTCCGGCGTGAACACGCAAACAAAAGTGGATCAGGCAAGCAAATTCCAGAACGTTTGTTTTGGCTGGACTCGGAGCGTTTTCAACCAAATTCACACCTCTGACAGAGCTAATGGGCAGTTGCAGCTCTGAAGCAAAAGTAAAGTCAAAAGAACACCATTAAATATATTAATTGAATAAACTTACCACAATAATCAGTTTTTAACATGTTTGAAACACTTTTCCGTGAGCGTTCCCTGAGACAATGGGCTGTGACGCACTGAAGAGAAGCGAATGACTGTAGCTGAGTTTCCATTATAGATTTTTGCAAAATAAAAGTGTAATTTCTATATGTCGACAAAGTATAATTGCTCTTTGAACATTTTCCATTGAACATTGTTTTTGGGCAGGAGCCTCGCAACTCCTGTGAAATCTCATCCTGTAAGACTTCGCTGAAGGTAGACGGACACTCAAACACTCCTTATAACACGTACAGTATATATTCCTTTGTTGTTCCTGTCTATTGTGACAGTAATAATTTTAAAGTCTAATGCTAAGAAATGTCCCGGTCTCCTCCTCTGTTTATACTTACCTCGTCATATTTTCTCGGCGAGAAGTGCTCATGTGACCAGGTACGTCACATGACAATGTACGTCACTGTATTTGCGGAAAAAAAGTGTTTCCATAGCGCTTTTGCGACACTTTTTAGCAATATTTGAGTGTTTTTCAAAATTGTTTCCATTACCAGTTTTTATTGCGCAAATTTAGATTATCCTGAGTTATGGTGCTTTAAAAACAAGCTGCTCTATCACTGGTGGGGTTTTTCCTGTCATTTTGCAGTGAATCAACAACTGTGCTGTTAAAACTAACCGACTAAAATCCAGGTGATAAAATTACCAGCTCTCCACCCATTCATCCCTAATCCAAGACTATACCAATGTGAAGCCTTAGGGGTCTTTAGGGTATAGACTTATGAACATATTGAAAGAAATACACTCTAGCTTGGTCTGGGAATACCTAAAGAGCATAGACCGAGCAAGATATATAATATTTGCCTTGTTTGAGAGGGCGAGTGGATTAACCTGCTTAATCTGCTGCCTTTAAGAAGGGTTGACAGGAAATGAGATGGACAGATGGATGACCCTAGGCATTTTCATTCCCCTGTGGTAGAAAAAGATGATTGAAAAAAAAAAATCCAGCAGAAGATTTCTGCTCTCATAGATATTGTTTTTGTTTTTTATACATTAGATAAACCGAATCAATAATTGTTATACAAGGTCCCTGCAGTCTTTTAAGAACTTTCTATTGCCACTTGAAAAAAAATGTAAGACCAACATTAATAAAATGGAGTTCGGGACAATATAACCCAAATGTTTGTTTGAACATAAAATACAACTTTTTTTTTCATAACTGGCAAGAACTATTAATTCTTCTTAATGATATGGTTACAAGCATTGTTGGCTCTTTTCACACCTGACATAGAGCTGACTGATGAACAGCAGCCCTGCAGTGCCACTAAAATTCAAAACCACACATCACAACTTGAAGCTGTGAGAAAGGGATGCAGCATGCTTGCAGAAACTCAATGGAATAACCTGAGTTTAACATGATTAGTTAGCGAAAGACAGTTATAGCTCTACCAGATCAAATGCACATAAGGCTTTGTGAACCATTGAAATGCGAGTGAAGGAGTAACTAATGTATTGATTTGGTCTTGTTATTAAAGAGTAAATAAAGAGATGTAACTTGCCTGGTTCATTGGAGTTTAATAGTGATTTCATTAATAACCATTTTCCTAAGGGAAGTAGCACCCTGCATAAAATGTTATCATAATAATTCCATTGTTAATAATACTAATAAATTACTCCATTCAACCCCAACACAAAGTACCCAAATTTAATCAAATGGTATTTTACAATCAGCTGTTGTGTCAGGCATTCCTTTGTAAACAGGTAAACTCTACTAAAGCAGAAAAAGATGGGAATGAATGTACTGTATATTCCTGATTCTATGTTAAGCCAATGAAAACTGATTTCAAGCAAAGGTTTTTTCTTTTTTTACGCTTTCTTCAAACATCAGGAAAACTGACAAGTGACAAAGAGGTGTCGCTGTCACTACAACTAAAACAAAACATAATTAAAAGTGCAGGAGAGCATTGCTTTATGCTGAGCTGTGGCCGCAGGCGTGGTTTGATCGGAGCATGCTCTGAAATGAACTCCTGGTGACCTTGAGGTTCACATCAATTTTGCATGAGGTCTTTTCAACAAATAGAGCCGGGATTGTACCGCAGCACTGACTCACCTGTCTCGAGGCCAGAACCCACACAGGGGACATACATTTTAGAATTGATTACTTTCCAGCTGATATTTTATCCAGACAAATGTTATCTGATAAACATTCCTCTGAATGCATGTTTAAGTGGCGTGATATCGACTCCATTGTAATGTAGTTTAACCCTCCTATTACCCTTGGGGTCAATTTGACTCCATTTGATGTTTATCACTCAAAGAATATTTGAATGGGTGCAATCAATTAAAAATAACATTTTCAAGATGCTTTTTTTTCAATGTGCTGAACATATTGCACGCAATGGTGTGCCTGTGGGGTCAATTTGACAGGACTTTTTTGCTTGTGTGTGACCCATGTGTGACCTTACATCCCCACACCTGCAGGTGCAGATTGATACTTTTGAATTGATACATGAGGTTTACAGTCAATGAGGTTTTGGAACAGCTCTTTCACAGTGAAAGTAACATAGAGGAGGATGTGTCTGAGAAAGAGGATTGTGTTGAGAAGGACCCGTTACAAAAATGGAGATACAAATAAGTAAATAAATAGGCTTATGAGAGGAAAGGGGGCTGGGGTCACTAATATCAATCAACATGGTTCAATATGTGGGGGTCATGAACGTGCACCCCTAATTAGAAAAAAATTAGATGAAAGATTTTCAAGATTACACTTACTCTAAAACTGAAAGTTTGACTTGATGGTGGTGCTGCACGATAGGTCAAATCATCACCACGACCAATAGGGTTCATACTCTTGTGGTCATTAATGTTGTCACTGATGTTGGATGAAAACTATTCCAGATAAAGTAATTCTATATTAAGAGTTTGGCCTGATGGTGGCGCTAGAGAACAGGTCAAAATTCATTATCAAGGGGTTATTTCTGTATTCAACAAATAAACAAAGTGCCTGACGCAAAAACTTGGTCAACAATTTTTTGAAAATCCTTTTCTGGAGGCAAATATCCCACAATGGTAAAATGTGTTAGTAATATTTGGGTATAATAGGAGAGTCAAACCTGGGTTCAAAATCTATCAAACGACAAATTCAGGATCAATTTATTTTTTATTTTTTCTTAAAAACAGTCTTTTTATTCTATCCTATTAAAAAAAAAAAAAAAAAGGGAAATTCCAAAAATCACAACTCCAAGTAACCAATAGCCAAAAGGCGAAACCATACATCTGCCCAGAGTCACATCCCATAATAGAAGACTTCAGCCTAAGCACTTTTTTATTCCGCCTTTCCAATCATGACCATGCCCTTGATCCTGCCTCACAGCAGATTCACAGTAAACACAGTGACAGGTGTATCCATAAAGCGGAGCTGGAAGCCTCATTGTGCAGTGGCGCACGCTGGACTATTTGTCAACTGAAGAGCTGTCAGGGTTCCCACCCGTTTATTCACCGTGTCATGAGTGGGCGAGGTGAAGGTAGCGCAGGAACAAAAAAATAAATCTGCAGCGTGAAGCCAGATAGCGAGTGTGATTCAGAAGGATTAGAAGGAAAATCACAAGTGACATTTTTTCTCATTTTAGACAGAAAAACTAACTCAAGAAGCAACTTGTTATAGAGTGATGCGGCTCAACGTTCCTTTGACATCATCAAGGTATTATTTTTTTGCAATTGTAATAAAAACACATTGATTTTAGGTTATATTGTGGTAGTATATATTCAGCACTGGAGGTGTGAGTATTTGCTGAGGTAAGTAGAAAAAGGTTACTTTCTTTTTCTTTCTTTTTTCCCCTCATAATTGTTAAATTGAAATCTACATAAACAAACAAATTTCCTTTTGTTTCAAAATAATAAACATGCAACCTAATAAACCTAATAAAATGTTGATATAAATAATTTCCTGGCAACCTTAAAGACATTTTTTTTCTAGAATTACTTTTTTTAATCATATTTGTTATACTGTATTAGAAATACAGAGTAGCCAGGAATAGTTACAAGTTGTGCCAGAACAGAATTTTCAAAATGCATTTTATTATTATTATTATTATTATTATTATTATTATTATTATTATTATTATTATTATTATTATTATTATTGTTTATAATAATAATAATAATAATAATAATAATAATAATAATAAAAACAATAACAACAACTAGATTTATATTTGACAAACTGAAACTATCGAACATAGTTGTTTAAGATTTTGTTGTTTTAATTAAAAAATGAATACAAATCTGATCAGCATTTTTTTTTTAATCAATTACAGTACTAGACATTTGAGGCAACCATATTTAAAGTCCAGGCAACCCCACATGGGGTCCTGACTCCAAGGTTGAAAAACACTGGACTGTGGACAATGTTACATTCATTTATAAATACATGTATATACAATATCCAGTGAGTAAGAGATTAAACAAACATATTTTTACAGGTTCACTTTCAAATACAGAATAATAAACATCATTATTTCATTTTGAATACGTTTTTGTTTTCATTTTAATTGTTATCTTACATATATATATATATATATATATATATGTATGCACTGCTTTGAGTGCATTGTCAATGCACTCAAAGCAGTGCACATATATGCACTCAACCATATACAGTATGTGAATAGTTCTCACACTTTAAAACAATTTATTCACAACAATTGTTTGTGTGCATGTACTGTATGTTTATATGTATGTACTTGTGCAACCGGACGCATATGAGTGTGTATACTGATGTATGTAAAATTCTGTACATACTGTAACCTTTTCCCCTTTTATAACACTCATAACTTAATTGTACATTTTGTTCCACATAGATATAGTAAAAGCCCATTTATATTTTATTACTTTTAGTTTCTATTGTATCATACTGTTATGCACATCACAAATGTAGCTATTTTTTGACATTGAATCTTTTCGTGTGTACATCGTTCTATGTCACACTTGCTTTGGCAATGTCAACCTGTTTCTCATGGCAATAAAGTTGAGAGAAAGAGAGAGAGAGAGAGAGAGAGAGAGAGAGAGAGCGAGCACACCCCTCCAGTGCACGGTGATTGCACCAGAGGGGAGCTGTGCTGTGATTGGCTCTGGAGCACACGTGAACTGGCGCGCACGTGACTCTGGTGCGGACCGCTCCCGGTGGACAATTTCATGAAATAGTTTGAGAACGGTATCATTGCATCCAAACAAATCCAACCTTGCACACCTTTGAACCAAGCAGCAGCCATGTTGAAAGTCTCAGGTCAATCTGAGCCTGATTCGCAGAGATACTTGAGGAACAGACAGACAGAGATTCCTTGCTTTATAGATAGATTGAATTAAAGAAGACATATAGTTCTTAAAGTTGATTTTTAGTGTCTTCCTTTGACAAAAGATTAAAGATTGGATTCATTCATTCCTCTGTTTCACAAAGCACTGCTGCAACTAAACAACTATTAAAAACCCATCAGTGGGCCACTTTAATGCAACTGGAAAACATATTACATGGGAAGCTCTATTCATTAAGAATCGATCCCCTTGCCCAAGCCCGTCGCTGTAAATACATGCTACAACTTCATATTTGTATTCATCTAGCTGACCAACAAAGTGTTTTACTCTTTCCAGCAGATACAGGAAATGACTGCCTTGTAAAACTAAACTTTAAATTTGGAAATCACTTTTGTATGCATAGAGGGGTAAGGCTGAATGCTGCTAAAAAGTCAAAATCTGTGTTCAGAAGAAGACATTGTTGCACTGCTTTGTTAGTTTCTGTTGTTTTCAGGAAGTTTTCAAAGAGCCTTTTTTTCCATTTGTTTTATTGCGCTTCATGTATTTGAGGATATATCATAAACAAGTTGGTAGACACAAAGGAAGGAGCAGCTTTTGTTCAAATGTAGTCTTTTTATGAGTTGCAATCAGTTATTTTGTATCTAAAAGTGACTGTGTGGGCTAGACCATTTAAACGATTTCAGTAATCAAAATCGCTGAAATGTTTTTCTTGTGAAGCTATGACAGGAGAGGAAGCAGCTATGAGCTGAGCCTTTCATAACTGAACCGTTTCTATCAAAGCTGAAAGTAATTGGGCTGTGTTTCTTTCTTCTTTTTCTCCTGCTTTTTTTTCTTGCCGTTTGTTAGATTTGTAAACATGAATTAAAAGTTTCAGATGAAGTTATGAAAGTTTAAAGTGTAGTGCAGTGGTTCCCAAACAGGGGTACAGGAGCACATTGCAGGGGGTACTCGGAAAGATTTAACAATTAATTTAAAAATAATAGTTCTTTGTTAGACTTTTTTTTGACAAATTCACCAAAAACTATCAGTACTATTGCTCAATAAAATACTACAAATTATTGTAATTTATTTAAACATAATTATTTTATGCTGTACATGCCCTCTTATCACACTACTGGCAATAGGAGACAAAGATTTGCTACATTTTACAAAGGAGAACATATTTACTTAATCACATAGAAATGCATGGTATTTAAAAAAAATTAATTCCACTTTAAAATCCACTAATTGTTTTGAATTTGGAGATTCATGCTGCGTTCACACTGAATGTGTCTTCTGCGGCACCGGACACGTCTCCCGCACGAAACGTTCGGCAGGTTTCGCAGGATCAAAAAATGTCCCCATTCGCTTCATATATGCGTTTGAAGCAAAGCCCCGCCCACCAGCGACACATCCAACTAGGGGGGGTTTCACCGCCTGCTGAAGCGAGAAGCTGTGCTCCTATTTCACCTCTCTTAAACATAAACCACCGGTGAAAAATGCCGGTGTGATTAGCAGCTAATGCTATGCTAGCTCAGTGTCAAATTGCAAAGATGAAAACTACAGAGAGAACTTTTACCTGCTACTACCACCTCCTCGCTGATTCTCCTCCACGCCAAATCCTTCCTAGTCCGGTCCCGGTTATAAAGGCCGTGTCATACAGCTCCAGGTGTTCACGCACAGCTTCTACTCCATGGTTGAATGGGTGAAAACGGCGGTGTCCGAGTTGACGGCCTGACGTCATCGTCAACAAAGACTCTGATTGGCTTTCGTCATGCGAAACAGTCGCAGGAGTTCAATATTTTCAACTCATACGAATGCGTGAATGTGATAAAAAATCAGGAGTATGCTCGCACAACCAACGCTCTTTAAGCGCAAATCGGACCGCACCACCGCAGAGGAAAGATTTCGCCTCTGGGCCGAGTCTATCCATTGGCTTTGTATGTAATCTGGATGCACAAACATTTTGTGACGCATCCGGTGTGAACACAGCATTAGTCTGAGATAGACACAGTTAGAGGTTTATGAGAACCCACTGCTAAACACGATTTGACAAAAATGCAAAGGGGGTACATGGGACAAAAAACATTTGAAACCACTGGTGTAGTGTGTGTGTACGTGTATGTGTGTGTAGTTGTTGTCGTACTTATGTGGCTTGTAAACAGAAATCATGGAAGGAGGCAGGCAGTACCTGTGTCTCCCTGTAGGGGATGAGTTATGCAATTATGCGCTTTCTGCCATTCATAGGTTATTGCCCTTTTCAAATCTTCCAATTACGGTCTGAAGCTCATGTTCCTTATTAGTTGGTGAACAATCTGACTCTTCATTGCTTCACAATGGCCACTGTTACATGATGTCTTTTTAAATTCAGAATGAAAGTATTCTGCTTTACATGGAGATAATATTTCCTAATTGAGGTTTACATGGAAAAATATTTATTTGTCTTTATTCAATTCTGCTTTAGGTCTGGGAGTAGGGAATGGTTCTGATTGGACAGGGAGCGAACGTGACTTATAACATCTTTCAGTTAAAAAACACACATGCTTTTGGCGGCCATCTTGGATTATGTCGTCACCAGCACGTCATCGACCGGAATTATTTCAAAGCAGAATTAAAAGTTCAAAAGATCAAGGATTTATTCTTTTTGGAATTAAAATCAGATTAAACCAGCCACTTAATTCAGATTTAAGTTTAATTCAGAATGGTCATTTGTATTCAGAATTAGGTGTTTACAAGGTCAGTTTACAACTGACATTTGTAGCCTATTTAAGTGTGGACATTTCTGATATGAGATATCACACACAGCTGCAGTAATACTCACTGTGGAAACTGGCAAATGGTGAAAAATGTAGCTCGTCTGTTAGTTTCATAAGCACTTCATAGCCCGTTAAATATAATGTCCCTGCAAGCTGTGAATCGTTATTACCATTTAACATTGTAATGGATTGGATTCCAACATCCATTTTTAAGCCTTTTAACTGTTGGATGTGTGGAATTAATGTTGTTATTTTCCACAACAAACTACTACCATTGTACTGAATGATACTCAGTGTAGTTAGCTTTAGTAGAATATATTACATTAAGGGGACAGAAAATATTTGAAAAAAATATGATTTCTGATACGGACTTATTGTGTAATAGTCAATTAGATTTTTTGCACCCTTTTCCTTTTCACTTTTTTCTTTTCCGTGCACCAGAGATTTCTACACAAAGAGCAGTTTCACACCAGCAGGGTGCCGTGCCGGTTCAATCTTCACTTATTAAAATGGTTGTTGTGCTCAGACCAAAAATAATTAGGTTTGGGCACTGAAATGCTGGTTTGTAGACCTAAAAAATAGCTTTTCAAGGTGAGACGGTAGTATGCAACTTTCACTTTGGTTTTACTATTAAACTGGTGTAACTATGGGCCAGTTCACTGAAAATCAGTTGCTCAAAAAAGAACCCTGGTGGTCTGAAATCATCTACATTGAGAGAGGATTTTCTAAACCTTTAGGGAATGAAACGTTTTTGTCCTAACATAGAGTAAATCTATATTTTTCAATGGGTTTTGTGGACATCAGTAATATTTACTGTAAATAATAACATTTAATTATTTTTTTTAAAACATACACATGTGGCATTCCCACATGGACTGTGTCCTTTAAGTGTGCCTTTACAAATATTGTTCAAAACTCAACAGTAAAACTGAAATATCTGAAGTAAAAACCTGCAATGACAACATTCTGAGAGTGACGTTGGACCTTCTTCTGCACCAGGCAGTGGGCTGGTTTGCATCACACCTTCAGGACACGGAACAATGTGTTAAAGTTATTCCACAGGGCTAGGGTTGGGCATCGTTTGGATTTTAACGATTCTGATTCCAATTCTCCATTTCGATTCCTGTTTTAAACGATTCTCGATTCCGATTCTTTGAGTTGTGCAGGTCAACAATTTCACAGGATAATTTTTTCATTTGAAAAAGCCTTTACACAGACCATTTTTATTAATTCACTTAGTTGATACAGTTTAATTTGGTTGCTCAATTACAAAGGTCCCCAACTGTAACTGTAAAACTCAAACTTGCTGAAATAACACTACAAACAAGTTGGCAGCAGTCTAAAAAAAAAGAGCTACAGCCCAGGTAGATGTGAAACAAAATAAAACAAACTCAAACCCTGAAGCAGTCATGTGACAAATCAATCAACAGTTCTTGTTGAAGATTATTATTATTCTGGCAACTTGGTCCTGTGTGAAATTTGAACTTTTTAAAGCGACTTCAAGCAACAACTCCCTCGGCCGTCACTGTCTGTAGAGCCGAGGCAGCAGCCCCTCCCACCCACTACAGTGAGACGGCTGCAGCGGAGGGCTGTACTACACTTCCTCAATTTAACGGAGCAAAATTAAAGCTGTTAACTTCTTGAATAAGCCTACATTCTGGATGACGAAGTTGATCATTTAAACCGTAAAAGCGGTGCTGCCTATGATACGGCCAGAGAAGAGGTGATCAGTCCTCTCTCTCCCCTGTTAACGGCTTCACAGACACACACACACACGTTCCTATTTGGAACCGGTTCTCGGTGCCCACCTTACACAGAGCTCCATACTGGGACCACTGCTATTAAATCTCTTTATAAATGACTTGCCCCTAATCTGCCCGGGGTCAGCTGGCAACTCTACGCAGACAATGATGTTATTTAGGCACCTGTGAAGTCACCTGAACAGGCAGCAGATGTCACCCAAAACCAGTTGGTGCTCAATCTAGCCAAGATGGTCTCAATGTGTTTTTTAATAAGAAAACTAAATGTATGGCAGAAATTCCCAATACATTTGAAAAATAATAGCATGTAATCTATGACAGAATTCAAATATCTTGGGTTGGTTCTTGACCCGCAGCTAAAATTTGACAAACATCTCTCTATAAAAGCAAGGAATCTGTGTGTCTGTGTATCTGTGTGTTCCTGAGAGTTTCAACATCGCTGCTGCTTGGTTCAAGGGTGTGCAACATCAAATTTGAGTCATCAGTGATGATGTCATCAGTCCTATCTCTACAGTAATGATGTCATCAGTTAGAACATTAGAACATTGGAACATTGGTCCTACTACAGTGATGTCATCAGTCCTACCTCCACAGTGATGATGTCATCAGTCCTACCTCCACAGTGATGATGTCATCAGTCCTACCTCTACAGTGATGACGTTCCACCTTCAAGCACAACCTCATATGGCCATCCATGAAAAGGCTACTTACCTTACCACTTTTCTAATGCAATACATACATCATACGGGCACTGCACTAGTATTAAAAAAATCTCTAAAACAATACAAAACTACCTAAATTGTTTCAAACTAATCAAAATTGTACCCATTTGTAAATAGCTGTGTGTATGTGAATGTTTGATAATCTTTGTATTTTGGGCGGATAAGTTTTATTGTTTCGCTGTAGTAAAAAAGGCCCAACCAGGGACAGAAGTTGTAAACTAGCATTAGGTACATATTCTATGTGCATCACATTAGCTGCAAACTTTTGTATCTATGTTTGAATGTCTATTTATGTCCCTGTCAAATAAATACATTAATAAAAAAAAAAAAAAAAAAAAAAAAAAAATGTGGATCACTTAGGGCCACATACCTTCTGGAATATAATCTGACTAAGGATGCATTTAAATTATAGTATTACTGGCCACACAAAAAATAGCTGGTTGTGGTTAAAGACTGAAATAAAATAAAATTGTAGCAGAACATTATGAACTCCAGTACAACAGTAACCTGAGACGCGTGCGTCGAGTGAGAAAAAAACAAGTTTGAAGTGCTTAAAGAGCACAAATGCATGTTTAAAAGGAACAATTTCCCGAGAGTGGTTATAGAAACCATTTTGCACAAAATAAACAGGATATTTTTACTAATTGTGATTGTTTAAAAAAAAAATCAATTATTCATGCTACAAACAGGTTTGTAAACCCTTTGACAAGGGGTTAAGAACAACTTCTAAGGAATTAAATATTGTCAGGCGCAGGAAAGAATATGCATCTGAAGCCAATTGGGTAACTTTTTCTTAATAACTAGAACATTTTGTGCAGCTCTGAATGTAATACCATTTCATCTGCCATATCTAATTTTTTAAATAGTGTGAGTAGGCTTGTCTGCGGTTGCGTGGACTCGCTTTGAAAGCCAGTGCATAACAACATTTTCATGGATGGAACATTTCAGGTTCTAAATTAAATGTGGGAAATTGCACAGAAAATGTAGTTTGTATTTCATCGGCATAGATACCGGTCTTTGCCTCGGGGGGAACCAAGTCAAGGACTATCAGTGTCAGAAAATTCCATGTAACCCAATACAGGCATAAGAATTTTTAAAATTAAGGGCAAAAATCCACTGTCTTTAAAAGCATTACCAGAAATGTCAGTCTGAAGCGTTGAAGTTTCATAATGTAGCAACAAGCCCTCCTTTTAAACCTGGTCTCACTATTTCACCTCATAATGGAGGGTAAGCCCTTTGAGCATCAGTGCAACTGACATAGATGAATATCATCACTGTGAACACAGTGTGTGTTACCACTGGACTACAAACACAAGCCCTGCTCTGACGGATCCGAAATTTAATGAAGAACAGGTACCACAGAAAATGGCAATCTATACAAGACTCACAGGAGAAATAAACAGAGGCTAAACAGTAGAGCAAAGCCAGTGCAATAAAAAAGAAGCAATGAATTGAGCTCTTTGGCAAAAATATGACATGTTTTGTTGTTCACGTTAGCTTGAAGATGCTTTGTTTAAGACAAACCATCTAGAAAAGTGTTTCTCAAATGGAGGTACGTGTACCCCTGGGGGTACGCGATGGTACTGCAGGGGGTACTTGAGAGAAAGAAAATTAACAAATAAATGCATAAAAAATATGGGGTTTAAAAATATAAAAGTTTCAGGTAAAAATGATAATCATAATGGTGATGGAAATTATCTTGAATACATGAACTAAAAATACAGTCAGTCTTGGTCCCACACCAGGCTGGAGATGAAGTGTATCCATTGAGGGGGCTCTAAATACTGTTTTATTTCACTTATTTACAAAATGAGTTTCTTTAAAGTGTGTCCAATCACTCATTCATTCCATCATCATGCTCTATAGTTGATTTTTCACAGCACAAACGTAGTCGGACGTAAGGGGCAGTGACGTGCAGTCAGGGTAGGCAAGGTAGGCAGTGCCGACCCAAGGGTGAATTGATATTTTGATTATTTGTTTTAATCATAATATAATTATGAATTATTTATTTTTCAATTTCCGATAGCCTACAGTACCTATGAGTTTGAAAGTGTCAGCATTTTGTGCGTTTCATAGACATCGCTATTTCCTGGTGAGACAGAGACGCTGCTCAGTCTCACTCCGCTGTAAGTCAGGAGGAGGCAGGAGGAGGCCACACCCCCTCCCAAAAGCACATTGCTGCTCTGCCTCTGTTCCCATAGCATGCTTTTATGTGTTTGCGCATGCGCAGTCAGTTACCCAAGATGAAAACCATTTATGTAAAAAGGCAGCTCTCTACACTGCCTTTGGACGTAACCGTGCGATGCTAAATGCTATACATACAGTGGTATGAAAAAGTTTGGGCACCCTTGTAAATGTTCATGATTTTCCTTTATAAATCATTGGTTGTTTGGATAACAAATTCCAGTTAAATCTATCATATAGGAGACAAACACAGTGATATTTGAGAAGTGAAATAAAGTTTATTCGATTTACAGAAAGTGTGCTAGAATTATTTAAACAGAATTAGGCATGTGCATAAGTTTAGGCACCACAAAAGAAAAAAAAATACTTAATATTTTGTAGATCCTCCTTTTTCTGAAATAACAGCCTCCAAACGCTTCCTATAGCTTCCAATTAGGGTCTGGATTCTGGTGGGAGGTATTTTGGACCATTCTTCTCTGCAGATCATCTCTAGTTCAGTCAGGTTTGATGGTTTCCGAGCATGGACCGCCCGTTTTAAAGCACACCATACATTTTCAATAATATTCAGGTCTGGGGACTGAGACGGCCATTCCAGGATGTTGTACTTGTTCCTCTGCATGAATCCTTAGTAGATTTTGAGCAGTGTTTAGGATCATTGTCTTGTTGAAAGATCCAGCCCCGGCGCAACTTCAACTTTGTCACTGATTCCTGGACATTGTTCTCCAGAATCTGCTGATATTGAGAGGAATCCATGCGCCCCTCAACTTTAACAAGATTCCCAGTGCCTGCACTGGACACACAGCCCCACAGCATGATGGAACCACCACCAAACTTTACTGTAGGTAGCAAGTGCTTTTCTTGGAATGCTGTGTTCTTTTTCCGCCATGCATAACGCCCCTGGTTATGCCCAAATAACTATTTTAGTTTCATCAGTCCACAGCACCTTGTTCCAAAATGAAGCTGGCTTGTCCAAATGTGCTTTAGCATACCTTAAGCGACCCCGTTTGTGGCGTGTGCAGAGAAAAGGCTTTTTCCGCATTACTCTTCCATACAGCATCTCCTTGTGTAAAGTGCGCTGAATAGTGGAACGATGCACAGTGACACCATCTGCAGCAAGCTGATGTTGTAGGTCTTTGGAGCTGGTCTGCGGGTTGACTGTGACTGTTCTCACCATCCTGCGCCGCTGCCTTTCGGAGATCTTTCTTGGTCTTCCACTTCGGGCCTTAACTAGAACTGTGCCTGTGGTCTTCCAATTCCTCACAATGTTCCTCACAGTTGAAACTGAAAGCTTAAATCGCTGGGATAGCTTTTTGTATCCCTCCCCTAAACCATGATGTTGAATTATCTTTGTTTTCAGGTCATTTGAGAGGTGTTTTGAGGCTCCCATGTTGCCACTAATCAGAGAAGATGCAAAGAGGAAACACCTAGAATTTTCCTACTTAAATACCCTGACTCATGATTGGATTCACCTGTGTATGGAGATCAAGGATCACTGAGGTTACCAAAACAATTTTGAGTTCCAATAATTAGTGCTAAGAGTATTAAAATCAATAAGATGCAAGGGTGCCTACATTTATGCACATACCTAATTTTGTTTAAATAATTCTAGCACACTTTCTGTAAATCATATAAACTTTATTTCACTTCTCAAATATCACTGTGTTTGTTTCCTATATGATAAATTTAACTGGAATTTGTTATCCAAACAACCAATTATTTATTAAGGAAAATCATGAACATTTACAAGGGTGCCCAAACTTTTTCATACCACTGTATGTTCAGAGTACATTAGTGAATTGATCCAGCGTGGCTGCTGCTACGATCTCTACAGGCAGAATGACAGCGCTAGAGATGATAAAGAACATTACTTTTGAGGAAAAACAACAGCTTTTAAAAGATGGGAGACTGATATATATTTTATGGATATAGTTTTAAGAAATATTATTTATGTGTGTGTTTTCAACAGCTATCTTTGAAAAATTAAATTTGTTTGGTTGAATTCATAAAAAGTGGGTTGCAAATAATATAATAATATGAATATGAATATGAATACAGATGACAGATGTAGTCAGTGCCTTAGCAGAGTAACATACTGTTGCACTTTACAAGTTTTTGTATTAACCATCTTTTTAAAAATTGTGACAAATGCTTCTAGGTGTCACAGATTTGGTATATGGGTTGTGATAAGATGTGTTCATAATGGTTACATTTTACAAAGTACAAACATTTTACATGTTTTGTGATTATTTGAATTTGTTAGTGGCTAGTAAAACAGTAAACATGATGATTTCCTGTGAGTGAAATGTAATACAAATGAAACAACTGCGTAAATTAGGAGAAACAAGAAGACAGTCATCAACATCCCCCACCAGATTGGTTCTCATTATAACTCACAACCTTTTCCTAAATGTCCTAAATCTAACTTAAATGTATAGATAAAAAATATATTATCACATCAAAATCTAAAATTACTATTACTTTTAAACATTTTCTAAGAAAAGCTGTCCCTTTTGAAGATACCTCGAACAGAGTAAAAAAATGGAACAAGGACAATAACTCCAGAAAAAATAATTGTGTGCTTCTCATTTTTTAACTCCATCAAGGTATTGATACCCTGAAACCACACGCCAAATTTGGTCATCCTATCTTACAAAGTTTCTGAGAAAAGCTGTCCCCTTTAACTCGGATGGACAGACGGATGGAGCTCAAAACTACACCCCCCTCCACATTTGTGGCGGGGGATAATAAAGTGTTGCATGTTGAAACAAAGTGAAAACATGAACATTTTGTATAACATGTGATTTTTTACCTGGTAGCTCTTCGGACTATTACATATTTTTGGCCATTGAATAAGCTTTAGCAATGTGTTATTTCTCATAATCTTTTACACAATTTCAAGACACACATTTTCATTTATCCTTTGTGTACACCTGCCGTTGTAATATCATGTCAGAGTTTGTGCTTGCTCAGTTGGAGCAGAATGCTGCAGCTCATCCTGACAACATCATTTCCTGCTGCTTCATTAACACCCCCCAGAGCCCCCCCCCCCCCCTCAAGAGAAAGAAAAACCTCTCCAGCAACACAAGGGAATGTCAGACGGCTTTAAGTTGTGGGTGAAATAATGCAAGTAATGGTTTCGCCTTCATCCCTGGTGATAGCTCGGCTTACACAACAAGTATAATGATACCCCCCGCCGCTGTGGCTGAACCGTGTATTTTCCAGTGCAGACGCATTATAGGAAATGTAAGCATTTAACCGAATGTCACTCACAAGGTTACTCCCTCGCTCTGCAGCTTGCTGCGCATCTACATGGTGCTGACCAAGCTGCGAAACACGATCTACCACAGAAAAAAAAAAGCTGCCATTTAATGCAGCCTCCCTCAGCACCGGGGAGTAGCTCAGGAGATATCAAAGGATTTGTTGTGCAAATGAGTCTCTGGAATAGCTTCTTTTCTCCCCTTAATCATTTCCGAGGCCGCGCACCACATTATAAATCATCAGCTTAAGTTCGCACACAGGCTTAATTCTTATCATTAATAAAGTTAACCTCACTCATATCTGAGGTGCCAGCATATTCATCAACCTCTCTGATTCTGACTCTACATCACAGCTGAGGCTGAAAACAGATAAGCTTTTTTTCAATTAGAAACGGATGCTCAATTAAGCAGTTGTTCTTTGAAGCCGCTGCCTTTTTTGTTGGATGGCGTGTAATCTCTCACGCTCATTTGTGTCCAGAAAACGTTGTTCTTTAACAAATCAATGGCAATCAGCGCTATCTGTTACCCTCTTTGATTTCTGGTGAAGCACTAAGGATTCACAAGCAATTAAACAGCATTGGATTTCTACACGCTGAAGCAGACTCAGAGCCCAGGAGGCCGCGTAGTGTTGGTCTCAGCCGGTGCTTGATGTGGTAATTTACCTGTACTGCAGCGGGGGGCTTCCTTCTACTTCACACACCATGGTCGCCTGGCGTTCTGCGAGGCTGATTGGTAAAATGAGGTCACTTGGCTCTGTTCTCCATTTTGGTCCTTGATATCTGACATCCTCTGTACAAGCTGTAGAAAATAGAAAAGTTTATTGTCTGAAAAGACAAGAGAAGCATCCAATATGCACAAGAGCAAGTGATTCTGTCTGGGGACAAATAAATATTCCTACCAAGATATAGCAGGTTTCTGACAATTCCTTTGTGTTATATTTTTTATATGCTGCACACAAGATATCAACACATATTCTCTATTACAGTCTTCTTTTTTGAAAGAGGTGATACTGACACTCCAAGCTGGCTTTGTTTAAGATTTGCTTTGGCTTCTCTAAATATCAACAAAAAACCTCACATTTTTTATTGAAACATATTCCTTTCCATTGTTACACAGTAGGTGGTACAATGACCTTGCTTTTTTAATCAATATTAAAGGTACTAAATCATTGTTTATTATTATTATTATTATTATTATTATTATTATTATTATTATTAATCCAACAAATGGACCCATTTTATTTGAAGGGGTATATATAAGGCTGACATTATGCTGGCATTATTATGACATGACACCTGTCATTAGTAGGGATGTAACGATTCACTCAACTCCCAATACGATTCGATTCACAATACTGGGTTCACGATACGATTCTCTCACAAATGATTTTACAAAATGAGACTGTAGACAAATGATGACTGAAAAATATTCCTTTATTTTTATCGGAAAAACAAAAACAGAAAATACTGTACTATTTTCCTTTATCTTTCATTGTCCAAACAATTCTTTGATAAACTATTCAAAACGATGAAATTTAACTAAAAATAAATCCTGAATGAAATAATTAAAGAAATATTAAGCCTATCAATTTGAATTCTGGCTCTACAGTAAACAATGCAAAACTGCATAATAGTTCCTTTTTAAAAGTGCAACTGAAAATATATTTTGTGCCTTAACAATTGGACTTAAAAAAAAAAAAAACAGTGAGTGTACTGTATTTACATCAGATATTGGTTTTCGACCAGCATAGGGCGCTAGTAACCCAGTGGTCAGTTGGCATGCAGCTATTCTGTGCAGTGAAGAAGAGATGCTATGCGCTAGCAGACAGAGCTAAAAGAAAAACGTGACTTTTACAGATATTCAAGTAATTTTACAGATATTCTTTCGGTGCTAAAGGGGTAAGGAATCATTTATGAATATGTTTACGAGTAGTAGGCGATTCTGCCCGCCTTCAACGCTTCTGGACGGATAAATTACCTTCGATGACGAGTGCTGTTGTTTGTATCAGGCATTTTCTTCCATGCTACTTCCTTACAATGAGCTGACCAATCGTGGCAAGGTCAGGTCCAACGTCATTCTCTAGGTTGCCAATTTGTAATTACAAACAAATGCATGGCTAGATAGATTACTGGAAATGCACCATGCAGTTTTGATGCGCAATGCACAGCAGTACCAGTAACATGCAAGTGGGGTTGCCAGGTTGGGGGACCTAAACAGCAAGAGAAGGATAAATAGAAAGCACCCTCTGCTGTTTAAAAAAAGTACTGCGATTCAATTTTCAGAGTATCGATATGAACCTTGACGCCAATGAATCGATTAATAACTGCCTCATGATTAATCTTTACATCCCTAGTCATAAGGTGCCATGAAGGCTGTCATGAAGTGTTGTTCACTTAATTATGACACCTTTGGAGCTATGTTGGCATTTTTTGGGTTAGGGTAACGAACGACATTTAATGACATGCCTTCATGACAACTTATTCATGCTAATGACAGGTGTCATGTTATAATAATGACAGCCTATTGTCAGTCTTATGTATACCCTTTCAAATAAAGTGTTACCCAAGAAATAATATGAGGTCCTCTTTTTGAACAGGAAATACTGGAAGTTAAAAAATCACCTACAAATGCTTCATACTACTTTGATGACATAACATCTTGCTGAGTAAAAGAAAACTACTTTATTAAAGAGAGAGTTTTATCAGGCTCTCAAACAGTAAGTTAACTATATAAATGCACCATTTCCATCATCTTATGTATCTATGCTTCTACTACTCCAACACACCAGCAAAAAGCCCAAGAAGGCAGCGGCAGGTCTACTCGGCTGTAAAGAGGCTGAAGTTAGCAATGTTTACAAAACATTAAACACGCTCTAAACACATTTTAACCTATTTGAACACACTTACTAAGGTACTGTGCTGCTTTACAGTATAGCTATGTTAGCTAGAAGCTAAACGGAGCCTGCTCCATGGCATGCTCTGGTTCGCTAGGTTTTCTGTTAGCATCTTCTTAAGCTAATAGCAGTACCTCAAAAATACCACTTCGCAAGTTCATTTTTACATTACACTGCTGAAATGTAAAGATAAATAATCACATACAACAGTATTAATGACAGTATATAATTTAAAAACATTAGGTTACCTTCTTAACAACTGCCACCCTTTCCACTTTTCATTGTTAATGAGCAGCTAGGTCCCAGTTTACAGGTGGAAAATCAATACCAAGATTAGTCTATAGTTCTTTGTTTGTTGGGAACCCCATTAACTTTCATCATAGTGGTTGGTAGTCTTCCTGGGGTCCCTCATAAAAAGCAACAAGACCTTTACAATACATATATAATGGCAAAAACAGAATAAAGTACAAATATATACAATTACAATGATAAAAAAAAACGGTAATAGAGGTCAGAGCACATTACTCCAGTTTTAAAGTCTTTACACTGGCTCCCAGTCAGCCTCAGAATAGACTTTAAAGTTCTGCTGCTGGTGTACAAATCTGTGAATGGGTTTGGTCCAGAATACATCAGTGAGATGTTAGTCAGGTATGAACCTAGCTGGTCTCTCAGATCTATGGACACAGGTCAGATAGTGGAGCCCAGAGTTCACAGTAAACATGGTGGTGCTGCTTTTAGTTGTTATGCTGCAAAGAAGTGGAACAAACTGCCAGCAGAGCTGAAGTCAGTATCTAATCTGAACATTTTTAAATCAAAGTTAAAGGCACTTTTTTTCTCTACTGCGTATGATTGAGAGAGATTTTTGGTCATGTTGTTGATGTAATGTGTTTGTTGATGATTTTAATTGATTTTAAACAATTGAATGTTTTATCATGTAAAGCACATTGAGTTTCGTTGTGTATGAAATGCGCTATACAAATAATTTGCCTTGCCTTGCCTTGCCTAATAGAACAATACACGCCTCAATCTCACATGTACAGCAGGGTTTTTAGTGTTTTGTTTTTTTTGGTTTTTTTTTAATACATGCAAATTTGTTGAGTACCTCAGTTTTTAGGCATTTTATTCCATAGATGAGATGAGTTCTTGGGCACATTAAGTTGCAATGTGAATAAAATGTAATAAACAAATTAATCTGCCTTGCCTTTTATAAACATTTAGGTTGAGAGTTACATTTGTCTTTTTTTTTTTTTAAATATACTATGATTTTCCAACATTAAACAGCATTGGAAGTTATTTGTTGATTGAATGTGTAGCCTATAGTCAGAGGTTTTTTTTTTTTGGATAAGGTCAGAATTGGTAGTTTGTTCTTTAACATTTATTACTCAGGGTGTTTCACCTATAATTAGGAAGTAGTAGCCCCGAGAATTAGCTAATAGGTACATACAACAAAGAAAAACCTTGATAATGTATCTAACTACTATTAATAAATCATTTTTACTGCATGATTTATTTTCTTTAAATATTTCTAAATTGTATTACTTATGTTAATATTATAATTAATTTACCTTTACTTTTATTCTGTGATAATGCACAAATAAGCTATAATAGCATGACTTCTTACAGATTGCATGACTAATACTGTTTGCTTATCTGTCAAGGCCGGTTTTAGCAGGTGGCAGCAAGTGAACATTTGGCCTTTCAAAGTAATGTGTTTTAAACTGTTTTCATAGTTTGGTGTGGGATTGTGAAGGCTGGTTAAATTGGTCAGAACAGCTCTGAAGCTGAAGCTCTTGTGGGAATTCTATAGTCAGCAGTGGTTAGTCTCGATCAAAAGTTGTGGGAAGCATAGTGGAAAGAAATGAAACCTGAGTTTACCCATTATGCGGAAGGTGGTAATGAAACAACTTGAAAGCCATTTCATGAAAAATCCCTGTATTGGAAAATCTATTTAAAGTCAGATTGGCTGCACTGTTGGGACTCCAGTGTAGCTGCATATTTCCACATTAATTAATTATTCTCTTTAAGTGGCAGGGTCGATAAATAAAGCGCAGCCATCTATTTTCAGAGTATCTATGTCATTCTACACATGCACCCGATAATTGAGGCCATGAGGATGCACTCATCTGTCAGCAGCCTAAAAAGAAAGGAAGAGGAACACAATCTGCCACTAAATGAAAGCGGAGTCAACAGACGGCCAGAGTAGGCCTCATTAATATCGTACTGCTCACAGATTGCAGCGTGTGGCAGTTCTACATGTGGTTTTCACTTGTAATAAAGTGTCAACATATCCAAGAAGGCTCTAAATTAGGACATTGAAGATAAATTACAACTTCAAACTAAGATAAAGCAAGATAGGTGTTTATTCTTTGAGATGAGTCTAAACATTTTGAGCAATTGACTGGAATCTATGCCTTTAAAATGCCATTCAAACACTGAAAATGCTTCTTTTGCTTGTAATGTTGCAACCTTAATCCTGGAGGCAAAACCAAACATGTCACTTCAGATACTGATAATGAAGTGGGTTGAGAGGCTCCCAGAGTGTGACTCGAACACTGAATAAGAACAAGCACCTTCAGACATAAGCTGAGGCCCTGTTTAAAAAAAAAACAAAACAAAACATTTGTCCGCGAGGAAGGTGAGACGCCTTGGATCTCAATCTCTTGGGAACAGGGCGTGAATTACCCATGAGCCAATTTGAATACCATTCATTGGGATTTACAATGTCATTTGGACAAGGGTTGACATTCTGGGAGAGTCTGTGCTTCTCTCCGCTTCAATCCCTAGTGACCATGCAAGGGCAGAGGGAGTTACAGCAGCAAGTAGATTGTGCTAAAATGCGAGGTTGGATTCATTGGAAGGATCCGGATAATGATCCTGACAGGCTATAACATTTGTCCCCAACAGTGTAGTGTAAACTCACAGTAGGACGACACTCTGGGGAACACTGAAGGACATCAACGCAAGAACACTTTTTATTTAATGACTGCAATTCAATCAGGGTAAATGGTTATAGTTGTAAAACCTCTCTAGGGTTTTTTTTACATTTGTTTCAGTCAAATAAGATAAAAATAATCACCTTTTTCTTTTTTTTTAAAGAAACAATAGATGGAAATTCTAATAAGTGGAGAATCATGAAATCAAAACTTTAGGATAGAAACAATACAATTAAATATGTTGTATAGATATCCACAATGACAATAACAGCAATACTGAAATATCATTTGTTTTAAAATATCTTACCTGCAAGGCATCCGGTGAGTGATAGCAGAACAATTTGTTTCCATGGTAACATCATCTTTAGTCGCAGAGGGATAATAGGACTCTCATCCAGTCGCTTGGGAATGGAATGCTTTCCCTTGAATACAAGAATCTTAATCTGGAGAAAAAAGTAATTAGGAAAAAGATTAAAATATAGCATTATGATACAAATACGACAAGCTTCCCAAAAAGAATATGACCACAGCTTCCTCTGTTACTTAATTAATTCTTACTTTTTTAGAGGAAAACATAAGAAGTTCTTCTTTCATTCTTTTACATAAAAACTGTATATTGAACCTAGTAGTAGTAGTATTAGTAGTAGTAGTAGTAGTAGTAGTAGTAATAGTAGCAGTAGTAGTAGTAGTTAGTGTTGTGTTCAAGACCACACTATCTGAGACTTGCCCGAGACCAGAATGCGCCGAGACCAAGACAAGACCAAGACTTTCAGGAGCCGAGAACGAGTCAAGACGAAGACCGAGACAAGCCGAGACCGAGACCGAGACCAAGACCAAGACCAAGACCAAGACCAAGACCAAGACCATAAACATTTTATTTTTCAATTTAAAAAAAAAATATAAATAACAGTTAAATAACATTCTCTCTTTAATTTTTGTTTATTTTAAATACATTTGATGGACAAAAAAGGTGCCTGCAAAAAATTTACTAAAATATTAAAACTACTACTGCTACTGATAAATTCACAATTATTCTATATATTTGAAAACACGATTTTTATGTCAACTGAATGTACAGCAAGTGTTTAAAAGCATTTCTGCCAAGAAATAATGATTCTCGATTCTGATTCTTTGAGTTGTGCAGGTCAACAGGTCACAGATTTCACAAGATATTTTTTTTAGTTTGAAAAAGCCTTTACACAGGCCATTTTTATTAATTCACTTAGTTGATATAGTTTAATTTGGTTGCTGTAATGTAACTAGGATATTCAATTAACAAAGGTTTCCAACTGTAACTGTAAAAGTGAAACTTTCTGAAATAAAACTACAAACAAGTTGTCATCAGTGTAAAAAACAAAGAGCTACAGGTAGATGTGAAACTAAATAAAACAAACTCAAACCCTGGAACAGTCATGTGACAAATCAATCAATAGTTCTTGTTGAGAATTATTATTATTATTCTGGATACAGTGGAAACAGAAACTATAAAAAATAATTAAATTGTGAACCTGTTCATATTGTGGGGAACATATTATATACATAAATGTAATTGGAGTCTAAAGCCACAAAAAAACACCACTTTAAAAAGGTCTCGAACGGTCTTGAGAGAAAATCCCGAGTCCGGCCAGCCCGAGTCCGAGACAAGACCGAGTCAAAATGCTTCAGAGTCCGAGACGAGACCAAGACCTTTAAAATTTGGTCTCGAGACCAAGACCGGTCTCGACTACCACAACACTAGTAGTAGTAGTAGTAGTAGTAGCTAAATGAATGGAATTCCTGAAACTGTATGTTTCTGTTTCCTTCAACAAGCCTAATTTAATACAGGTCTGAAGAGAAGTGGGATCAACCAAAAAAATACCTTATCTTTCAATCTTTTCTATTAGTAATATTTGGTTGATTGTGTTTAGGCATTGCACAACTCCATTAACTTCCAAACTTCTTACTTTAGACTTTTATGAAAAAAAATAACATCACATAAGTAAATTGTACAAATGTTTTACACTTGTGTCAATAGAAATGTAAAAGAAACATATTAACATGTGAATAGAGACCATGTTCAGTGTTTCTTAAACCAAGGACCACTTAACCCAATAAAGAAAAAAAACTTGGACCACCTAACTCCACAAATATACAAAACCAATAATACTCATTACTACTTCAACAGTATATCACGAATGTATTTAAGAAATTCATGTTTGTATATTTCATAAATAATGTCAAATCAAACGTCATCGCCACTTGACTTTCAAAGATTTCATTATCACTTGGAATCACTTCTCGCTGCGGCAGAACCATTTAAGGCGTCTGAATCACATGCATTAGGACGATGCACCTCTCCTGCTGAGTTTCAATTTATTTTTATTCACCCTGTTTTGAGCCACCAATCCCTCTTAAGTTGTCATTTTGATATAAGATCATAAAACACACAACTGCAGGTTTTGTCACAAAATAGCCAAAAAATAAAACAACCACCCTCATTACTGAAATTACGTGCATTTACATATAATTTACATTGCTTTGTAGTCAATTGAATACAAAAATATATCACTTTTAAAATGTATCAGCCCAAAAAACTAAGGACAACTAGGGGTCACTTGAGGACAACCAGGGTCTGTGGACCACTAGTTGTTAGTGTGATCCTTATATTGCAGTGGTGATATACATTCTAAAGCATACCATTTGATCTCGAAGTACGGTTGAATTAAAAGAAGTGCAGCAGTTGCTTTCATTACTAAATTGATCTCTCAGTTTGCTTTTGCCGACACATAAAAGACCTCATCCCATTGCTAAGTTGTACTGTAAGTCTCTCTTTCATTATTCTATTCATCTTCTGTGCCAGCATAATCCTGAGAAGGATCACAGGAGGTCTGCTTGTTTAGACACATCTGATGCATAGCCAGGGCAAAACACATACAGAGAGAAGGTAATGATCACTCTCCCACAATGAAACTAACATACCATACATGTCTTTGGACTGTGGAACAAAGCTAGAGCTCATCAAGACTTAGGAATGGGCAAAAAAATTGATTTAATCAATTCATCTAATTTGTAGATAAAAACAATTTTTATTTAGCAAATCTGAGTTAAAAAAAAAATAAAAAAAATTCCCACCAGTTTTTTCAGAATTTTTCGCCTTGCGTCCTTGTGGGTTACCGTAGCGCAATGTGAGCCATTTCATTAGATTTGTTTACCCTTTGAGTAGGCTATTTGTGTGCCACAGGCATGTTTAATTTTTTATTCACACTATGCTGAGATGCTAAGGGAAAAGTTTAGTATTATTTTTTATTGTAACGTTACTGTATATGTTATAAAATATGTAGTTATCTGATTTCTTAATCATAAAATTTAAGCTACTGTGAAGTTGCTGTTACATTTTTGCTTAAACCTGGGTTAAAGCTTGAAATTGTTGAATTGTTTACTTTTTATTTTGCGGACAATCACAGCAATAAAGTTGCACTTTTGACCATATATCTGATGTCTGCAGTCATTTTTAAGAGCATTAAAAAAAAAAAAAATCAAAAATTTAATCAAAACTCAAATTTTTATTTAAAAAATCTGAGATTTTTTTTTTTTTGGCAAAATCGCCCAGCCCTACAAAGACTATACAAACTCCATACAGAATCATTCCAGGTATCCTTCCTGAGAATTACATTCTTGTTGAAAGATGTTAACCACTCTACAAACATGCTGCCCTGAATCAAAAAGATGATAGAATTCACTCTAAATAGTTATTAAAATAGATCGAAGAGCAGCATAAACTTTATTTATGATCAGCACAAACTTGCGGAAACATAAAATACATTTATTGTAGCACATAAGGTTTTTACCCATACTTCACTAACCAATTTTCAGTGCCGACTATCTTGTTCATTTCACAGACGTAATTTAAAACAACAAAGCACTAGAAGAAAATAAGAAAGAATGAGAAATGACAATCAACGTATTGTTAAATAGCTACATAATCATATTTTATAAGCTTTATTTTCCAATACAAAACAGGTCAAATTTGAACTCATAACTTTAAGAGACTGTGGTATGTACACCCATTAAAAATTATAAATGCAGGTCAGTGTTATATTTAATGTGGGTCTATGTGGGATACCAGTATTATCGTGGTCATACAATTCGAGCTTTGCGCGCACTGGCCTTGCGAACATCGGCTTTGAGTCTGCATGGAGTCCGTTGTTGTACATCGTGCTCAACACCTTAGTCCATCATGAGTCTCCCCACTGTGAGACAGTGACATAAATCACAACTGAATGATTACATAAAAGTGTTGTTGAAATGTTTTTGCTAATCAATTGACTAGATCGTAAAGGTGGGAAGATGTTGTGCGACAAGGTATTTCAACATCAAAACATCCCCAGATGTATCAATACAGATACAAGTGGTATCCAGCGCCAGTGGGGGGATCAGATAAAGAAAACAAATGCATATGATCTACTCCAGATTCTTATGTTTTCTTTTGGTTTTTATATTCCTGTTGAGTTAAAAAATAAAGTCATACCTAGAGTAAGTATGTATGTCCAGAGGTAAAATCTGCAAATCTTTCCTTTTGTTATCGTTATCACGAGCCCATTAACGGCTATTTTAATCAATTCGTGAACTCAGGGTATCGTCTTACAACTTTAAGTCCATTTTCTACATAAATTGACACATTTCTTTTATTCAAGAATAATCTGCAAAAATGATTTTTTTTCTTCTTATTTTAATCCTATGAGACCTGAGATGAGCATTAGGCCATGTTGTTTAGGTCACAACCCTTTTGATAGATACTGGTAGTGAATATAAAGCTGTTCCTTTGTTCCATTATTTCCAGAGAGTGGGCATGTGTTTCACCACATTCTGGAGAAACACATGCCCACTCTCTGGAAATAATGGAACAAAGGTACACCTTTATATTCACTACCAGTATCTATCAGAGAGTGGGCATGTGTTTCTCCAGAATGTGGTGAAACACATGCCCCTTTACCTCTAAATGTTCTCAAACCCAATACTCCTTCTGTTAAAGCTGGGGTATGTAAGTTTTATTTGGCTGGACGTTCCAGCAAAAGTCAATTCAAATCACAGCGTTAGACACAACAGTTACACAGCAAATCAAGAGGAAAAAGGCAGACCGAGGTGGAGAAGCAACAGTTTAAAGGCACAAATATAGTCTAGATGCGGAGTAATGGTTATCATGCAGCCCGCTCAGAGCGGCAGGTAGCTGAGATCACAGCCCCCACTGTGTGTGCTTGTGGCGGGGACGACCCGGCGGCAGCAGCCGCGGCTCGGGGCAGTAACTACAGAGTGATACGTGCATTCATGTTAGTCTCTAATACAACAGAAAAATCTCCACTAACACAAGATAAAGTCCATACACTTGTCACTAGTCTATATTGACAAAAAAGTCGCTAAGAGCTTGAGGTTGAGTTTCGGTTTCGGTTTCAAAACGAAACAAAGGGAGGATTCTGCATACCGCAGCTTTAAGGCAGATATTATAGTATACTTTGTTAATTCTTTAGGCATTTCGATAATAAAACATTGTGTTAAAAATATATCTAACCTGCTAATTATAAACAGATAATCTCACCTGCCAAGGTATTTGCATATTTTTGCTCCCAATACATTTTCTCAAACTCGTCTGTTTTCCAGAGCTTTAGCCTCTGAAAAGTCACTTTCTGAGCAACTCTACACCAAACAATCTGATTTGCATCCTACATATGCATATTCACGGTGGCCCGTCCTCCTCCCACCCACTCTGTAGCCGAGCTCATGCTGCTTTAAAAACACAAGACAGAGCGTGGGGGTGGGGCATTCGCCGGTACATACATAGACAGTAGAAAATACATACATAGCACTGCGCGAAGGATGCTGAAATGCTCACTTTCATGGGCGTGTCTGTTTACATGTCAATCACGGCAGAGAGCTTCCTGGAGGCGCGGCTTCTCCAGCTCAGTGCCGTGTCAAATTCGTCATCAAAGTGGGAACGCATCATCAAATTGGAGTGAAGTGTTTGGGCTCGCCCTGCAGTAAGAAAGGAGAAAATCACCCTCTAACTAACGATTGAGGGAATCAATGAAAAAAACAATTTGGAAGCCCAAATCGCAGTTTGATTTAGCGTAACATGGGCCCTTTAATTACTTCCAGGCTGCTCTAAAAGGACCGCAAGAAAATAACCCGACTCAGCCTCTACAAACATAAATGATCTATTAAAGGAGCTTAAAATGTGTGACAGGTGCCCTTTGAATTGTATCAGTGGCTAATAACATTTGTGCTTGCGCCCCGGTTGTATCTCCAGGTGTTCAATGAACAATCGTTTATGAACTTGTTTATATCTTAGATAAACATGAACTCAGCATACTATATTTCTGCCTAATTAACGTTATTATTGCAACACCAGTCACCACATAGGTGCACTGACACCGGATTTCCAGTGGATGCATAACTACATTGTAACATCTCCGCTGCGTAATCCGCTGTCCGTCAATCCCCAACGCTTCTGTCTGTGATGAGTATCTGTTGTGGCAAGGACTCAGGAGATCTCGCTAATTCAAGCCTAACTGCACGATATAGCGAGTTGTAGTCAATACAAAGAAGAACCATAAAGCCATACAAACAGTTCATTGTGTCCTTTGAGAGGAGCAGAAGGAAGTCGACTCTGTCCTGTCCTGTAGATCTTCTGCTTTTGTGGAGATTATTGTGATTAAAGTTATTTAACCATGGATAAGTGCAATAATGTTTATAGGTGAAATACAATCCACTGCCGCCCTGACCAGGGTGTACCCTCGCTGGAAGTGTGCCAATACATCGATTACAACATTAATCCCGATTCGACACGGGACAAATAAAAAATTGGTAGATTTTCATAATAACAGGACTGACAGGAACGTGACCACTGCTCACAGAAGGACAATCAAAGTCACGCATGCTGTCCGGACACCTGAAGGAACGGACCAGGTGAAGGAGACGATAGCAGCTGCTAACTCTTTAGCTACAGTACAATTACTGAGCGGGAGATTCACTCATCTAGATTAAAAACCTGTGTTTGAAAGAATCAAGTGCTATTTCAAAGTTGACCAAGAGGTATCTGTGCATTCCTGGTACTGCATTGAAAATTGTAATAATTGTTGATTAATCGAATCGTAGCATTCTGAATCATAATCAAATCAAATTGTGAGGTTCCTTAGATGGAACACCCCTAACCCCCACTACTTCCTGTCCTACACAAGCTTTTCTTTGCTGAATTTATCTGTCGTTGCTCCGGCGTCCGGCAAAAAAAGAAGGTCTGCATATCTGTCGTGGAGGGTTCGAGAATGGCGGAGATCGCATATGTATGTAGGTAGAAATTGACATATTGACTTTAATAGAAAAGTATCAGCAGTTACGCATCCAGTGGAAATTGAGGGTGAGGCAGCAGACTGCAGCACTACCTCAGATACTGTCTCTGCAATTAATACACCATCTCTGTGTGATCACTTAAAAGACTTTAATGAAAAGGTCAGTGATAATGATCCAGGTGAGAAATATGTGACTTTACTTTTCCTGCCGGTTTCAAGAAACAACTGTTTTTATCGACGTCAACAGCAAAACTGAAACAGTATCCATTCAGTCCACAGTAGCAGCAACAGCTTTCACCCATACAGTATATTCTCAAAACACAAGGAAATAGTTGTTGCTTGAATGATCTTTTTAATGAGAAATTCTTAAAATAAAAACAAGAAAGTAGTCCTAAAGGTGCAATCATTTTCCAAACTTGGAAACAAATCACATCAAATTCAATTTTGAATCCATACCATGGATACCTCATCTCTTGTGACCTTTGAAAGTTTAATAAAAAGCTACAGGGAACTGCATTTACCTTGGGACACTGACTGTACATTTTTCATTCACTCACTAGTGAAGTTAAAAGGATAGATTCCAGTTTTGTTTAATGAACTAGCAATGTTAAAATCACAAGGTGGTAAAAGGTTTTCCCCGCAATGACAACCTCTTACTTATGAACATCCAATGGGACCGTCACAATGTTTTATCAAAGAATAATGAAATCAATTAAGTGATATTAAAATGATATCAGTGGCACAGAAGGGGCTTCGCTAAAGCTCTGACCTATATCAGGGCAAGTGGAAAGTGATATGCCTCTCAGGATTAAAGATTCCAGCAAACGTTGTCAACAACACACTGTTGTGTGGATTAACGCACAAGCCTGAATAATCGCCCAAAACTATTTACAACCCTATAGTAAAAGTTGGCTCATTTTAACAGCCCCAGTGCCAGTCAGTGTACTTCTTTTTGCTTGATTGCTCGCCCATCCAGATTCAGCAAGGATTTCCTAGCATCTCTTAAAAGTGTAAGGAGCCTTTTGACACTCAAAAAAGCCATCACATTGAATTAAATGGTTTGAGGTTTTACAAGAAAAAAAGAAATGTGTCGTATATTGCAGTTGGAGCACAGCATTAACTGCCATCCCTTCTAAAGGATCCAGGCTCATCATCTGAGGCGCCCATCAGTCCAACAAGGTTTGACATTGCAGGAGGAAAATCGCTTCTAAAAGGCTTTTTATTTCAGGCTGTGTTACTCAGACCCTGACACGGTGTTTCTGGTGGAGAAATGGATGTTTGTCCCAGAGCACAGCTTCATTCTGCAGCCTGTAAAACCTGTAATGAATTTTTTGTTTCATCTCTAACCCAAAATGGCTTCTATCAAAAACCAAGAACTAGTGTGTAGGTAGAGTCTGTCACCTCGCTTTGACAGACCTTATTTTCAGTGATTTTGCACGGACTCAAGAAAGAGCATAAATGTCTTAAGACTCTCAGGTTCTTTCCATCCTGCCATGTTGAAAATTTAATACCATGAGTGCTCGTCTTTAAAATGACAAAAAGGTCCCATTTGACCTTCAGAAAACTGCTCTGGTGTCAAACTCTGCATCTCACGCTTTGGCAAATCCTGATGAAGAAAACTCAAAGCAACTTGTTGCTGCCTTGATGGCAGGTAATGTCAGGCGGCATATTTTGGGTATTTCTTTCGGCTCTCTCAGCTGAAATGATGAGCAAAATATTGCTTTTCCAAATGAAATGAGGCATCACACTTTCACCTCCACAGAAGCTAAACCTAATGGAAGCCATTGGCTAAACGCATTCCAGAGTAAATGAGATGACTTCTTGGTTAGTGGGGCTGTTGTTTGGTGCATAATTGATAGGAGAGGTGGTTAAAGGCATCCATTTTCCCCCAAGGGGCAGCATAATTGCAAAAGAATCTAATAAGGAGAAGGAGAAAAAAAGGAGAGCTGCTATCCAAGGGAAGTGCACACTCAAGGTTTGCATTCAGATCACACACAGGACACAGAGCTGGGTGATCCTGATATATCTGCTCATGATGAATGAAAAGCCTCATTCCGTCAAAAATTGAACATCAGTGGCACAATGGTTTAGAATTCACAGCATAATGGGATGCATTCATTCCCTTATAGGTATTGTTTCTGTAGCTTATCTGCTGCCATTTCAATTAAATCACTCAGCGGGAGAACTGGGGGAGAAAAAGATCTGCCACCAGGGGCCGGACTCAATCTGAATCCACAGCTGCTCTGTGCCAGGGAATGAAGAATTCATAATGAACCCCAGACTAATTCCTCTTCATTTACTCTGATGGAGTGAAAGCACCATGCAGGACTGCTTCATACAAGCCAGGATACATTTAACAAAATAGGTGAAGTCATTAGCAGTCACGTCTTTTGTAGCCTGAAGAGAAACGCAAGAAAACCAAGACTGTTAGACACTGAATGCACCTTAACCCCATATGAGATTGTTAAGAAAATGGGTTATGTTAACTAAATAATATTGCCAGGGGTTAAATGAGCGCTAAACATTTGCTGTTGAAAAGCAATGCCACCAAAATGTTACAGCTTTACAAACAATTGGGTTTTTATTGGTGAATGGACACGTCATGTTGAACACTTCATTGCCACTGAAAAACCCCTAAGCACTTTGCTCACACTGGCGTGAGAAGGGAAGAAAACGCACCAAGTTCTTGAATGGAATACTTGTTTCGTTAGCTAATCTAATCACCAGTTTTACATAAAGTGTCACAGAAATATAAAGACCATTTTAATGCACTGTAATGACTTTTTATGGTTTCAATACCTGATCTGCAGGACAGAACATGTCTAGATATCCATGTTGAGGCACTTGGACATAATCTATGGGGATGAAGAACCATAATAGATTGAATTTACTTTGATTAATGTCTTGTGATTAATTTGATCAATAAAAGTGTTTATCTAAAAATGAACAGACCGTCTGATGATCAGAGAAGCAGTAACACCTTTTAAATATTATGAGAAAATGATTTGTTTTTTATTATTATTAAAAAAAAATAAATAAATAAAAAACACCCTGAAATTATGAACTGAATGCAAATTAGCATATTCAAAAACTTTAAATACCCAGTTTTAATTGGCAATCTTTTTCTTTGTGAATGATTTACTGTTACAAATGGAAGCAGGATGATATAATTTACCTCCTGTGTGTATCTGGCAGGATGAATCCTGTTCTGGCACAGTGCTGCCTCACAGGTCAAGAGCTGAATTACACTACAATTTAACAAGAAACTTAAAATTATTAGAGTTTATGGGTGAACGGAATATGCACCGTGTAAAGCTATTTCGAAATCTAATTACTAGGGGTGGAACGATCAATTGATCTAGATCGATATATCGATTGGTTAAACAAAAATCCAATCAAATGAATAGAAACTCAAACCAGTGATCAACTAAGTAAAACTTAGTCTGCTTTCTAAGTTAAAAAGTATGATTTTCCTTTCAGCAATAAAATGGTCAAAACATCAAAATTGCTTAGTGTATTATTAGTATTAGTATATAATTGTCTTAAATAGATCGATGGCCCCTGAATTAAATCAAAAATCTAACCAAGGCAGACTTTGTCAAATCGGCAGATATCATATCGTTGTCCAAATAATCAACATCATATTTTATCATCATGGAACTGTTTAGATTTACACCCCTACTAATTAATGCAATTCAAAGTTCAAAGTATATGATAGATGATAAAATCCCCTTCATGTTTACAAGCATTTCTTACACACACTAACTCAATGTGCTTGCTCTACATGATTAAAGTGAGACATTCAGACAGAGATTATAAAATCAGGTTCTGAGTATGTAGCAAGATAAGTTAATGAGCCTTATTGTGGGCAATACAAGTGATATGCAAAACAGATGAGAATTACCATATAACAATCCAACCAGTATGAAAGCAAAGGCTTGAGAATGCTTTTAAGGGCAGAATAAAATAAAATGTCTCTCTCATGCTACCTAACTATTTGTTGAAGCTAACTAGAACAAGCCCCTGCCTAACACCCACCCAATGTGAGCTGGAGTCGGCACAGCCCGCGACCCTGAAAAGAGGAGCAAGAAGGTCAGAAAATGTATGGATGATGGATGGATGGATGGATGGATGGATAGATAACTAGTACAAGGAGTACGTGACTTCTATAAAGAAAGACTTTGCAATTGTAAGGTTTTTAGAGTTTTTTTTTTTACTGCATGTCTGCACATGCTGTAGAAGGTCAACACTACATGGAGCGCATGTTTTGTTATTGCAATTAAATAAATGAATGCATTTTCACCAGCCCTCCCTAAGGAAGGGTAAGAAGCACTTTATTAAAAGGAGGATATAAAAAGAGAGGGTAGTGTGAGACCTAGGTGAGGGGGAATTGAACAGGGAAGAGGGAGTCAGGGTAGGAAATAGAAGCGGAGGGGAAGAGTCCACTGTTTTAAGGTGAGAGTGAGCAAAGTACTTTTTATCTAACTCGTAATCCAAGCTAATAGCAAAATTCTATGGCACATATGTTAATATCACTTGCCTGTGTTAAGCAAGTAGTGTATATTTTGTTTAAGCCTGTGCCGGAGGGCTTGTTTCAAACACTAAGTTTGCCTCACGCACAAAAAGATAGTAGTAATTATCGGACCGACATCAGCCAGAAAACGAATATTGGAATTTATCGGACTGCATCTAAAACCTCCAGTATAATATACTGTATATTGTTTTTTTGGATTTATTTTTTAATATTTATCTTTTATTTTTTCATGTATTTTATTCAATCATAGAATGTTCTTAATCTAAATGGTTAATTATAAGTAATCCATTGGTTTATAATAAATGGGTCTGTTTTTTTTTTTTTTTTAATAATCAAGCCTTTTCTAACATTCCACATGACAAAATCAGTAATAAAAGTATGCATGATTTGCACTGATATCGATATCAGCCAATACTCAAGGCTGCAATATTGGTATCGTATCAGAAGTGAAAAAGTTGTAACGGGAGATCCCAAGTAATTACTAGTGATGCATCGAAATTCCGGCCACCAAAAATGGCCGAAGAGTGGATTTTCGGTTTACGGCGAAACACTTTTCTCACTGAAAACAGGATGTTGTGATGACACGGCAAACAGGGCACACGCTTGTCTGGAAACGGACCAAGTTTCACGGAGCGTCTGTATTTCAATACATCTGAGCACTAAAGTCTTCTGAGCAGAGTTGACGGGGCAGGTAAGTGTGTTTTACGTTTCTGTGTCACGCCCACATTGTAGTTACGTGTCACCCGCCGTCAACACGGACCACGCGGCAGTCTGACGCGTAGCTACGTATCAGCAGCAGATTGTGGTCTCAGTCTGTCAGCGCACGTTTCACTGAGATCCTCTTTATTACATCACGACAGTACTTGGTCCACGTTATAAAGATCACTACTTGGATGGGATTGAACCAGCACACACAATCAATGATACACGACACAATCATAGCACACAGAGACGCACACGCTCTGTGACTTTGAGTTTCAGTGAGAGAACATATTTACTGTGACTCAGTCAGTTATAGGCCTGTACAATAATATTTAATGTATGAGTGGGGCCAAGCTAAACATTATTTTTTTACTTTATATTGTGCATTGTTGGAACGTCAGTGCTAAATAAATATTTTGATATATTAGATTGATTTATTCTTTGAAACATTGCTATTAATTTATACAATTGGAATGTTTTAATTTTAGTAAAGTTAGTATACATTCAGAGCTACAAATGCAATGGGGCTAATAATTAGCGTAATCATTTATTTTGATGTTTCGGTTTTTGGTTTTCGGCCATGATTTTTTCATTTTCGTTTCGGTCAAAAATTTTCATTTTGGTGCATCTCTACTTATTACTAAATGTAAGGGAGTTAAAGAAAAATGAAGTGTTTGCTTTTACAGCTTGACTAAATTATTCAAACACTGAGGCGTTTCAATAATTACTGTATGTTCTTGATAAAGATGTCCCAATATAACTTTTTCACTTCAGAGAAAATGTAGATATTTCAACCTTGCGTATTGGCTGATATTGATCTAATCGGATGTCAGCATGAATCATACATACTTATTTATTATTTTGTAATGTGGAATGTTAGATAAGGCTTGATCAAGCAATTTTACTCAAACAGAGAACCATAGTCAGGAACAGTAGGGATAAGAAAAACTGACCCATTTATAAGAAGTTCTGGAGCGTCTGGAATGGTCTGCTTATGTCAGAGATTTTAGATGCAGGCTGATATAATCCGATACTCGTTTTTCTGCTGATACTGGACCGATATCCCATATCAATATCAGATCGTGACAACCCGAGGATTTGATACTTGAGATCTTGAAAATGAAATTAGTGTTGCCTGATGCTGCTTATTATTTCTGAAAAGCTGGAAATGTTCCACCGCCTGTAGGTGCATTACAATATAACTATAACAGCTGGTCACACACCTTTTTGATTAATTTTCCAGCAAAACTCACTTAATAAATGTCTTTCATATTATAGTTCTGGAAAGTTTTGCAAATGTTGGTCTGGAACAGAAGAATAATGTTATGCTACAGCACTTCTTCAGATAAAAATATTTGGGCTGGGAATAAAAAAAATGTGATAAAGACAAAAATACTTCACCAAGAGAAAATGCATTTCTGTAAAGCAACTTTGAGTGTCTATGATAAAGCGCTATATAAAACTGATGCATTATTATTATTATTATTTCAAGGTTGGCTTTATTGGAAAAAACCCTTATTGTTCCAATACTTTAGATGGAATCCTTTCAGAATAAAATTAAACGCAGAGACACAAAGGTTTGTCTTTTCTGCGTGATGTGAGAAAACAATAAAATCAGCTGCTTTGTGACGCATGTCACAGCTTCTCATTAACCACAACCACAAAAACACTTAAAGAAAATTAATGCAACCGATTATTTCAAGACATTTTAACTGTAGCCTTATTGGCAGAAAGGACAAAAGGTCTCCTTTTAGATGTAACTGACATGTCACATTGAAAGCGTGGTTACAACTGATAGCTGAGGTCAGATCCCAGTGCTTAAGGATGGAAACACTGAAAGAAAAGAAGAGGCATAAAAAATAACAGTCAAGTAAAAGTCGGGGACATGACAGCATTTCACACTCAAACGACAAAGAAAAATGTCCTTTTTTAAATCCCTTGTGACCTTCTCTGGCTTCTTTAAACAAATCACTTTACCACAGGAGACGGAAACATCTGCCCAGGACTCTCTGCAGACATCCAGCTGTGTATTTCTATATATGAACAACCTCGCAATCCCCTGGAAGACAGTGGGATGTCCCTAGTGACTCCAATCAGGCGTCAAACCCCCACGGTCTCCTTTCAGCTGCTGCCTGATGCAGGGGCCAGGAGAGTAAAGTGCCTTTAAAACAGAAGAGGGCAGCGAACCATTTCTCAACCCCATCATCATCCAGGCACATCCCCAGGACCTCACGCTGAATCCATGCAGCCGCAAAGCACATGACATAGGTCAAGGATAAGAAGCATGAGTCACACAGGCAGGATTTTTACTGTTGGTTTCCCTCAAAGACAATTCAAATCATTTTTACAGTAAACTGGACAAAAATGATAATGAGACTGTCTGCACAATGGAATTGCCACTTTAGTTCAATCAAAAGAGGCTTTTGAAAATCAATCGGTGCCACACAACAAAACTCCTCCTCGCTCTGCCAGGTAGGATATTACAGCGTGATGGGACGATTCAGTGTGTGGCTTCAAAGACATGTTTCACCTCTCATTTGGCTGCTGTTGTTATTCTCCAAAGATGTGCTACGGATGTATAAATAAACATGAATGGATGAGAGGAACCATTACCGTCCCTGATGAATAGGAAGATACTTTGAAGATGGTGCGTTTTTCTTTCACTGTTCTGTTTGCAGTTTGGGAGGGAGGGGAAAAATGACTTGTGTGCACACCAGTGCTGGGCAAATATTTGATTAGAGGAGAGAAAAAAATGTATATATATATATATATATATATATATATATATATATATATATATATATATATATAAGGCTGGAACTGAGCAGTTGAGATTATTTTTATAAGTATGCACCCTTGAGCTTGATTATCTGAAGCCTTTTGAGATTTTGTTTGAAAACGACAAGAAAATAACAGAATGAAGCTGGATCTTTTCTCCCTTAATGCAGCAGCGATTAAAATAAATGCTTTAGTTAAGTTAGAAAAGCGTTTTCTCTCCTGGTGCTGTTTCTCTGTGTGGATGAGCAGAGCAGCACCATATGGACTTACTCCCTGGATGAGAAAGAAATGAGCCTCGAGAAATTCCCAGTTGGACCATTCAAGCCATTTGAGGCTCGTCTAGAAACGCGATCAAGCATCACATCATGCATGTGTGCCCACTATCAGCATGCTGCTCACTGAGGCTGCATGGCCACTTCACACACAGTCATCTCTGCAGGATCACTGATGGGGGGGCTTGTGTTTTACTATTAGATCAAGTTGTTGCTGTAAACTCGTAAAAATGACATGCAGAGAACATCATGCTTACTTCTTCCTGGGACGCAGATTTTTTTCCTCTTCATTAAACAGGTTGATTGTAAATCCAGCATCCGTCACATGTGCGTCTCCTGATGCTCAAAGAAAGAAGGAGAAGAAGATGGAAAAAGCTCTCCAGCTCTGATTTGCGCTTTGCACTTCAATCCACCCGCTCGAAGGATAAAACAAAAATGTTATTACAAAATACAAATAAAAATAAATTAAAAAAAAAAAAAATCCAAGTGTTTTTAGGACGAATATGGGCGTCACACTTTGTGCCCGGACCTTATCCGGTAAGATTCCACAGCGAGTGATGCGGAGAGCTGTAGGACGCAGAGCGCAGACTCACACTGTGCGCATCTCCAAGCTCAGCTCCTCTTTGTGCGGAGGGAGCAAAGAAGAGGAGAGAAGAGGAGAAGAGAAGAGAAGAAGCGCCCACTGGTGACGCGTGAAAACACGCCTCACAGCACAGTGATGCGCCACCAGCCCGTGGTGGTGTGGACTGGACACCTACCCGTGACGCACCAGGGTCCGCGATCCACGGCAAGGAACCGGGTGGGAAGGTACAGCACAGGGGAAGCCATTTAAAGAAAAGGTGCTGAATATTATTAGACTTCAACATGAAATCATTTAATAGCAGAGACAATGTGTGAGGGAGAGCGAGCAATACTAACATATTTATCATCACTCTTCTCCATTTGTACATTACCATTAATAACTAAACTCTTCTTTTCTTTTTTTTAACTATAGAACATAAGATGGAAGGAACGAGTGATAACAAACATTTGAAAAAATTTCATTTTGTAAATAAGTGGAAAGAAACAGTTTAAAGTGCAGTGGTTCCCAACCTTTTTTTTTTCTTTGTTTTTTGGACCATGACCCCATGTTGAAATCAATAATTTCTGGTGACCCCAAAGACATTTTTTCTAGAATTATTTTTTGATCATATTTGAGCTCAGATACATATATTTCCTTTCACTGCATTTTAGTTAAACTTGATTTATATTTCACAAAGTGAAAGTATAGAAAAACAGTTGTTAAGAGTGTGTGTTGTTTTCATTTAAAATAAAAATAAAATAAAAAGGGTAAAATGTACAAATCAAAGAATTAAAAATATAGGGTTTTATAATGTTTATTTTTAGTTACAAAATGATAACCATAATAATGATGATGGAAATCATTTTGATTAGAAAACAAACTGAAAATACAATACTCAGTATTTGTCCCACACCAGGCATGAGATGACAGGAAATGATTAAAAACTATAAAATTAGATCCATTCAGGAGACACTAAATACTGTTTCTTTCCACTTATTTGCAAAATTATATTTGTGTTATCACTCATTCATTCCATCATTATGATCTATATTCACAGTATTCTGAGCAAAATGCTGTAGGGAGAAAGGGGGGTACTTGAGCCAAGTCTGAGAACCACTGGGCTAGACCAGAGGTTCCCAAACAGAGGTAAGTGTACCCCAGGGGGTACAGGAGTACATTGCAGGGAGCACTTGGAAAGATTAAAAAAAAAAAAAAAATAACGGAAAAGTGAATCTGGGAAATGTTCCTAGTTCCTGTTTAGACTATTTTTTGGACAAATTTACTTCCAAATAACAGTAATATTGCTCAATAAAATACTATTTTTTTTTTGTAATTTATTGAAACCGAATTATTTAATATTGTAGAAGCCATTGTATCACACTCCTCAGAATAGAAGACAATAATCAGTTAAATTTCACAAAGGAGACCGTATTTACTAACTATTGACGTAATCACGTAAAAGTTGCGTGGTATTTATTTTTTATAAATTCCACTTTAAATTCTCTTCATTGGTTTGATTTTGTAGAGTAAACCTTAGAGAACCAATGTTTGAGACACAGTTAGGGGTTTAGGAGAGCACGCTGTTCTACAAATGAAAAAGCATATGAAATTATGCAGAGGTTTACTATAGGAAGAGGGGGTACGCATGATTGGACTTAAATGCGAAGGGGGTATATGGGATTAAAAAAGATTGGGAACCACTGGACTAGACAGTAAAACAGAGATGGGGATCTTGTATCACTGCAGGGCCACAAAAATGTGATTCATGGTACGATGGGTCACATCAACAACATTCATGTTCAGCCTTAAGAATAATGATAAGGCTGAGAATTGATACAGGAAACAACAAAGGGTTTATGTGTATATGTGATAGTTTTCTGTGTTTTTTAAAAGCAATTTTTTGTATTTTTGTTTTCATTTGGTGTGTGTTTGGAGTCCTTTTGTTTTTATGTTGTGTATATGTGATCATTGTTTTGATTTTTTTTTTGGTCATTTGTGTTTGAGAAGGCATTTTTTGTATTTGTTTGTGTTTTGTTTTTTCTGAGTCTTAGTTCATTCTGTTTTTTGAGTCGCCTCTTGTGTTAACGTTTGTTCTTGTGTTTCCAGAAATTCCTGCTCGTGGCTCCACCTCCCAGTGATGTCTGTGTCAAAGCCATGAAAGCTCATGTAGAACAGGGGGATAAAGAGGTTAGGGAGGACCATATAAGGCCCTATAAAATACATTTTATTTTTGTCCAAATTCTGTTTTCCACAGTCCGTTTTTAAAAAAAATATTCATAAATCTTTTTTGAAAATATTAATTTTAACTCCTGTGAGAAAACAAAATAAATATGAATAAAAAAGAAAAACATATATAAACAAAAATGTGTCATATATAAATAACCAAAGCGTTGGGGGTTTGAATTCCGGTCTAGCCAAGTCATTGTCGTTGTGTCCTTGGGCAAGGCACTTTACCCTCATTGCCAAGTAAATGTAGTGTGTGAGTGAGTGTTGGTGGTGGTCGGAGGGACCGATGGTTCACTATGGCAACCTCACCTCTTTCAGTCTCTGTCAGTGGCTACATTTGTAGCTTACCACCACTGTGTGTGGAGTGAAAGAATAATGCACCTCAATGTAAAGCGCTTTGAGTGTCTATAGAAAATCCATATAGAAAGATTTATTATCATTTTTATTGTTTTTAAATCATGTAAAGCACGTTGAATTTCCGACACAAATACATCTGCCTTGTTTGGCTTTAAAGACAATGGATTTTTTATAGTGGGAGAATCCAGAGAAAACCCAAGAAAACTCTTTAAATCTTCTTTTTCTCAACTTAAACACACACACACACAAAACAAACAAGCAGAAAAGCACATTAAACAGGAGAATGAAAAACTAAGGATAAAACTAAGAGAAATGGAACCTTCCACACAATGAAGGATCCATTCTTTCCGACACTTTGCACCAAGCAGAACAGCTGAAGAACTTTCTCAGAAAACCTAGTTTTCCATCCTTCTTCCTGTTCTTCTTCTCTGTCCTGCTCCTTCTGTTTCTTGACCTTCTGTTTGTCCATCATGGGCGAGCTCCTTCAGTTCAGCGTTCTCCTTCACCAGAAGATCCATTTGCCATTGCTGGTTCTCCTCGACCTTGGTTAGAGTGAGATGTTACTTTTGCAGATCTCCATACGTGGTCTCCATGGCGTGGATGGTAGCATCCTTTTCCTGGAGCTGTTTGGTAGCCTCAGCAGCGTTCCTCTCATGGAGCTCCACATCATATGTGTAGAGCCTGTAACTGTGAGCAGACGTGGCTCAGTGTGCTCTCATGGGACGTGGTCAGAGTCTCCTTCACCAAAGAACACACAAAATTACAACAGAAATGCACAAAACAACACCAAAAAAGATACAAAAATACACTAAATGACTCCAGAATCACACTACAACTGCTCCTCAGGGATGGGTTAAATGCAGAGGACAAATTCCATTAATGTACTAACATTACATGGCCAATTAAAGGCGAAAGCCCCCAATTTAATCTTTAATCTTTACAATGGCAACAAAAAAAATAATTATATAAAAAATGCACAAAAAGACACCAGAAAGATACAAAAACACACATAATGACTCCAAAAAACGTACAGAAAAATGCACCAAATGAAAAAAATATAAAAATGAGTGAAAAAGAAACAACAAATAAATGTATCATGCGCATGTCCCATAGAATTAAACCAGGGAAATCGCACTCGCTATTTTACTTTTTAAACTGGTAGCCCTTTGGGCTATTCACTAGCTTTGAAGTAGCTCTCTGTATCAGAAAGGCTGGTGACCTTGATCTAAAATAGTAAGTATAGTAATGACAAGAACAAGTTTTTTTTACTTCTTTTTGTGGGTTTAGTGAATGAAAGGTTAAAATGTTCAGTTATGTATGGTGAGATACATCAGTTTAAGAAGAGATTGAAGACTGCTCTTTACAAAGTGTTGTAACTACTTTTGAGGTATGTATATCTATTAGGGTTGGAATTGTCAAGTGCTTCAGAATAAGTATCCCAATAAAACACGATTCTGCAATGCTATAATGTGATGTTCTGACATAATTCAAAAAACAAGAATAAGGATAAAGAGGGAGCTGATAAATCACCTTAATAGTCACATATCTAGAACTACATACAGTACATGAAATTTGTTCTCTGCATTTAACCCATCCCTGAGGAGCAGTGAGCTGCCACGGTTGATAGAAATAACTTATAAGTAATAGTAAAACACCGTCTTTGGTCTTCGGAGAGAAAGGACGTGTGTTCACTCGCTCCGATAACACGACCTTGGGAGATTAACAGCTTACAGCTGCAGCTGGACAGCCTGAGAAATAAAACTTGGGCCCAAGACGAAAAGAAAAATGGTTAAAAACCACATGCAGGCCCTACAGAACCTGATCCGGGTTTGGAAGAGGTCAAGGAGATGATACGAAACCTCAAAGACGAAACATTGAAAACAGAACTACATCCTATGGACTGGTGGCGTAGTGGTTAGGGACGCTAGGCTTATAATCGGAGGGTTGCCGGTTCAAGCCTCACCTGGGCCATCACTGTGGGATGTTGAGCAAGTCCCTTAACCCTGAACGGCTCCCCAGGTGCCCACTGCTCCTCAGGGATGGGTTAAATGCAGGGGACGAATTCCATTAATTACATGGCCAATTAAAGGTGAAAACCCCGATTTAATCTTAATCTTTAATCTTTTAATTTAAATTACTGCTCAGAAATCTGGGGAAAAACCTACAAAACGTATCTTGAACCTTTATTTAAACTTAAAAAAAAAGCACCACACAACGCACACACAAACGAACTAATTGAAAAGGCCAAATACCTAAAACTGCAAGAAATAACACTGCAACACACAAATTCTTGCATTTAGGGCCTCACTTAAAACACTCCCATATCAAATACAAAAACGTTTCATATACAAACAAACTGCTTATAAACTAAGACATAGTAATGTGTTTATACGAGAAAGGGTTAAATCTAACATTGGAAAACACAGCACTGTCAATAGCTATTAACAGCTAGAATAACCTTGATGCAGAGACAAAACAAGGAACGTCGAAAGACAATGAAGTTTTCTTTTGAACTGGAGGAACGTAAACAAAGTCGAGGAATGAAATCTGCAGGGAACAAGGACGACACGAACAACGATGGAGAGGAGGAATGAAAAAAGACAACACTGACTACAGATGAGAATAAATCCTACTTAAAAAAGGACAAAAATAAATAAAATAAAATTAATTGTGTTTAGAACAACCTAAGACTGTTTGACCAGAGAGACAAGCTTTGATGTAAATTTTCTGTGTACAAAACAGGGGACGGGACTTAGATAAGCAAACTGCTTCTTTCGGCATGTACAAAAAAAAAAGGAATAACAAAACTGTGAATGCAACCATGTCGGAAATAAACTGAATAAATACATAAATAAATAAATGTTAAATCAATGAGATTTAAAGTGTACATACAGTAAATATTGGTTACAAATGTATATGAAAACTAAATTTGCATGAAGAATACACAAAAGCTCAAATCGCAATATTCTTAGTCAACATAAATCCATGAATCATGAAGTGCTGAAATCAACAAATCAACATAATGTTAGCTTTAAACTTGCAGTCAGCAGATCTACAGAATATTCCAAATGCAGTGTCTCAAATGCACTGAAAGTGAAAGCCAAAATAAAGTGCATCATGTTTATGTCATTGAACTTTATTTGTAAAGGTTTGCATTTCCCTGACAACACTATATGTCACCACAGATCTTTACTGAATTTTTGTGAAAATAAATGCTTGTGCATACATTTGAAGCCAAAGTGCCTCCAAACATCTGCTTAAAAGTTTTTGGGGTGTTTAAAGTGTTGAATTGCTGCTCAATTGTCATGGAACCTCTAACTTGGAACACCCGTGCAGTGAAATAGCAAAATAACAACACTGTGTAACTTTTATTATATGTCCTCACTTTGGTAATGTATTTCACGTGCATTTATTACATATTTTCTGTTGTTGATTTCACATAAAACTGCACTAAACAAGTTCTGATGAACTACGGCCAGGCCCGCGGTACATCTCCAAGCCAAATAACACGCACCACCTTCCCTGGAATTCAGTGAAATGACTTGGTTCCACCGAGTAAAACAAATAAAATTTTGCAACGTAAAATCATATTCTACGTTGAATTGCCTTTGAAACAATATATCACACAACTATGTTCCGATAAATTTAGAAAAGGGGTCCCACCCCTTTCAAAAAGGTCTCCGAGAGGCTCTTGATATTGGCTGATGGAATGTCCATGTCAAATTACAGCCCGATTCAAGCCGTCATTTAAAGAATGGGGGCCCCGTGGCACATACGGAGTAATGGGCCCCATTCATATATTGGTATGTGTCAATGATTTGGTACCACCAACTGGCGTAATATTTGACTCACAAAAAAATGAGAAAACTACTTTAACGGAAATTGCCCCTTGGGCCCCTAATCAAATTGTGCTAGGCATAATTGAAACGATATATCACACAACTACGTTCCCATAAATTTGGAAATTACCGGAAATGGCGGTTGGGGTAAGATATCGACTCTCGTTTTTTTTTTTTTTCTTTTTGGGCCCCAAATCAAAAATCAGGCTCTGAGCTTTGATGTATGCACATTCATAGATTATACCTACCAAATTACAGACCAGTCCATTAACAAATAATAGAGGAATAGTGATTTTAACTTTTGTACACAACAACAACAAGAAGGAGAAGAACAAAGTGACTGGCGTTTTGAGTTTGGTAGCCCGGCCTAAAAAGCATGAGGTAAGGCAGCCAGTACCACTGCCTCAACTGAAGGGGGCAAGCGTCACGGAGCATGAGGCTAATAACGCTAAGAGTTTATGAAGTAGAAGAAGTTGTCCGGGGCTGTGTCCAAATAGTGCCTCCTATTTCCTTTACTATCTACTGTTCCTTCACCCCCAGAAATGTTTAAGTGGTAACCATGATAAAAAAGCGTCCGGGTTGTCTTTAAGCTCAGGAAAAGAGACTTATTGCTTCCTTTTTTTATATACCTCCTTTAGCCTCGGAAACACTGATGCATCCTTGACCAAAGGAGACGAGATAATGCTGACCCACAAGTCCTTGCGGCAACAACTTTTAAAGGGAAACACACACTTACAGAAACTCACGATGACCGACAAGTAACGAGATCATGTACCAATGCAATAATATGCCTTGAACAACTTTAAATAAATATTCTAAAACCCATATCTTATTATATGAAGGTGAGTGTGAGTAAACATTCTCCATGTGACTTTCTTTTAGTTTCACTGTTGTTCCTCGTAGCCTGGTAGCCTTTTTTTCCTTTGATTTAAATTCAAACCGTGTGATTTTTGAGATTATATCAGTTGAAAGTGTTATACATGTGGTTTTAGTCCATTTTCGGAAATTTGTAGTTTTTTCACCACGGCAGACGTCACTAACTTTCACAGCCGTCAGATTATTACGTCATCTAGTGGAAGTGCGTCTGATTTGTCAAAACAAAAATGATCACCTTTTCCTTACTCCTCTCCTAACACCTTTCCTTAACCCAGTGACGTCATCCACGGGGTTATGGAAAAGTGGATGGGAAATGAAATAGGAGTGACTATTGGGACGCAGACTAGGTTTATTTGTTTTTAAATGTTTCTGTGATTGCAAAAAATGGATCAAAGCTTTCTCAAAACTGGACTTTCAGTCAAAAACGTGAACTGATGAATAATGGAAGACCAAAGAGAACTTTTAAAACAAAATCACAGAGATTTTTGTCCTGAAGGATAGGCAAATGGACTTCATTTACAAGTAAAGGTAAGACCATGAATACACCGCAGTTTTATTTTATTGAGTATGAATTGTGGAATTGCAATGGCAAATTATATAACAAAAAATGTGAAAGCCTATAGAGCCAGCTTGTAATTCCGTTTACTAATAGATTCATTCTAAGACTGTAGTGCAAAGTATGAGTGATTGTTTTAGTCATAAAATGTCAAAGAAGCTCTATTTAACATTTCTTTGGTGTTTCCACCTCCAAAGAAAACCAGACTGAGTCTGACCCACAAAAGAAGCAAGTGTTCTCGGAAAAGTGGCCTCAGGAAGACAGCTGACTTCAAATGAATGCTGAACACTTAGAAATATGGTGCCAAACATGCCGTGACTGACTATCCCAATCTGGCAAACAAAAACAGATACTAAAGCTTCAGTCATTTATTTTTTGATAAGCATGCTAATAGCAGAGGGCATCAGAAACTAGTGCAAGCAAGGTAAACAGCTAATAACATGTTGAACCAGGGAGAAAGAAGTAAGACGTGTACATCCACACTTTTTACAGTTTTTTTTAGGAAGTCAGAAGGAGAGTACTGATGACATTATGTAGCATAACAGAACGTTCCATGCTTTGAAATAATAACTGTTCTAAGAGCTTAAAGAGCTTTCATTTCATAAACTTTTCAGATAGTACTTTTAATGTTTGTTAGTCAGAGAGAGAGACGATGTGCTCCATATCGGGTGATTGACCGTGCTTCTTAAACATTAAACATTTAGGTTAATTGGTTGTTTGTGTTCATATGATATTATTGGCCAATTTAGCTAGCAAAAGACGCTTTAAAAAATGTATTCCGGGACTTTCTTGTCTCTCTCTTACTGCCGGAACATCACGCTGCCTGTGTTCTGGGACCTGATGATTTACAAATTAAACACTAACTGACATTACATATAAATACAAATATAAGAATCTGAGGTGTAGTAGATCTCACCGACACACGTGCGCACGCGCACACACACACACCGTACACGATACCCCTCGTACCCTTGAAATGCATCTTGTGATATTTTAATATCATTAAATGTTGTTGCACGATATATTGACCCACCTTTAGTAATTATTTCCAATTAATACCCAATTGTAAGATTGAATCCAAGTCAGCCAACTTTTCCAAAGTTGGGCAAGGTTAATGAGTTTACTCACTACATCTCAGTTTTCTCCAGTGACTAAACACAATCCAGTAAAGCCCGATTCAAATGTGCTACAAAGGCATATTTGCATTGTTATGTTATGGCTCTTTACGTCTATGCAGACGGTCGATTCAGCTTATTCAAGCTAAGCTGAATGGCTGGATATATGGAGAGCCTTGACAAATGTGCACTTAACCATTCTCGACTTAGTTGATTTATTCCAAAGGAACAACATGGTCAATATGTTTGGGATCAACAATGTTGCAGAGCAGTGTTAGGGTTCTGTGCCTTGCTCAAGGACACCTCGGCAAAGGCTTTTTTGTCCGCATCGGGACTTGACCAGCAATCCAAGTCCCCACAGACTGAGCTACTGCCGCCAGTGAGTGTAAATCATAAAAATAAAATGTTCACAACATTGTAAAGTAGAATAAACATGGGTTGTTGTTGTGTATATTTGAACAAATCCTTTTAATCAGTGTGAAAGCATTTTTGGCTGTTCAATATGTGCCATGGAGGACCACAGGCAGCGGATTCACGTTATTTTTGTCTATATGAACATGATATCACCGAATTCCAGCTTCATTGTTTCCATGATGCAACCATGTGAAACGAAATTGTGTTTTTTGATGGATTTTCTCACCCCTTAGCTCTTCTCGACATGTTTGCACGGGCATTTAGTCACACAAGAAGCAAAAAAATATCAAATTGTTTTTCAGCTGAACTGCAACAGGGAGGACACTCCTGTCAAAGCAAATAATATTGTTAAAGTCGAACAATGTCAATGTGGAAGGCTGTGGGACTGACAGATTTGGTTACGCTGACGGTCAGATGAACAGTGTAACATCTTGCAGTATCCCTTCAAAAGAAAGCCTCACATTAGGATGTGTGCAGCTAAAAGACATTATGTGTTTTACATTTTAAATCACACCAGAGAAAGCCAACAAGTTCAGTCCATTGCTGCCCATCTGAACTCATCCATGTTTTTTTTCCTTCCACCACAACAGTCACTCTGCAACAGGAACTTAAATTAAACATGCCACAGTTTAATGCAATTGACACAAGATAACGATGTGTTATCAGTGTGATGAATGTAACAGTAAATTATGCATTCACTGTGTTTCATTGTCATCTTCTGTGCACTCAAGGGAAAAATGTGCTTATCAGTGTCGTGCCTTTGTGTTTGTATTTACAATTCTCAAAGCAAATTGTGATTTATATCCAGAGAACAAGCTTTACAAAAAACACTGTTGATTAAACACTTTAAGGTAACGGTTACAGCAAGCTCATTTTTGGTGTTTTACAAGTGCAATGCTGATATTTAGTGATCTGCAGTTTTTAATGGAAGAAAAAAAAACCTTTCTCATTTCTGGCCCTATTTACTTAAGAATTATGAGGTTGAGGGTACTTTTGCTTAAAGATACGTCGGACATTGAATCAGAACACAAAGAGCTTGAGTGCCCAGCCTGGAGGGTCATCTGGGATCCAGTGGGGTTTTATATGTTATATGTGTTAAGGTTTCATTTATTCAGACAATTCTTCAGGAAACTTGATCTCCTGACATGTTTTGATTGCCAACTGTCAGTCTTCCTCAAAGACATCTAGTGATTGCTTTGATGCATCCTACGAGTTATTTCATATGGAAAGCATCAAAGCATCTACTGATCGCTTTCATTTGTCCTTAGGAGTTAGTTTGGGGCATGGCCAACCTGGGGGTTCTCTCAGGTTAGTTAGAATTTATAATCATAATAATGGTGACAGAAATGATCTTGATTCGAGCATGAACTGAAATTACAACGGTCAGTCTTAGTCCCACATCAGGAGGGAGATGACCGGAAATCATGAAAACTATAAATACCGTTTCATTAACTTATTTACAAAATGAGTTTTTTTAAAATGTGTGTTATCACTCACTCATTCCATCATTATGCTCTATAGTTGATTTCTGAGCAAATTGTTGAAGTCGGACAAAGGGAGTACTTGGATTTAGAAGAGAAAAGGGGTACTTGAGCCAAAAACGTTTGAGAACTATTGATGTAGAGGGGAAAAGATAGCACTACAGGGGGTACTTGAGAGAGGGAGAGAGTGTAAACATATATGTTAAGGTTTGATTTATTCAGGCATTTTTTACAGGAAATTTGATCTCCTGACATGTTTTGATTGCCAAATATCAGTCTTCCTCAGAGGCATCTATGAGTTCTTTCATAAGGAAAGCATCAAAGCATCTCAGGTTGGGCGTGGCCAACCTGAGAGTTTTCTCAGGCTAGCAATGCCCACTGATCACCGGGGGCGACAGGGGTTTTAGATAAAAATTATATTCATAATGTAAATGATCTTGATTAGAACATTAATTGAAAATACAAGAGTCAGATTTGGTCCCACACCAGGTGGGAGATTACTGGAAATAATACAAACTATAAAAATAAATCTATTCAGGAGGCACTAAATACTCTTTCATTTCACTTATTTACAAAAAAAGATTCGTTAAAATGTGTGTTATTACTTATTCATTCCATCATTATGCCCTATAGCGTATTTTTTTCATAGTATTTTGAGCAAAATGTACCCGGACAAAGGGGGTACTTTGATTCAGAAATAACAGAAAGGAGGAAAACTTGAGCCAAAACAGTTTGAGAACCACTGGTGTAGTGCATTGATTTTAGCTTTTCATCTTTGTCTTCTTTGTGTCAATACATCTTCAACAAAATGTGTTGTTTATTTTGTTTCAAAATAATTTGAAAATAGATAAATAAAGATGATGGGTTAATACATTGTGTCACGTACTTCCTATGATGTGCTAACATACCCCGAGGGGATTGAAAACACTGAATTAGGGCACCGTGGGCAAGTGTCTGGTGATCACAAAAGGAAGCGCTGACTTGTCTCCTTGTCAATGCTCAAAGTTATTGGGACTAACAACTGCAAGGGTTTGATTCCTGGAGCCTCATTTATAAAGCTTGCTTACATACAAAATGGGGTCTGAAATTTCACATGAACATTCTTGCGCAAACATCATCGTTTTTATAAATAAAGTTGTTTTAAAAATGTGCATACAGCACCTGTATGCCAACTCTCTTCACACAAACATATTGGAGACTTGGGAAACTGGCAGTGTTCAATTGAAGCCAAATTTGTCTGTACATTTAATGTCATTGCTGACTTCATGATCTGCAGTGTTATAGACGTGTTTCTTTAGTGATTAAGACTCTGAGTGAAAATTAATGCATGTAGGCCTCCATGAAGTATAAAAATGAGCATATGTAAAATTAGCGCTGCCAAGCCTAATGCATTCACTGTGACAGTCACATCATTGGTTGATTTCACACGGCCTCACGCCACACCCCAAATTTAACACTTGGAGAAAAAAAATGTTGGTCCACTCCTCTAGGAGTTAGCTTGGAATATTTTTTTTTTTTTTTTTAATTAATTATGCTGCTATCTCCTGGTTAGAAAAAAATAACTGTGTAATTATGACATTCTGATAGAAAATGGCCAAAAAGCTCATCATTTGGTGCATGGTAACATGCACACCACATGGGAGGACATTATATCAATGATAGCAAATAAAATGAAAATAATGTATATACATTTGTTTGAATTACAGGAGGCAGAAATATTATTCAAATTAAAACGTAAATAATAATTCTACTTCCTGTCTGATACCTCAATAGACCTTCCCGACATTTCAATAGACTATTCCAATTTCTCAGCTGCGCACTGCATTGTGGGATGCAACAACAGTACCGCAGTTGAAAAATATTGCAAAGAAGTGTTGTCATTTACTGGCAAGCAAAATATGAACTTTTTAGGACTTTCACTTGAAGTTTATTTAAAAAAAAAAGGTTGGCATCTCTTAAACAATCAATTTAGAATCTGAAAAATAATTGGTGCACATGGCATGGCTGAAGATATGATTTATTCATCGCACAGCACAGCAGTGTAGGGGACAGACGTTGGATGCACGTTGTCAAACAGGAGGAAACAATGGGGATGTTTACGGATTCGTGGCTCACAGCGCTAACAACGGACTTGGTTGTGGAATTGAACGGCTTCCAACTTTTAAGCGGTGACGGACAATGGAGAGCGATAAGCGGAGAGGAGCGAGTCTGGCTGTTTTTGTATGCGGAAAGGAGGAGTTGCTCCTGCTACTGTGCCCCTGCAGCAACGCACACACACTTTTCCGACTCAAAATCACTAAACGTTGTTTGATTGCATCATTTGCGTCAAATACTACTATTCGGCCTTGCCTTTAACTCACTAAATCGAAGGCAGAATGTGGCTTTTTTTTGCATTATTCGGTGCATCCCTATTATAAATAGAAATACAATGTCTTGAGGAGCGTTTAAAATGTTTTTGTAGGGAACGGTGGATGTGTTACCACAGTAAATATCACCTCCTGGCCTTCACCCTCTCCACCTCCAAAGGTGAACATTCTTCTGATGGCTTTGGCGGCAAACAGCTGGTGCAGTCCTGACCCTCTGTGGAACCGTGGGCAGCTTCTTTCTCTCCCAAACGGCACCTTGTGCGACCCTACCCATTTTCTGGCCATTTTCTCCCTGTTGGAGGTCTTTGTGGTTTAAAAGCAAAAATATTCTCCTACAGTGCATATTGGTTGCTATTCTTTTCTGTGAAATGTAAAAAGAAAAACTCAGCTGTTTGTTGGGACATATCTAGTGTACCCAATGCTTCTTTACTTTATGCTGTGATAAATATCTGACTGGGTTGTATTCTAGAAATATTTCTGAAACTCAATCATCACTATCATATTTGTTCAAAACTGAAAGACTGATTTTGAAATCACTCCATTGGTTCTCCTTTTAACATGCTTTGGAAGACGAGCCGTCCTGTATGTATGAAGGCAAAATATGCAGAGAAGAGGGAGAGCGGCAGGCATTCAGCCTCATGTTTTACCAACTGTCACTCATCATACTAAGTAAATCTCTGTATTGCTGCATAGATAATTGCTGTTAGTTTTATCTGCTGCAATCTATTTGATTGACTAAAATATTAAAATGATAGTGATATGAATATTTAATGTTTCTGCCTAGACGAAGGGCTGCAAAAAGATGGGGCTTTAGGAAGATTGATGGAAAAGATCAAGAAGGTGAAAACTCCATTAATTAAGGTCATTTGGTGTCTTATTGGTTGGAGAAAGGTGTGGAGGGGGTTTAAATTTGAAAAATAATGGATCAAGGTCAATCGGGACTTCAGGCTATCCTCCTTACGTATGGCTTGATATTCCACCCTCATCTGTAAGTACCTGTGGTGGTGAAATTGGCATTGGGTTGTTCTGCATGCACAAGTGTTTATCTCCCTGATGCTGATGGAGTGTCAGAGAGGATTTCTAAATCTTTCAACTATCACATATTGCAGTGCGAGGTTTGACCTTGTCCTTTTTTTTTTGTATTACAAACCTTTATTAACATTCAACCAAATTGTCTTTTTCAAGCTCTTCTTCTTCTTCTTCTTCTTCTTCTTCTTCTTGATAAAGCATTGAGTAGAATCTACATTAAAAGTGAACATAAATAAAAAATCGGAAAATGTGCTAGGCCATAAAAAAAAAAAAAAAAATCTGAATCATAAAACCATGCGGAGCTCACCTTTTCCCTTTATAAATCACAGCCCTTGACACTCCCACATCAATGCAAAGGAGCTCTTGAATGCTTTTTGCATTGAAATGAACCTGCTGACCAATGGGATTCTACGATAGTGGTCTGGTCTTCCCTCTTCTCAGCACAGGATGGCCCGTAGTCCTACTGCTGGGTCGTCCCTGATCCTGCGTCCCCCTGGGTCTCCAGGTCCAGGTTTTGTCTGGTGCTTCAGAATTATTTTCCTCACAGACATTCTGGAGGTAGACAATGTCAGCCACGGCTGCCTTAGAGGAAGTCTGTTATATTTGTGGCTGCCATTTTGGGTTTACAGCCATTCTGTCCATCAACACTTTCTTGTATGTGTTCACATACACGGGCCAACAAAGGTGAAATATCTTGCCAAAGGACAAAATGACAACCTTTGGGTAATTAAATGATCTGCTCTCCCTCCCAAGATTCATCCATTTACTTGAGAATAAATTGATGTATAATACCCACATGCACACTTACTCTGTGCTAATCAATGTCCAGGGACTCACATACTTTTGTTTAGAAATCACAGCCCTGATACATGGAGTTGTTGCTATGTGTTTGGCTAATTACCTATTTGCATTATGAAGAAGTTTACCAGATTTACTTAATGATTAAATCAGATTCCCAATTTATAGCCATTGCTTTCCTTCTGTAAACATAGAAACACTCGTATGAAACACAGCTAGGAAGTGTTTTGAGCAGCACACAAAAAGCGAAGCTCTGGCTAAGACTTTTGTAAAGCATATGCATTATTACACAACTCTGAAAACACAAACAAGTGACTTTAGTTTATTGTTCTTATGCACATTTATGTCCTATCAATATTTTATATCTAAGCAGTGTATAGGCAGCAAAATAACAGTTCCCTCAGAAATTGTTTGGAACACTTTATCTACTGTTGTGTTATTTTGTGTAGGTTGGGGTCCATGTTCCCATCTCAATGAACAATCAATACAAGACGCCAGAGTAACATTCAAATACTTGTGGTGAATAATTAACTTAAAACCTGCAGAATCTTTGCTCACAGTATATTTTCCCCAAACCCACGTGTTGTCCTCTTTTAACAGTAGTAGAGGTTTCTTTGATTAAATGGAAGTTAGCAACACAGCTCCTTAGCTTGATTATTGGGGGTAAGTTCTACCAATAGTTCATCTTTACCATATTTTCAGTCAGATAAAGTCATTATAGTGTGACCACTCTGTGCTTTTAAAATGGAATGATATTCAAACTTCCTAAATAACTAACCACATAAATGCTATGAAGGAAAATCTCATCAGAAACCTAATAATCCACTTTTGTTTGTCGTTTGATAACATTTTTTTTTACCATTTACCAAATTTACATTTTTCACTGCTGTAGTTCTAAGCAAATATACATAGTCTGGGCTGATGGGTTTTTTAAGTAAATAAATGTTTTAGCTTCTAAACAGATGGTATCAAGATGACCGTTCCTTCCAAAAAAAAAAAAACTTTGCTCTGGTTACATACCATCCTGTGTGAACATTACAGTTTTGTATTTATTTGATGAAAAAAAGTATAGATACAGTATATACTGTATATATATATGTGATATATAAAACATAGACAACACTGACTGGAGCTTCAACTGTCATCATTACACATGAAAAAATAACAATGATAAGAGAAATTTCAATTTTTTTCAACTGGTTTCACACTGGGACCCACATTTTGCCACGGTCATTAATTTGCGACCCAATTAATCAGACCAAATTTAGTTTTTTATAAATAGCTGTTGAAAACACACATGTATTTTTGTTTTAAAAAAGATTATGTATATTTTCCTGTGAAACGTACATTTCACAGCATGCCTTTCAAAATAAAAGACAAGTCCAACATGAGACATCGAGTATTTATTTATTTTTGACCAGATGTCTGCGACCCACCCAGTACAGGTCCGTGACCCACTTTTGGGACCAGTTGAGAATCACTGGTCTAGCGGTCATAAGAGCATGCTTGAATATGGGAGGTTCTGTGTTTGAAACTAGCAGTAAGCAGGCATGGTCCTCACCACAAATACTCCCTAAACAAAGACCCTTAAACCTCAAACTTGTTGTGAAGAAGAAGAAGAAGAAGAAAGAGAAAAGATAGGAGAACTTACAGGATAAAAATAGATTACTGGCTGCTTAAGCTGCCTGGTCCCTATAATTAAAAGTAATCAGAATCAAATTTGATGTATTAAAAAAAAATATGATTTTCTTGCTATTATTGTTAGACATTATGGAATTGATTAAAGCATATTAAAAGCTTTAATCAATGCAATTTATTTTATTTATCAGTATAACAGACGTACATTCGGATTCATACCGTTTCAGTGCAAGAATATATATATATGCACCAATATACAATAGCAGAATAAAATTCAAAATACAAGGAAATAACCGCCTTCTATCTACCAACTTACAAATATTTAATGACAAAAAAAATATATATAAATAATAATAAGATGCACTTTTAAGCTTCTATCAGTGTCATACATTTGTGCTTCCAACTCCAGAGAAGTCAGTGCCTCCTCACCAGTCATGCATCTCACCACATGTCACTGGTTGAGCCAAACAGGAATCCTGAACCCACAGAGAGATTCATTTACACATAGACAATATCAGAAACTAAATCTAAACAGAATCTGAAACCAAATTAAAAAAAAAAAAACAAATAACAAGAGAGCCTTGGTGGGATTTAAACCCTGACCAAGCAATCACAAGACTGAAATGACTAAATAAACGTGTTAAGGGATATAGAAGTGCATCGACTGGAACATTTCAATTTGCAGAACATAGCCATTATTTATGTTAAAAACAACGTTTTCTTTTCCTAACTGTAAATATTTCATTTTATAAGACAGTCTAACCATGGCAATGGGTTTTTATAACTATATGTGCTACCTCAATTAGATTGTTTAAAATGTGAATTGTTGAACTATGCATTCCGTACAAATAGGTATGCGTCATGAACCTAAATTAAAACACTTAAGGTTTCCTGTTTTCTGAAGAAAATTACTTTAAATTGTTTTTTTTTCTTTCAAACAGCCTTTAGGGCCCTGTTTTTGAGCTCCACGAATAAAGAAGTACAAAGAGAATAAATAAAGTTTATTTTTGGCCTAAACTACAGTTGGACTTTTCTACCTTTTCAAACTCTGAACACGAGGTGAGAATTTGAAGAAAAGAGAAAAACCATAAAAAAGGATGAAGATTAGAATTACCTGAAGGTGTCCAGTTCTTCCCAGTGAGCTTTGACTGAAAGAGTGGCAAAGTTTACTTTTTCTTGAGGCTTCAGTGTTGGCACCATGCAGTGTACTGCTCCCGTTGTTGTTTTGCCAGCTATCCCACATTGGAAGTAAAACAACTTTCACGGGTGAGAATAACACTTTATATGTTTTATTGATGCTCTTTGGGTATGTGTTGCAAAAGGGCTACTTCTCACGGTGAGTGGTCAAAGGTGAACCGAGATATGAAAGTAAAGACAAAAGCACATTGGGGAAAAATACACAGTGTAGCATGATGTGTTGTCTAGAGAGAGTCAGGATTCTTCCCAGCTTTGTGTTTCAGCTCTTTGAAATAAAAGAAGCTGTGCCAGAAGATGTTGGAACCAAAATGTGCAGTAATTTCTAAACATATTGCAATTCATGTACTGAGGCCAGACAATTCTATTTTTTTTTTAATGTTGTACACAGACATTTGTTTGAGTTGTTCAGGTATTTCCAAATCCTAAAATGTGAGCTTCTGTAATTTAACTACTACTAGTGCTGATGAAATTAACAAGCTGTTGTTTATCAAGTATTGCAGGCTACCCACGAGGTTTTCTTTACAGCAAAACATTTCTCTGAGAAAAAGGATTTACTGAGTTAACATTGTGACAAAGTGGTAAACCTGAACCATTGTGGGCCACACAACAAAACAATGAAACAAAGGAAACTGCCTTTTCTTTTGTTTTTCTTTTGCAGCATCAGTCATCTTAAACAAAGTAATGGGCAGTGTTTCTTTGGGCAATTTTTCAGCTGGAAAACCTCAGCCCGTTCAGCCCCAATGGATTTAACTATTTCTCCCCTTTAGCAGAAAGCTGTGCTGATGGAGTGGACGTGCATGGATTTTCCACAAAAAGAGTTGGATTAACGTCTTCCACATACAGTAAAAGGGCTTTCTTCTAGGAAAGAACTGGAGTTAACATCAAGTAATTTCCTGATTGTTTCTAATGAACGCGTCTCTGACCTTCGGTAATGTTAATAGGCTCTTATTCTTTTCTCTCCCTTTCTCTTTATTAACACACGAATGGCTGTGTGCAGATACTCAGGCTGTTACATGTACATCAGCTGTTACATACATATCTGCTGTGTTTTGTTGGTGAATCCAGTCTCTCTGTAGACTTTCGTGTTCACATCCAACCACACGCAGAGTCAGGGATGCTGTAATCACTGCAGACTTGTTTAATATATGTCTTTCTTAGTTGGCTGTGCCTCCATCTTACAGCCACACACACATGCACACAATGCCATCACGTTATTTCAACGTTATTCTAAGAGTAGCAGTAGTCAATAGGAATTTGCAGTTATTTTGACTGATTATGATTGTGTTTTCTTTTATGTTGAAATAAATCATTACTAACATACAGTTGTAGTCTGAGCAACCTGTAGTTATCTGTAACAACTGGCTGATGTTGGATAGATTTAATATGTTAAAATGCAAAGTTAATAACATCATAGAATCTGAGACTGTTATTTATTACCTCCGTCAAGCGCAAAGCGCAGAGTGGAAGGTTATGCTTTACCTTGCGTTTGTCTGTCTGTCTGTTCGTCTGTCTGTTAGCACGATAACTTGAAAGGTTATGAATGGATTTGGATGAAATTTTGAGGAAATGTTGATAATGGAACAAGGAACAGGTGATGTTCTGGATGACCAAAAATGAGAAAATACAAAAAATAGGAAAATAAGACCATAAAGGAGCTCCTTTAAGTGCGTTGCTTATGTGTAATGTTGGGTGGCTTATGGGTAATGTAGTAGTGGTAGGAAAGTGCATTGGGTGTATGTCCCACTCGGTACTTGTGCTGTACTTGGCAGAGGTCTGCGCTCTACGAGTGCTCTAATTTTGTAGTTTTGCTCGGTTTTATCAAGTGGTGGCCCTGCATAACATTCAGGGTTGGTGTCAATTAAATTTTTTCAGTTTACAATTATGTTTTCAATTATCCATGTTCAATTACAAATAATTATTATTACAGTGAACAGCATTTTTTCCAATTACAATGAAATTCCAATTATTTTGTATCCTCTGAAAGCCAATAACAATTACGTTCTCAATTACTAAAGGTCAATTACAATTCATCAAAATTGCTGAGCCTGAAATAAATCTAATAAAAGTTAACCTTCCTATTGTGTTAGCTTTCTGTTAGCATCTCTTATGATAACAGGTCCTAAATAAGCTGTAAAATACACTAAAAACAAACATCTATCATCTAATTTCTTTCCTATCTCTTGTTTACCTTGTTAGGCTTCCTAATCAATTAAAATATAGGTTATAATATTTTTGGTGTGGGTGGCTGAGCCTTTTCTGTGTCAGTATACCCCTAGATTTATTTCTTTTTTTCATTATTTTTAATAGTAAAGTGTGGGAAAGCTTGATATATTATAACATATTTTATTAATTGTTAACTCCATATGTGTAGAACTATACATAGAACTGTAACATGGTTTCCAAGTTTTTCGTTCAATTATAATTGGTGATTCATGATCATGGCAATTACAATTACCAAGTCAATTATCAAAACTCAATTACAATTTCATTATTACATCAGCAACGTATTTTTTAAATTACACAATGGCGGCGACGACTGGAGTATACAGTTATTAGCAACTATCATTTTACTATGTTACTATCAATATTTCAGTCGACATCCTCCTGAAGCATACTCTCCAAATCTATATCAACAGGCTTTGTTACCACCTAGCATTGTTAATAGCTGCTATTGTATTAGCCTTGGGTCACCTGCAGGTTTAGCTCGCTAGCTAATGTAACAGTTTGTTTTATAAAGATCCCCATTAGCTGTGGTAACGCTCTTATAGCTTAAGGAGGATACGAACAACATAATATCACGAAGTGTCTATTGTTGTGAACCCGGACCTCAGACAAATCTGACTATTGTCGGCACAACGTTTCCTTCCGCTGATGTGGGTTCGAATCCCTCTTCTGACATTTTTTTTTTTTCATTTTAACATATTTAACACGGCAACATCCACTTTTAAAATACATATACAAAAAAAAAGAAACATTTTAGGATATTTTCTGGGTTAGGGTTAGAGTTAGGGATAGAGTTAGGGCTAAAGTAAAACTGACGAAACTATAGCAAGAAGAACACGGGTCCGGTAGTGACGGAACTTCCGGCATTTGGCTTACTACAGGAAGTGCTGGAACGATAGTCAGGATTGTCTGAGGTGTGAGTCCGGACCAATAGCAACAGCCTATAATATAAGAAAACTTACCCAGCAGTGCAGGAGCATGACTAGTCTGGTATGTTTTCGCTTTGATAGTTGTAATGTCCCCTTCGTTGTTTATTTTAATATTTTGAATATATCCCTACACAGCATATTGTAACCCCTTTTTTCTGGATCTGGAGGATATTGTGCAGGTATTGCTCCAAAAAGAGTCACTAACACACACCAGTTGACTCCTCCCAGCCGTTACAGATGAGACAAACTCAGGAACATGACGGACATCCCAAAAGTAAATAAGAGCGGCGGGGCGAAAGGTCAATTGACCCCAACCTTGATAACATTATTAAATAATTCTATTATTACTCTAAGTCATTAATCAGTCAATAACCAAACTTAAAGGAGCACTGTATGGGATGCCATCAGACTATATCATTTGGTTTCTGTTGCAAGCTAGATACCAGACAATACAACCTAAATTAAAAAGTCAATATCATATCAGAGAAATGCATATCAGTTCATCATGCAGAACTTTTCATTTCTTCTGAACCATATCCCACTCCCACACTCACACATTCATTTCACACACATACTGCTCCAAAGACCACATATTGCCTAAAGTTATTGTTGCATGGGAAATAAGAGAGCCAACTCCGAGCAGGTAGCAATTGGCTATTAAAAAATTAACTTCAGATAGTAGGTTTTTAATAGACTATATTAATATGTAGTCTATTTATGTACTTTATTATCTCATTCAGTGCCAGCCATTTTTAGAACAGCTACCCCCTCATTGACAGACATTTTAGAGCATCTTGACTGAATATTTTGTACTATGACAACTATGACTACTTTCATCAGAAAAAATTGTTTTGTTTACAACTTGTTTTGTTCTTCCGTAATCAGCAGTTGAATAGAGGCAAGTTTCACACAAAACGCCAGTTTCTGACAAAAATCTCAGAAAAAAAGGCTTTTTCTGAAAAACCTGTCAGTGACTTTGAGGCAATTTCTTTTTACTTTAGGGACACCTCAACATTGGTTTCCTTCTTTAAAACAACACTGGGGTTTTGATGGCAAAATTATTATTATTTTGCTATCTGGGTCAGAGTTGTATGGTTTCCTTATTGTTTATTGGCCTTCCAATTGGCCAATAGGCCTTCCAAAGGCCTATTGGCCTCCCCCCCCACCCCCCACCCCCCAGTTCCCACACACACAACTCGAAATGCTGGGTAGACCTGTTTGGCCTTGTTTGGTGATCGTCTTCTCTCACGATCGCGACACTCTCAATGGTCCACTTAGTTCCACACATGTTCTGCTTGAGTGTGCTGGATACTTCACAATATCCCCTCGTAGCGCCATTTTCTGCCTCGTAAATTTCTTTCCTCCCTCCACTGACTTCTGCCCATCATGGGTAATCTCTCATCCAAAGGTGCACAGTTGCCACCTAGATGGCACCAGTTGGTCACTACATCATAGTACAAGGCTGATATTCAAGGGAGAGCTCTGTCACAGTGTATCCTAGCAACCCCCATTGAAAAACACAAATTGAAAAACACAATTAACATAAAAATGCGTCAGTGGCAGCAAGCGTTTGGATTTGAATTGACGCATATATGCGTCAATGGCAGTGAATTAGATAATAAAGAAGGTGCTCTACATGTTACGTTATAAGTTGTAATATAACCCCTTGATATCTTTAAATATGTAAAATAATTCCAATATCCTTTTAGATAACATTATTGTAATAGATACCTGGTTCCATCTGGTACCCACTCTAGTATGCAGTGTGTACGATGCATATTTATGAAAAATTTTAAACAAAGACAGTTTCTTAGTTGGCCTTAAGGAATTAATTAAATTGATTCTGTTACCACCTAGTGCTGAATGACAGCTGGAGAGAAGCACCAGCAGAAAGATGGATGAATTCTGCCAACTCTTAAAACTGTAAAACTACATTTCCTCAGACATGCTCGCCGTAGCGTTGCGCGTCAGAGTTGTAGAAGGTGTTGTGACACCATCCATGAGCCGACTAATGGTGATTTTAGTAGCTTCTGTGGAGTTCAGCCAATTGGAACAACCAAAACCACCATTGTGTTGGGTAACAGGATTTGCCATAAAACCCACTTTAGTGGTGGTGGAAAACTTGTAAACTTCAATCACGTTGTGTTAGCCACCATAAGCAAACGTCATTCACCATTAGCCACTGAAGCTGGCGGCTGTTGGTGGCTCCACGGAAGTCACAAATTGTGTTACAACTCCTCCCATGACTCTTATGCACAACATGGCTGCAAAACCTGTAGTATTATATATAAGGGTGTAACAATTCATCTATTAGATTGATAAATCGATTTATATTTCTATGATCCAACTACATCGATCTGTGCTCGCCAAGTTGGCCTTCCAGATTTATTCAAATAAAATGTGAATACATTTGCCATTAAATGCTGTTTATTTTTTAATTTAGGTCCACAATACATTTAAAGACAATTCCCTTTGAAGAAAAATCAAGGAATATTTGAAACCTCACCTACACTGTATAGTATCCAGGAATTTATTTCACGGTCACGCTTTTTAAAATATTATTTTGGCTAAAAATTTACTGAATCGATTTCAAGTCACTGAATCATTTCATATCTAATTGGCAACAGCAAATCATGATTTGAATTGAATCATTGGCAAAACTAATCCATTACACCCCTAATAATATACTATCTTTTGTTGGAGCTTGCAATTACAATTCACTAGAGGTACCTTTGGTCACAAGTAAAATTCCATTCATTCTGATCAGCCCTGTAATTTTTTTTTTGTAGCACTTTAAAAAATAAATAAATCATAGTCTAACATTGTGACACATGCATGACTCATCGAAGCCACACTTCTCCTCCTCTGACATCTGTTCATTTATAATCTGCTCCTGACCAACCCCTACATGCATGTCCTTTATTGACCCTTAATCTTGTGTCATGCTTTAATCGTCAAGGACGGATCAAAGGTTTTTCTGTTAGAATTAGCCCATTTCAGGCTACATTCTAAGACGTTCGAGGCAGATCTTACATAGTAGTCTAAAAGTTGGACCAAACATTGGCAAAGCAGAAGATTACTACCTACTCTCAATATTGGCACTTTTTTTAATTACCATAATTGCCACAACCATTTCTTCTTGAAATTCTAAATGCCATCTTTGGAGATACTGTATCAGAGATGATGGGTAGCAGATAACGTGTCGTGTGTATGAATTTGCATTATAGATGATGCGTACCATACGTCATTCCACTTTTTGCCAGAAAAGCCTTTCTATTGTATCTTTCCTGAGCATGTCTTTGAAATTCCACAGCTTTTCATGACTTCCTCCCCTCCCACTTAGAGCTATTCCTTAAGTGACAGTTTTTTCAGTGAAAATTGCAGGCTGTAAACTCTTTGATATCTTTTTATAGGCTTGTGTAAGCATCAATTAGCTTCGTTTCAGAGCCTTACATCCAGCTGTGTTGAGAGTCCTGCAGTTTTTTGAGTGTTACTGCAAGATTTGGAGAGCCAAAGAATTTAAATACCCTCATTCAATTAGGAACTAGACAAGTTAATGATGCTTTTCCCTTCTTGCCTCAATCATTGTGTCATTTTTGACATGCCAGTTTAAAAGAGCATTCATTAAGTCAATAGCATCAGAAACTTTTCATTACATAAGCTACACATATTTGAACACTTTTTACAGCAATAAATAACCTTGAGCTAATTTATTACAAGATTCCTTTAAAAAAAAAAAAAAAAACTTTAAAGTTGAAGTTTGGAGTTAGAGTTAAGGGCTCTGGTTGTGAGCAGTGCGGCACATGGTGCACTGTAGAAGCTGTTTGTTTTAATAATTTAAGGTGTGGACAGAAGGTGATTTCTGATATAGGAGTGCACCCACTCCATTCTGCTGGATCAAGCTCCTTCATTGTTCAGGGCCGTGGTTTAGTAAGATGAATCTGCCTGACAGGAAAGGTGGAAAGGGAACCTCAGTAAGACCTGATTCAGGCATCTCGCAAGTACAACCACTGTGCCCCGAACTGGTACCAGATTACGCATCTGATTAACGGTAAGTTAGAAAATATTCACAGTACACTCAAAATCTCACTAGCAGAGGTGGGTACAAGTCATTGTTTTGCAAGTCACAAATACGTCTCAAGTCCTATGTCAAGACCAACAAGCCCTACCGTTTGAATTTGAGGTTTTTTGAGTCCATTTAACAACAGAATAATTATATTTACACAAATCCACTGGTCTTTCTCCGTTGCAGTATTTCACCCGGAAGCCAAAGTGTTCCCAAGCAGGAGACTTTAGCGACAGGGGAGGGTCCTCCAGCTCTGGTTTCTAGCTAGCGTTTGCCATGACGTACAGGCTGCACATGTAGCTGCAGGCGGAAGTAAACACACGTAACTTTCGTTCAGGAAACTCAACCGTGCACAACCCTGTACCCAAACCGTACGTCCTGTACCGAAACGGTTCAATACAAATACATGTATAGTTACACACTTAATGTTTATCTGATGATTATGTCAATAGCTCATGTGTATACAATCATATTTCACATTTTCTAAAGCCCTGTAAAAAAAAATTGCAAATTTGAAGAAGGTATTGCTCAGTGATTACAGTATTCACGTTTTGTTTTTCACAACAACAAAATAATCAAAAATCAGGAAAAGCTATTTTCTTAAAGTCCCTATGTCAACATTTTTCTGTATTGTTTTGTTACATGGTTTAATGTACTACTTCTATAGTAGGCCTAGTCTTATTTGTATCATGCTCATAATAAATTGAATAAATATATTTACTGTTTGCCAGCAAGAAGAAAAAAAATTGTACATTTCAGTCAGATATTACCATCTGAGCCTGTACAAAACACCCATGAAAAAGAAAAAAAAAAAAAAAAAATCCTTTTGTGCAAAATAAATGCAGAATTAAATCCACAGCAGTTCAGTGATTTCTGCTGCAAAAAAAAAAATTGAAACAAAGGGACATAACTATGTAATAATCCATCCATCCATCCGTTTTCAGACCCACTTATTCCTGTTTGTCAGGATCGCAGGGGTCTGCCAGTGCCAATCTCCGGCTCTCATTGGGCGCTGGGCGGGGCTACACCCTGGACAGGGCACCAGTCCATCGCAAGGCACCATGTAATAATGTTTTGAAATATATTATAAATTACAAAAGCAGATCTTTTTAAAGATGATGAGAAGTTGGATGAACATGGACATTGAAGGTTAAAATACATTGCTGATGAGCTTGGTCACCAAAGACATGGATTTCTCACATGAACGCATAACTTTCACGTAAATATGTGTTACACTAAAATATTTTCTGTTAGCATTCGATACTTTTTTTTTTTTTTTCCAGGACATTTCTGACAGGCATGCACCATAAAAAAATACTACATACAACCAGGGACAACCAAAAAGTGTAGTTTCCCAAATACTAATTTTGTGGTCCAGTCCTTGAGGATTGCACATTTTGTAAATGACATTCATTCACTTTAGATTGTGTTTTACTTTTTTCCAGACACAACTGCAAATATCGTTGGTCACATTTAGCATTTTGTCTTGCAAAGACATTAGAGTGCAGTGTAATGAGCTACGGTTCTCTTTCACAATAAGCAAAGACCTATCCAGAGATATTTAAAGTGGAGACACCCTTTTCTTTTAGTGCATATGAAAGGCCTGACAAGCTCTGCTGTGTGCTGACATTGCAGTAATTTTTGCAATAAATAGATGAGAATTTACACTTTCTCATTACTGTGTATTTGCAATTTAATATTTTTTTTTTTACGTTTCAAGATATTCTTTCTCCCTGCTCATTCCTATGTGGTATTGTTCACTTCTTTTCTGAGCCATCTAAAAAGTTCATATCAGCAGGCTAAAAAACAAAAACATAAAAGCACTCTGTACTCTGCTTCATATAATTTATAATAAATTTCTTTTACAGATACTCGAATAATAAATAACGCAAGCAACAACAAATTTTTGGAAGCCAAAAGAGTCAGTTATTGTTAAAAAGACAACATTCCTACTACCAATAGAAAGGTCTAATGTACACTACAGTCTTGTTTACGTCCAACACTGAATTTCTAATATAGAGTCATCCTCACATTTATTCATGATCTGTCAAAACTTTTGCTGCCTGACCCTGCACTGTCTAATAATTCACTCACTGGTAACTTATCTAAGAACCTCTGCCCTGTCATTCTTATGACAAATTGCTTCGATGAACTTCTTTGAACTTCTGCTGGAACGGTTCATCATCCTTCACGCCTGGACCCAGCTCCTTCTACTGTGTGAATGTTCTATAGATTGTCAAGTTATATCCATTTTACTGGTTAAACCAGCACATTTTACTGGTTTAATAAAGCACTTGTGTTACACTTAGTGAAAAACCTTCCAGATCATATTTATATTTGTTGTTTGTGATTGTGAACATTACCTAATAACATGTTCACAAACCTGTTCAATCAACAGAACATTTCTTTGTTCTTTAAATAAGGCAGGATCACATCTGCTCTGTGAGCTTTCCCTAGCTTTCATATATGGAAAGCTCTCTAAAACTAAAATTGATCTAAGTACTTTTTTAATTGCTTAGCAGATTACTTTGACTCTAAATAATAACCACAATAAATAAATATAAATTTTTGTTTAGCTTATACTCTAAAAGTTTATAATGCTTTATAAATTGTTATGAGTCGAAGGTGCAGTCTAGTGTAAGAATGAATACTACAATTTCAAATCTTGGATGTTTGCATCCCTTCCAGACCTTTGTTTCATTTTGAGCTGTAACATTTATGGGAATTAACCATTGCCTCAAACAGATAAGTACAATTATTCTAGCACATTGAATATTATATATTTGCATACATACAAAAACAAAGTACATTAAAAATGACAATTGTCAAATAGTAAGAAACTGTAAAAAAAAAAACAATTACCACTGTTCACTATTGCAAATCTTTTTTTTTTTTTTTTTTAAGGGATTTTATAGCAACCTTTAGGATGTCTAAAGGGTGACTTTGCGCAAAAATAGTTTCTCTGTCAGCCTGTAAGACAGTAGAAAATGGCTTAAAAAAAGGCAGTTAGATTTAAAGGGCTTTTTTAAGCCTATCAGTGATGCTAAGTCTGAGGTAAAGGTTGTTTCTGTAGAAATCGCAGAGGAACAGCAGCAGCACAGCAGTAGTTAGCGTAGCGAGTAGCATCACCTGTAGCAAAGATGCTAATGCAGTAGATCCTGCCTCCAAAAGACAGGACACAGGAGGAAAACTATCCAGGAAACATGAGAATGACTCAGGATGGACTCAAGATGAGCTGCTACTATTGGCTTATGAAACACAAGGCAGGCCTCGGCTGTGAAATATGTTAAAAAGTTGCGAGGATACAAAGAGCTTCATGGCTGTTTTGACAAATAAAAGGTAAGCACACATTTTATTTAGATTTTCTGCTGATTCATTAGAGGAGGTATGGCCTTATGTTTTGGATGTAAAAGTTTGTAAATATTTTGTATTTGTTGTTTTTTGTGTTCTGAAAGATTAGTGACCTTTATGGCAAAATTAGTGGTGATTGTGCGCTGTCCTTGGCGCTGAAACATGGCAGATTTTGACAGCTGTCAGAGTGAGAGACGGATGCGCTCTGTAACGGGTGATTGTCCGTCTTTCATTTATTGAACATTTAAGTTTATTGGTTGTTTGTGTTCATGTGATAGTATTGGCCCATTTAGTTAGTAAAAGGCGTTTCAGAAAAATGTATTCAGTGACATTTTTGTTTCTCTCTTACTGTTGGAACTGATGATTTATAAATTAAGCACTGGTCATCTGCAGTGTTGGGAAGGTTACTTTAAAAAGTAATTAGTTAGAGTTACTCACTACTTGTTCCAAAAAGTAACTGAGTTAGTAACTGAATTACTCTATAATAAAAGTAACTCATTACCAAGGAAAGTAACTATTTGCATTTCTGTTAAAAAAAAAAAAAAAAATTGCTATATGTCAAAGAATTCAGATTTTTTAGATGCGTGTCGTGAGGTGCTTCATTAAATTTGAGTTGCTGACAACGGATGTGGACAAAGTCTTCACTCCTGGATATAATGAACACTTCACATACACGTTCTTGTTTTTGACCACAATTAATTTAAAGTAGTGTTTGTATCGTCACCTTAAAAATGCCAACTTTTCATCAGACTGCTCCACGCTCGCCATCTCTGCTGCTTCATCCAATCTGTAGTGTGTGTGTGTGTGTGTGTGTGTGTGCGTGTGTGTGTGTGTGTGTGTGTGTGCGTGCTGGCACATGAGTAAAAACACTAGCTCTGATTGGCTTCCATGAAACATGACTCCGCCTTAGCCAATCATAATCACTGCTGAGTAAGAAGCCAGGGGTGCTTGCGGTTAACAGTTTATTTAATCAATGCATGTAACGCACCGCATTTAGCGTTCAGTAACAATAACGGCATTGTAACGGCATAAAAAAGTAATTAGTTAGATTACCCCATTACTGAAAAACAAACGCCGTTACCTAACGTCGTTATTTTAAATGCCGTTATTCCAAACACTGGTCATCTGTAACGCAAAGTACACTAGTATAATAGACAAGGCAAAAGGCAAAAGTATTTGCATTGTTCAATACATTTTTGCTTTATAAATTACGATACTGAGACACGTGCTTCTGCAGTCACTAGTATCAGCACAGTTTGGGCCATTAAGTTAAAACTGATAAATTGAATCAAAGCAAGAGAAAACATGGAAAGCTAAACATTTCTGATGTGTTTACTCCATTAAATAGTGACTATATGTGATTTTGTTGATGACTTTCCTTTTCAGAATTATTGTAAAACTGATTTCAGCATTGTTTTCTAATAATAATTATAATACTAATTAAAGGTAAATATGTTTTAAAAATGTTTTGGAATATATTCATATTTAAATAACTTAAGCATACATTGAAGAGTAACTGTTACAAGTATTAACACACTTTGCTGTACCACTCAAACTGACGCTCAAGTGCATCTGATTGTATTAATCACCCTTCAGTCACCCTGGAGATGCTTCTCCAACTTGAATGAAGCCCCCTGTGGTAAACTCATTTGGTGGAACCTTATTTTGTCTGTGAGATCTCACAGTTGACTGTGCATATGAGAGCAGAAACCAATCAATGCAGTCCTGGGAATTGTGTGCAGACCTATGAGACCTTGTTGTGTCAAGACAAAAACACTGGGAAAGGGAATCAAAAGATCCGACTGATCTTGTAAAGGTCCTCTATGACATCCACCTAAACACAGATAATAAAAACATTTCAGTCTTGGTTTTACTGAACCTGAGTGCAGCATTCGACACAGTGAACCATAACATATTATTAGACGACTGGAAAACTGGGTGAGACTCCGTCACGGCACCAGTGGTAATTTTGACAAGAAATTTTAATGTAGTTTTTGTCTTAGTCTTTTGACTAAAATTATTTTCAGTTTTAGTCAAGATTTAGTCATCTGATTTGTTTTAATTGTAGTCATATTTTAGCCAACTAAAATACCAAGCAATTTTAGTCGACTAAATCAAAAACAGATTTACTAGACAATGTTTTACTGCTGGTATAGGAAACAAACTAAACCTACTATAATTTATGTGTGTATATGTAAAATATAAAACACAAGTTAAACTTTATTTCAACACAACTGTGTCTTTATTTCATTACAAAAGCAGCACTGAACAACACAAACAGATTGTCAAGTTTGAAATGGCTTCTTTCTCCCATAATAATGCAAACAAAAATGCACAATAATTCTTAATTTGAAACTCAATTTATAAAAAAAATCACTCAAAACCTAAATTTCTTATTATTTTTAAATAGCAGGATTTCAACTTTTAAAATAGTACACAAGCTGAATATAGGCCCACCGAATGTAGACGGTGGGCATGCGTTGAAAGGATCTGAAAGAATCCGTTCTGTAAAAAGATTAGGTAGTGACAGGTCGAGCCAATGAAAGCCAAACAGGAAAAAAAACATCATATCCCCTGCGCAAAGCAGTATCAAAACAAACATGGCAGCTGACACGAACAAAGCCTTCGCAGCTGCGCTCTGCTCTGTTTTAAAAGACCTGAATATATTGTTGAAACCACAACAAGAAGAGGCTTAAAAACCATAAGTCTGTACAGTACTACACGCTGTTTTCGTCTGATGGCTCCGTTTATGGAGAAAGAACTACGCTTGTTGCGCTATTGTTGTCAGATCCGCTTGTTGTTTGATGAGTTAGTTTACACGTGTTTGTCCCACCCCCCTCAGCTACCAAAACTCAAAGGAGCGCTTCCAGACTAATCGCCTGTATGAATTATAGAAGGAGATTAGGAAGGATTCCAGGCTACAACTCTTCTGTCTTCTGATTGGATTTTTGTCACGGTCTATTTTCATCTTGTCCTTTATTCATTGACAATAATGTCAAACAATTTAGTCATAATTTTAGTCTCAATCAATGACTTTTTTTTTTTGTTTTTGTTTCGTTTTCGTCCCCAAAAATATATTTGTGACGAAAATATTTAGTCAATGAAAAATAACACTGCACGGCACTGAACTGGTTTGAGTCCTATTTACAAAAATAGGGACTACTTTGTGTCTATTGGTGACTACAAATCTGAGCCAACAAAAATAGCACGTGGAGTACCCCAGGGCTCTATTTTGGGCCCCCCTACTGTTCAACAATCACATGCTCCATTGACTAAGATACTAAATGAGCTACCATGATTATGCAGACGAAGTTATAATTTACATAACTGTATACCCAGGAGACTATAGACCACTACAAGAGAAAACCAAAATAGTAAATAGTAATCTTTGGAGCCAATGAAGAAAGACTGAAAGTTAACACCTACCTAAAAAAATAATGCATAAAACCACAAACCAATCTAGAAATCTTGGCGTCATCAAGTACTCAGACCTAAACTTCAACAGCCACATAAAGACAGTTACAAGGATCAAAGGACTAATGCCACAGCAGTGCATGGAAAACGTATTCGTGCATTTATCTTTAATAGACTGGACTTCTGCAGTTAATTCAGAATGTTGCTGCCCCAGTCCTCACAAACACAAAGAAAGTGGATTTCATCTCCAGTTCTCAAATCCGTAAATCAGAAGTCCTTTAATTATCCCAGGGAAACTGGCTTCCAGTCAGTCAGAGAATTGACTACAAAATACATTTCAGACCATCTACTCCGATATGAATCACCCAGAGGTCTGAAGTCGTCTGGGACAAATGCTCTATGTTCCCAGAACAAAAACCAAAGCATTCAGTTTTTATGCCTCTCATCTCTGAAACAAACTCCCAGAAAACTGCAAGTCTGCCTAAACTCTCGGCTCTTTTAAATCAAGGTTAAAAATATTTTTATTTGATACTTTTAATTAAACAGTCACACCATATTGTTTTTCATGTTTTGATTTTTCATCATTTTCTAATGTAATTTTCATGGTCTTCTCGCACTACAGTGATGTTTGTTTTGTGTAAAGCACTTTGAACTGTCCCATACATGAAAAGTAATATACAAATAAACTAGACTCGACTTGACTTGAGTGCCTGACCAACCGAAGTACCAGGGAAGAAGGGCCGTGGACGGAGAGGTCAACAAGAATTTAAAGAGGAACTAAACCTCTGCTTTCTTCTGACCTGGCACTAAGAGGGAAATAAAAAAAAAAAATCCTTTATTAGGGGTGTGGCTCCTGAAGCATTAAGATACGCCCAGTCAGGCAGCGCACAGTGCTGGCAGTGACAGAGCGCTGTCTGCTTATTTACTACATACAATAGACAGCCCACAAGCATAAGCACACATAGCCCCACAGACATTATATGACTCACAAACAGTCCTTGTTTTACTCCCACCATGAGCCTCAGAACAACACCTCACACAGATATATAAACCAGGAAGACACACAGAGCAACGAGAAGACGGAAATACACACATGATGTGTTAGTACATACACACATAGCTTGACAAACCCTCTGATTAGACCAGAATCTGCCCTTTATAGAAGCACAGAGTCAAAAACATTCCGCCGCAGAGCACAGTTTCACTTTATGGAGCATGGAGTTCCAAATTGGAGCTGTCAATGAATGGTCACTGAGGGCTGAAAGGAGGAAACCCTCCTCCCAGCTTTTATTGGAGGGGTGGGGACAACACTGACAGTTGGTGACACACAATGGCCCAAATAATCTGTCTCAGACAAGAGCAAAATTCAATTGTAATAGCCGGCGTTCAACCCATAGAGAGCAGTCACTCTGACATTTTACAAATAAAAACAAAATTAAAATACTTTTACTAAAATGTTTAAAGTTTGACTAGGATCAATCAACAGCACTACTTAATACCCAAATACATATGTATTCAGCAGAAAAAAGTAGGTTTGGGGTTTAGCTAGTCTTTTGTGGTCTCTGAGGCTGAGTTCACGTGTTCTTTTGAGCGATTATGAGATCCATTCAAAAGTTCAACCATTTCACCTGTGCCAATTACAGAGATTCCTAGTGAAAACTTGCTCAAGAACTTAAAATACAGCGTTAATTATTCTTCCAACCTAACAATGACCCAAAGAACATAACCAAGGTAACAATATAGTGGTTTCTTGAGCAATTTGTAATTGCCCTTGAGTGGTTCAGCCATAGCCCAGATTTAATTACCATCGAGCATCTCTGGAAAGAGCCCTGCGATGGACTGGCGCCCTGTCCAGGGTGTACCCCCCCCCACCCAGCGCCCAATGAGAGCCGGAAATTGGCACCGGCAGACTTCCGCGACCCTGTGAGACAGGAGCAAGTGGGTTTGAAAATGGATGGATGGATGGATCTCTGGAAAGACCTAAAAATGGCTGTTCCCATGTTTGTTAACCTTCAAAATTACTTTCAATAATTTTACTTTGTCATCGGATGTTTCTTTATTTTAGTTGATATCTCTATCCTCAATCTGCTTAGGATAACTCTGTAATGACAAAATGTGGAAAAATTAAAGGGGTGTAACTATTTTCTGGTGGGACTATATGTGCATAAAATGATCCCCTGGATGGAGATAGAGGTGCTATCTAACACACATTAGTCATAGATAATTAATCCAGTCGTATGAAATTTATGTTGTTGAGTTTTATCTCACTGCTTAAAGCTAAGTGTCAGACTCCTGGAAGTGGCTTTCAGAATTTGATCAGAGAAAATGACTGAAAATCTATACACTGCAGCAGCACCCCATTTAATGGACCACTGTTTTTGAATATAAGCCTAGTGCCTCAAGGCTTCTTTTGCCTCGATACATACAGTATATCGATTTACAATGTTTATATTTTCTTACATGGTGTTAATGATACTATGTGTGTCTTATTTACAACTGCAGCTAATCATGGTGGAATGTTATCTGATCACACAGCAACTTCACAGCTTAATTTCCCGCATCTCACTTATGATACTGTAGAGCAAAGACAAAAATAAACACTGGAGCATTGGAAGAAGTAATGTGTTGGATGGTTTCACACCTTCATTTATCAATAAAAAAAAAACCCAGCAGACCATATGCAAGTTAGCCCACGTAGAAAAATGAACTTCTTTTAAATAGCTTATTGATAACTTACTTTGTGAACGTAATTGCTTCACACACCACTTGTAATCACATTCTTATGCATGTCGATAGCTATTCATTAGGATTAACAAGACGTGCAATGTCTATCTGAAAAACAGAAACAACATCCTTAATTAAGCATGAACATCTGCCATCATTGGAACAGCTCTTTGATATTAGCATTATTGGCGAAACTACAGATCCTTTTAAATAACTTGGCTTTATTTTCTGTTAGCACCTCCATCTCACAGCAAGAAGGTCATGGGTTAAAGCCTTGGGGTGGACACTTGGGTCCTTTATGTGTGGAGTTTGCATGTTCTCCCCGTGCTGCATGGGTTTCCTCTGGGTACTCCGGCTTCCTCCCACAATCGAAAAACATGATTGTGAGGTGGATTGGAGTCTCAAAAGTCGGGCATGCACTGTGCGATTTTTTGCACATTTTGAGTCAATTTTTCACTAGTGCGTCTATTGTTGGGATCGGGCCGAGTCTCGGCTAAATTGTGTGTCGTGCATCATGTAGTATACATGGTGTCAAACATGTTTGAAATCCTGGTCGTCCCTCATGAGGGTATCGCACTGCTGAAGCAGTGCCACGAACCCGCTTACCTCAAACTCTCACACTGCATATGTGCAAACACCATAGGACCGCTGTAGAATTTATGGACCGTTTCTGCCCACGTCTCTCCTGGGCCATGACATCACTGCCTTTTCTTTTTTGAAGCTCTTTTTACTGAGATTTACGAGTTTCTATCCACTTCTGGGTTGTTATTCTTCTACTGTTTTAATGGCAACACTTCAGAGTTCTTCTTCTACTTCTAAATATCATGTTGCATTTCCAGAAACAAGACTTCCGATGTGTCGTGTATGGACGTACAGTGTGAGCAGTCCGGTCACGCCACAGTGTCGGTCCATATAGTGTGGTTACAATTTGAGCAGGAGCTGAGCACAATGATTGAAAATAGCAGACCCCCACAACCATAGAAAAGGAACAAGCGGTCTGAAAATGGATGGATGAATGTTTTGGTTTGAGACATTACTCAGATTAGAGATATGAACAAAAGGTTTGTTGTTTGCAAAAATCAGGCAAGTATGGATGTAGTAAAGTTGTGTAAAGTTGGTCAAAAGACCTGCTGGAAAGGTAAACCTCAATGATGCCTGAATGGTCACATTATTTTAATGTATAACGATTTAATCAATAAAACTTTATTTTCGTATCACTTTTCATTCAACGTGTAGACATAGGCGGAGTTTGAGATTCTTGCCAGGGAGGGCAGCAAAAAAATACTAAAAAATAAAATAAACAAATAAAAAACAAGTTAAATATATAGAACCTCTCATAACTTAAAGAATGAGAGAGTAAAGTTGCTCAGATTAACCAGGGTTATTATTTATTATGTTCTACATGATATATCATACAGCACTCGATACATGTGCTTTAATATGGGAGATACACTTTAACATGGAGGGGCAGACTTGCTGGCAGTTATAAATCATTAAGTTAAACAACAGATAGGAGAGAATAAAATGATCCAACGTAGATTATAAAAATCTCTAAACACATAACTCCAACTTTGCTGATTGTCTATGTGCTTCCGCGGCCGGTGGGTGCCGATTTTGTCGCGGGGAGGCGGGCGAGTAGATTATCACAACACAGCCCAATCCACCGCTTTATATCCAGACAAGTGTGCACTGAGTACAGGGTTTGCTCATTCTATGTTCGAGTCTGCTTGTTTTCTCGGTGCATCGCTACAAACAACAGACTTATGACAACTGAGTGCCCGCAGTGTCCGCCATGTTGTAAACAAACAAAGCTTGGAGCTGCTACGGGAAGCAGGAGGGTCAAATGTCATCGGTTGCAGAGGTCTTTTAAAACTTTTTTAGTTGGTTTTATTTTGTGAACCTTTGAATTTTAAAAACCAGTTTTATAATTTCCTAGTCACTGTGTTTTTGGCACTTAAAATATTTGAATATTATGTAAATTATATTAAAAATTTTATTTTTTCGAATGATTTTGGAAAAACAAATAAACTTTTGATCACTCCCCCCCCACAGTGTAGCTCAAAGTGCTTAACATAGTTAAAACCAGAAACCACATCAAGCACACACAGACAAAGGTTGAAATAAAGACAATCTTTTGATTGATTGATTTTACCCAACACAAAAAGGTTGTAGACATGCAGTGAGCAGCAGTTCCCTGTGATAATGACCATGGTCCAGATTTATTAAGATCTAAAATGTAGAGCACTAAATTTAGTTTGCATGCTAATAGATTACATACTGTGTTTGCAGTTGAGTGTTTCAATTGGGAATTTTTGCACGCCGAGTAGAGGGATCACCTACCCAAAATGACTTGCAGGAATATGTTGGGTGAAGGTAAATGTTTGTATTACTGTGTGCACGAGAAACTGCTTTGTGAACTATACCTCCAACTAAGATCTGGCAAGAAAAAAAGGTTGCCAAACAGAACTTGAGGCCTGGTCATTTTTAGAGGGCAACATTAACAAATTAAAATATAGGTAGGAGAAACAGAACATTAAAGGCTGTCTGTGAGAAAACAAAAAAATAAGTAAAAAAAAAGATGTTAAGACATAAAATGAAATGAAAAAGTTTTTTTTTTCTAATTCGTCCATTCAAAAATATTGACTCAAGTAGAGGAGAGCTCTCCTCTTCTGCAGCCGCCAATGCATAAAGCTGACAATTACCCCCCCACCTGTCAAACCTGCAAATATGTAAAATAGTCCCAGCTGATGAGTTGCATTTTAGTAAACATATTGCATAACACATTGCATGTGCTAAATTGATTTATTGCATTTTCTATTCCCAATAGCGCGCTATAGCTGGTTTGCTCAGATTACATGTTCATTAGAGCCAAATGCGCTAAACAGATCACTTGTGTTATTTTGTGGTTTGACAAACACAATCTAGATCTATTTCCTTTCGTTTTTTTTCAAATGCAAACCGTAAACTACATCTCATGTGTGGAGACAAAACTAAACAAGACAATGCTGACTTTGTTTATAACAAATGAAAAAAAGCCCATTAAACCTTTGCAGAGCCTAAAACAGAGGTGGGGAACCCTAGTCCTCGAGGGCCTGATTCCTGAGACTTTTAGATGTGTCTCTGCTCCAACACACCTGAATAAAATGAGTGGCACGTTATCATGCTTCTGCAGTTTGATGACAACACATTGATTTCCTAAACAAATTATTTATCTCACTATTAGATTCAATCGGCTACAAACCAGCTCATTATCTTAATCATGCCCTGGACCTTGTTCTAACATATGGTTTAGATATTGATCACCTGACAATATATCCTCAGAATCCTATTTTCTCAGATCACTTCATGTTATCCTTTGAATTCAGAATATCAGCCTGCTTAAACTCTGAGAGAAGAGTACACTATAGTAGATCACTGTCTGAGAAAGCTGTAGCTAGATTTAAAGATTTAGCTCCATCATTGCTTACCTCTGATCCATATGATATCCCAACAGAGAGTAGCAATCAATGTCTTACAACAGAGACAATAGATGACCTTGTCAACAGTGTAATGTTGTCACTGCACACAGCTCTGATGCTGTTGTCCCGCTTGAAAAGACAATATTTCATAAAAAGATCGCCTCATGGTATAAATCTGAATTCTAAAACAGGCATTGTGGAAATTAGAAAGGAAGTGGCTCTCCTCAAGTTCATAATGCCTAGAGAAAAAGTTTGTTAGCTCATGAAAAAAGCTATCTGCATAGCTAGGACTTCCTATTATTCAACTTTAATAGTGAAAAACAAAAACAATCCTCGGTTTCTCTTCAACACTGTAGCCAGGCTCACCAAAAGCCAAAGCTCTGTCGATCCCTCTATTCCTGTCAACCTGAGCTGTGATGACTTCATCAACTTCTTTAATGATACAATTTGAACAATTAGAAACAAAGCTATTGTTCCCCCTGCAGGAAATATATACCGTATTTTTCGATCTATAAGGTACACCGGATTATAAGGCGCACCGGTTTGTTATTTTTATTATTATTATTAAGACGCATTAAGCAAAATAAAATAGTCAGATAAGTCAAACTTTATTCAACTCATTAACAATAACTCAACAATGTTCAGGTTTAACACATAAAATACAGAACAATACACTCACTGTTTTCAGTTCAGTATGTTGAAGCACAGTAGTTAATTTCATACATAAGGTGCACCTGATTATAAGGCGCACTGTCGATTTTTGAGAAAATTAAAGGATTTTAAGTGCGCGTTATAGTCCGAAAAATACAGTACATCCCCAACATGTAGCTATTTTTTACATAGTTTCACTCCATTGGTCTATGTGAACTGACCTCAATAGTTAACGCTTCTAAATCAACAACCTGTCTTTTAGATCTAATCCCAATTCCACTATTTATAGATGTTCTTCCACAAATTAGCACTACTATGGTGACCTGGATCAACACATCTCTAGGTTATGTGCCACAGGCCTTTAAAACCACTGTAATCAAACCTCTCCATAAAAAACCTTCCCTCGATCCACGTGACTTGTCCAATTATAGGCCAATATCCAATCTCTCTTTTGTTTCCAAAATTCTTGAAAAAATAATCACAGGTCAACTATGTAATCATCTACATAGTAAAAAATGTATATGAGAGCTTTAAGTTAGGCTTTAGAGCCCATCACAGCACAGCCTTAGTAAAAGTAACAAATTATCTCCTTTTAGCCTCAGACAGAGGGTTGGTCTCAGTTCTGGTGCTCTTAGATCTCAGTGCAGCCTTCGATACAGTGGATTATCATCTACTGCTGCAAAGACTGGAAAGCCTTTTTGGGATTAAAGAAACAGTGCTGGGTTGGTTTAAATCCTACCTATCAGACAGAACCCACTTTGTCATGTTAATTATCTTTCCTCAGCGCACGCCAGAGTTAATCATGGAGTTCCACAATGTTCAGTTTTGGGACTAATAGTATTTACATTATATATGCTTCCACTAGGTAATATTATGAGAGAACATGATATAAATTTCCATTGCTTTGCAGATGATACACAGCTTTATCTGTCAATGAAACTTATCAGTTATTAAAACTCCAGGCTTGTCTTAAAAATATCACATCCTGGATGAGCTGTAACTTTCTCCTTTTTAACCAGGATAAAACCAAAGTGATAAAGTGATAAATTCTCTGGTCTTTGGAGAGAGCAGACGTGTTTTCGTTTGCTCCGATAACACGACCTTGGCTACAGCTGGCTACAGCTGAAGAGCCTGAACAGCCTGAAAAACTGGGCCCAAGACTGAAGGAAAATGGTGAAAAAACCGCAGGGAGGCCCTTCAGAACCCAATTCGGGTTTGGAAGAGGTCAAGGAGATGATACGCGAGGGTCTACAAAACCTATCTGCCGAGATAAAGTCGTTGGAAAAGACGCTGGAAAACTCACTGGAAAGACTACAAAGCGAAACAAAGGTACTGAAAGAAAAGAATGAAAGAAATGCTGAAGAGATAAAATTGTTGAACGCGAGGGTTGAACAGCTGGAACAATAGGAAAGAGAGAAAGATGTCATCATCACAGGCCTAAAGATAAAACCCAGGAGTGACGAAGAAACAAAATCGATTGAACAACAGGTCATTGACTTCCTGAAGTCGAAGGACATTGTCCTGAACCCTGACAACATCAACTCCTGCCATCTCCTGCCAAAGAGAAATGATACCAGAGCTGTAAAAATAACCTTCACGAATATAAAATTCAAAGGAGAAATACTCAAGCAAAGAAATAAACTCAAGGGAACGAAGGTGTACATCAATGAAAACCTGACGAAACAAAATGCAAGCATTGCATGGAAGGCACGCCAAATAAAAAAAGAAGGAAAGATTGTGAAGACTTGGTCAAAAAACTGCAGGATTTACATCCTGGAAGAAGAGGACGGAAAACCAGTTCTCATCAAAACGATGGACAACTTGGGAAAATACGAAGGATCCACCTAAACAACAACACTACTGATGGTAATCATGGATATGGACCCAGATCTATATAAACACTGGAAACAAAACTCAGACTGTGATTATTTTACGGAGACCGAATTAAATGTGAAACCAAGAGTAAAAAAGGTCTGTCATTTATTCATTTCAATTGCTAGGTGGTGGGGTGATTAAGGAGTACATTAAATTTAAATTCAAAGTGTTTATTGTCATATGTGCAGTTAGAAACACGTCTTTTTTTATACAATGAAATTACTACCTTGCTTATGAACTAAGATATAATAATGTGTTTATACAAGTTAAATCTAACAGTGGAAAATACAACACTGCCAATAAAACTAACAACAGCAGTTAGAAACACGCTTATGAACTAAGATATATTACATTAAAATACTACCTTGCTTGTGAACTGGGATGTGGTGATGTGTTTATACAAGTTGGATCTGATCCCATCATCAGACAGTGGAAAATACAACACTGCCAATAGAACTAACAACAGCTGGATTACCCTTGATGTAGAGACAAAACAAGGTGACATTGTGGATGAAAAGGGAAAAACCTTCCAAACACCTTCGAAAGAGGAACTATTCTTGAACTGGAGGAATGCTAACAACGTCTGGCAGGGAACAAGGCCAACACAAACAAAGATAGAGAGGACAACACTGACTACAGATGAGAATACACAAAAAAGGACGTTCAGAAGAAATCAAGAATGTTTGACCAGAGAGACATGTAAACCCATGTAAATTTGCGATGGTAAAACAGCGGACGGGACCCGGATAAGCAAACTGCTTCTCTCGTCTCCTTTTTCGGCATGTACAAAAAAAGAAAAAAAAAAAAAAAAAAAAAAAAATGAATGTAACCATGTTGGAAATAAACTGAATAAATAAATAAAAATAAAAATAAAAATTTTATTTGGTCCAAAACACCTTAGAGAGAAATCTTGAGAGCAAATAGTGTCTCTGAACGGCATTACTCTGTCACCCAGCACCACAGTAAAAAACATAGGCATTATCTTTGATACTGATTTAACTTTTAACTCTCATATTAAAAAAAAATCACAAGGACAGCCTTCTTCCACCTCTGGAATAGCTCTAAATCAGGAATATATAGAATAGAGTTTAAAATCCTCCTGTTAACCTACAAAGCTCTACATGATCAAGCTCTGAGAGACCCGTTAGTGCCCTATCGTCAGGGCAGAACATTTTGCTCTCATTCTGCTGGTCTTCTTGAAAATCTTAAAGTGTCCAGAGATAGAACAGGATGCAGAGCTTTCAGCTACCAGGCTCCTCGCCTTTGGAACCAGCTCCCAGTCTTAGTACGGGAGGCTGCTACTCTCTCCACCTTCAAAATTAATCTCGGAACCTACTTATTTGCAAAAGCATATATCGTATAATAGCAATAACCTAAAACGGACATGGTCACGTTGTTTTGGTGACACACAGACCATTACACGTAAATTGTCAACACCTCAGACCACTGCGAGAGACCGTTACATTCAAAACCTACTTATTTACTAAAGTGTACGCCGTATAATTGCAGTAATCAAAACGGACAAGCATCTCCTCTGTAGTGATCACTGAGATCCCTAGGTGTGCCCAGTACAAGACGAAACCTTGTCTGTAGTGGTAGCATTTCAGAGCATGGAGGATGGCAGCATGACGTTTGATATTAATATTAACCTAACCACTAGGAATGAGTGTATCATTGTTTATCATGTTTTACCTGCAGTCTGTGCCTTCTCCTCGCCCTCCGCTCCCGATACCGTCACACTGCGCGTTTTTTGTATGCAGGGGAAGCTCAAACACTGCTTATATGTCGTTTCAGAAGGGACGGTAACAGAAAAGTAACAAATCTCTGTCCATTCGCTCAGTACAACCCAGGAAGTAGGCAGGTCTGACTCAACTCTGACCTTACGTTACCATGGGGCCCTTAAAGGGACGGTCCTTCGAAGGCCATCATTACAGTGTGTGTGTGTGCCCGCTCGTGTGTTAGTAGTGGTAACTGTTGCATTATAATACTGTGACTGTTATTTTATGTTATTGTGTTAATATGTGCAACAGTGGGAAGAAAAATCTCCCTCTATTTTATAGAAAGACATCTCCAGGTGAACCAGGTTCAGAGGTGGCAGCCATCCGCTTCGACTGGTTGGGGTTAGTGAACAAATGGGCAAACAGAATAAGATAGAAGGATAGTCCATCCGAGTGTCCCAGACTAGTTGACCCACGAGCAATCAATCAGGTATTGCCAGCTCCAGCATCAAGACACCTGAAACAGAAAAGAGAGCCCTCGGAGGGGCGAGGAGAAAGCACAGACTGCAGAAAAAACATGATACACTATTTCCTACTGGTTCGGTTAACATTAAACGTCTTGCGGCATCGTCCTTGCTCTGAAATGCTACCACTACAGACAAGGTGTTGTCTGGTACTGGTCGCACGTAATGATATATGGGGTGGACAGTGTAATTGGTGTGAAGCAGTGTGAGCAGTATGATGTTATGCAACACGGGCCGAATAAACAAAACAGGCTCCTTGGTACACAGGGTTCTTAGGATAAACAGGATTAGAAAGCTCTGGCACTAACAATAACAATGAACGAAAACTCTGTTCTTTTGGCTGAGCTATTTAAAGTGCTGTTCACACATAGGGCTCTAGATTACAAGTATTTCACTTGCATTTGTGCACAGAGAAAAAAACCTGTCACATAGTGCATTATAGTGTTGTATAATGTTGCTACAATATGTAGCGTTAGTTTGATATATTTGTTAAAGTTGTTTATTATTAATATGAAAAAAAATATGGTAAAGTGGAATTTTCAATTTTTTTTTTCATTTTCCATTTATTACCACACAGAAGAACCAAAAATTGGCACCACTGAGTACCGATACCGATTCACAAGTCCTGAGTATCAGTTCAAATGTGAAAGGTACCCATCCCTACTTACCACCACTATGTGTGGAGTGAAAGAATAATGCAATGTAAAACGTCTTGATTGTCTATATAAAGCGCTATATAAATCCAATGCGATATCATTATTTTTTACAACCATGGACATTTACGCCTTTAAATTATGAAGGACCCTACCTACCCCGCGTCAAAACTCCTACTCCCCCTCAGGAAGATGGCCACTGTGCATCAAATGTAGAACCATCAGAATGAAGAATAGCTTTATTCCTGAAGCGGTTAAACTGTCGAAACTGAGCTATTATCACTCCTCCTAAAAATCAAACATACATGTTTTCTCTATTCTATTTATTAGATGTATTATGTTTCTTTAAGGGCTTATCAGGGGACTTGGGTAACATAATTTTGTTCTGTACATGTACCACCAATGTCACATTAAGTCATGAATGACAGTTAATGAGTCTCAATCCTACTTAAATTTTTCAAAACATTCTTCCCTATAAATTTATGATGCAAAAATACCAGTCAGTCTAAATTTGCTAACCCACAGATGAACTTTAGAAACACTTTAAAGCACTGGCCAGAGAGGATGCTGGAAAGCAACACAATTAGGGAAATCATTGGTCTGAGTAAAGAATAAAAATTATACATAGAGCAGGTCTGGATAGTTAGTCAGGGAGGCAAGCAGATGGACATAAAATGTGAACAGAGTGCCTGGAAAACATTGGGCATTTCACACCTCCGAGTGTCTGACAAGCTAATCCACTACAGGCACACAGAAGGTGGAGGAGGGAGATAGTGGAGATGGAGTGCAAAGAGAAAATAGATCTCACTGAAGTTTGGATAGAGCTTTAAATTTAGATTCAAGGGTGAAAATTTACTCCAGCACAGTTTAATCTGATTAGAGAAGATTTGGGATGATCAATAACATTATTGATTTTCTAATAAAATGACCTAAATAATACTTTACATAACTGTTAGACTTGAGAGTTGGCAAATCTGCTGTCCTCTCATCCCCAAGTTGTTCTATTGTAACTTTTGGTTTCAGATATCCTATGCCATTTGTGGGGTGGTGATTTTACCCTGTGCTCTTGCATTTTTAAATTTATTTTTTATATGAATTTGACAGCTGTCTTGGCTGTAGCTGAAAGGAAAGTGAAATGTGCATTACACACCAATAAAGAATGCAAGTCTGAAAAATGCAGTGCTAAAGAAGGAAGCTGAGGCCCAAATCTTCTACTCCAACAGTGCTTGGCTTAATAAAAAAGAGAAAGTGTGTGCAGTGTTGGCACAGTTTCCTTGAAAGAGTAATCTGACTACTGGGTACTCCTTTAAAAAGTAACTTAAGGCTCAAACATACATGCAGCCAATTAAGTACAAAGCTCAGATTTTACGAACGTGTGGACTTGTCCGTGTACCTGGTGTCAAAACACAACACTGCACAGCAATATATCAAGCCGCATTAAATGTAACGCAGTCCTGTATTTTACTTGCCTAGTGAAACAGAGCAGAAAAAATGAAAACTAGCTAAGAAGAGAGAATGGCAGAGAAGCTACAAAAGTACACAGCTTTAAAACATGTCCCAGGAGTACAAGGAATACAGATACGCCATAAGAATTGTGGGAAATGTACAATTTTACTAGAAACTACTACGCGGCGGCGTGCTCAAGTACAGTATATAAGCTCTGAGGAGTGCAAATAGTCCATGCGGCGTCCGCTGTGCGCCGAGTCCGCCTGAGTATGTTGAGCTCTGTGTACGTGTGACACCAAAGGAGGGCATTGTCTGGCTTGCATAAGTGTTAACTGCACCGCAGGGGGGTAATGGTTTGGATGGGCTCGATGGTTTTGTTGGAAGAAGTGGGCCAGGATGAGAGCCAAACAAGCATGGTTGGGCATGCATGCGCACATACACAACACACGCGCAAAACATGACGTTAGTACGGCGCAACGCTTACCTGCGCAAACACATTTTTACAATGGCGGTGTTGAAGGGTGCATGTTGGTCCAATGCTGAATGTAGTGTCTGATGAAACATGCAGCTAAACCACCAGCAAAGGAACCTCGGAGACAGCACGACATTGCCTTATTAATGTTTTTAGGATGGATGGCAGCTGTTACAGATGACTGCTCCTAGCACGTAGCGTGGCTTCTGTTTACACTCGGGACCGTGAACCCGGAAGTAGCGCAGCAAAACCGGAAGTAGTTTTATCGATAATATTTTTTAACTTAACTTATACAAAAACATGAATTATTTATTTATACAGGATCAAAATGATTATTTATCTTATTGCAACATTTTAAAACTATTTTAAACTTGTGAAATGACTTGTGAATTTATTAAAGAATAAACTGCCCTAAAGGCAACACACTCCCCGCCTGGCCTCTAGGGGCCACTATAAACTAAACTTTGGAAGAATCAGTCCTTAGGTAGGAGGAGAATGACTTCAGTTACTGGTCGCATGAAAGTCTTTATATTGCCTTGGTCACTGGCCCTTACTTAGACTTTTATCACACGACAGTCATTTCCGGGGAATGTTGCACTGACCCGAGCCATGGGCCAGCTGTTCCGTGTGACCTGCTTATCCTTGAGCAAAACAAGGTCACCGATTTGTAGGTTCCTTCAAGATACAGTCAATTTTTGCCGCTTTTGTAGTGAGGGCAGGTACTCTCGCCTCCAGCGCGTCCAAAACTGGTTAGCAAGAGCCTGAACCTGTCTCCATTACTTTGTGTATAAGTCCCTGTCCAGGAAGTTTCCAGGAGGTGGTAGAAGGCACAATTTCTGCGTGAGGAGCATTGATGGAGAGAGGATGAAAGGGTTCTCTGGATCTGAAGAAACTGGGAGAAGTGGCCTTGCATTTATGATGGCTGTAACTTCCGCCATGAGCGTACACAAAACTTTGTGAGTTAGTTGTACCTTGTTTTGTAGTAGCATGGAGTCCAGAATTCTACGATCAATGCCAATCATGCGCTCCCAGGAGCCTCCCATGTGGGAGGCATGAGGCGGGTTGAATTGCCAGCTGCAACCTTGGTCTTTTAGATACTGTTGCATGGTTTTGTCCATTCCTAACTCCTTCGATGCCCCTATGAAGTTAGTGCCTCGATCGGATAAGAGTCTTTTGGCAGGACCTCTTAGTGCAAAGAAGCGTCTTAGGGCGTTCACGCAGCTGGACGTGTCTAGGGATTCGATCACCTCAATATGTACAGCTCTCGAACTCATGCAGCTAAACATGATGGCCCAGGGCTTGCTTTGGGCTTGTCCACCTCTGGTACGCCTAGTAGTTATTGTCCGGGGCCCGAAAACATCAAGGCCCACGTAGGTAAAAGGAGGACACATTTTAAGGCGCTCAGGTGGTAGATCTGCCATGCGTTGTTCTTCCTGTTTTCCACGGAGTTTGCAGCAAATAAGTTGACAAGTCTTTTTCCCCCTAAAAGCCAAAGCCCTGCCGCCCTGATGGCTCCTTCCGTCAGGTGATGACCCTGGTGTGCTACCTGCTCGTGGTGGTGACGAGTGAGTAACAGAGAGACGTGAGAGTCTTTGGGAATTATTATAGGGGACCTTTCAAAGTTCTCAAGCTCAGAGTGTTTGAGTCGGCCTCCTACAACTATAAGGCCACTGTCGAGAACTGGACTGAGTTTTTGAAGAGGGCTTTGCGTGGCAATTGGCTTGCCAGCTTGAAGAGCCAACAGTTCTTTTTCAAAGGCTGCTCGTTGTGTCTCTTTGAGAATGACATTCTTTGCTTGAGTCATTTCATCCAGTGTTCGAGATAAGTGGCATTTGTGCCATCCTTTGCATTCACTGTTTGAATTACTTCCATTGAACGATTTTGCAATGTGGATGAGGAACGCTACTGCTCTGACCAGGGACTTGAAGTTGGAGAAGCGTTGAAAGTGTTTGCAAGCGAGTACTTGGATGTCAGTCGCCAGAGTTTTTACTTGTGGCCTTACTTCACAGTCTTTGTCAGGTTCAATTAGCTCAAACTTTCCACTTACTTGTTTTGTTTCAGCAGGTGGACGATAGATGAAGGACGGTCCGGTGAACCATGTTGCCTTTGTCAGTTGAGATGGTGTCAGTGATTGTGAAGCATGGTCTGCAGGGTTTTCCTCTGTGTGCACATAGTGCCACTGTTCTGGCTTTGAGGACTGACAAATACGCTGCACTCTGTTGTGGACATATGTGTAGAATCTTTTTGACTCGTTGCAGATATAGCCGAGAACTACCTTACTGTCCGTGTAAAAGTGAACTGCGTCCAGCTGTAGGTCTAACTCGTCTTGAATTAGATTGGCCATCTCGACTGCCAAGACAGCGGCGCACAGTTCAAGCCTTGGTATGGTAGGTTTTGACTGGGGAGCAAGTCTTGCCTTGCCCATTATGAATCCTACCTCAACTTTATTATCTGGTTGGACTACTTTCAGGTAGGCTACAGAGCCAATCACTTTGGTTGAAGCATCTGAGAATAGATACAGTTTGTTATGTTTTGCTTGACTGAGAGAGGTGAACGTGTAGGTTCTTGGGACACAAAGTTCTTTTAGATCTTTGAGGGAATCTCTCCAACTTTCCCATTTGTTTTGCTTGTCCTGTGGAAGCGGTGTGTCCCATTCTGAACACTCAGAAGAGAGTTCACGGAGTAGAGAAGGACATTGTTGAGGGACACGCCGGAGTACTGGGCACTGGAATCAAAAACAACCCTGATCTTGTTGGGCTTTTGTGGATGATAAACCCCGAATGTTGGAAGATACCAGCACTCTTCTCCTTGTTTTAGCGGAGGAGCCACTTCAGCATGACCGTTGGAGAAAATGCCTTCCACGAACTCGGCGTATTGCTCCTGCATTTGAGGTTTTCTCTGTAAGTTCCGTTTGAGAGATGAAAACCGACTAACCGCAAGCTCTCTGTTGTTAGGCATTTGTTGGTGGGGTTCTTTAAAAGGAAGTGGGGCAACCCAACTATTATCGTCGTCTCTGTACATTCCTTTGTCAATAATTTCCAAGAAGAGAGTGTCCTCGATAGCAGGAGCTGGTTTGTTGTCGTGTTCTGTGCGATTGAATACTGTTTGTCCCAGAGTTTGTTCAGGTGCTTTACCCTGCCATTTTGTGTGTGGCATTTCTGTGAGTTGCAGAAAGTTGTCACAAAGTCCAAAGACTGTAGGACGGCCATTTTCGAGAATGATTGTCTTGTGAACGTGCTGACTGTAGGTTTGTGAACTTTACCCCGGCACACCTCTCCGACTATGACCCACCCTAAATCTAGGCGTTGGGCAAAAGGAGCGTGATGAGAGCCATTGACTTGTTCCCTAACCTTGTGTGCACGTAAAACATCTCGACCTAGTAACAGAAGTATTACAGCCTTAGGGTCTAGCTCTGGAATGAACTTGGCTATGGGCTGGAGGTGAGGCTGGTGCTGCACTGCGCTTGGAGTTGGGAGTTCACTCCGATTGTTAGGAATGCCTTGACATTCAATAAGAGGAGGTAATGAGATAAATACTGATCCATCTAGAGACTCAATCTGGAAACCGTTGGCCATTTTACCCCATGTTTCAACAAGGCCAGAACATGTTCTTAAGTTGTAGCAGAAAGGTTCTCTTTTAATATCAAAAAAGTTCAAAGAACTCAGGCCTAGCTAAGGAACGATTGGTCTGGCAATCCATGATTACATAAGCTGTAACAGCACTGTCCTTTTGACCTTTTGGATACACCCTGGTGAGACATATTTTAGAACATGAACGACCCCACTGACCTGGGCCACACACCTCAGTACAGCTTGATGTTACCTCAACATTGTCGGGTTGACTTTCTCCCTCCCCGCCATCCTCTTGAGCAGGTGGAGGAGCCTTGTTGCCTTGTGAGGACCTGGATGCATGACTGTGTCGTGGCGTGTGCTGTCACATTCAGTGCACTTTACTGTAGATTTACAGTCCTTGGCAAGATGCGTGTCTGAAGAGCAGCACTTAAAACATATTCCTTTCTCTTTGAGGAAGCCTTTCTTTCATCCAGTTGTTTGTTCCTGAATGTCCTGCATTTCTTGAGTGGGTGTGGCATATTGTGCAGTGGGCAGTTGTTGTTAATGTCGTTGTTGGGAGTTGAAATGTTTGTTTTGTGCACAGCAATAGGTTTGGCTGAGTTAAAGTTCTTTACGTTGGGTTTGTCTGGTTTAATGTACGTTTGACTGTTTTGTTGGGTGAAACTTGGATCATTGCGTTTCTTTGCCTCCTTGCATATGAACTTGCAAAAATACTTGAAAGGTGGGAAACAGCCATTATTTTCTTCTTTGTAGTTGGACCCATGAGTCATCCATCTTTCTTGGAATGCATAAGGGAGTCTGTCTACAATTGGACTTATTCCCCGAGAAGTGTCCAGATATGACAGACCAGGGAGATAGCTGTCTTTCTTGGCTCCTTGGATCTCTTGGAGCAGATCCCCTAGTTCGCGCAGTTTGACATAGTCCTTGGTTGTTAATCTCGGAAAACTGTCCAATTTCTGAAAAAGTGACTTTTCGATCACTTCAGGGGCTGCATAACACTCAGGAAGTGTCTCCCATGCTTTCTGTAGTGCTGCACTGGAGTCATTGATGTGTACTGAGCATATGCGCTTCACTTGGTTACTTGACTCCTTTCCCAGCCATTTTGTCATGAGATCTAATTCTTGAGTCGGTGTTAGGCGGACCTCAGCTATTGCGCCAGTGAATGAGGAGTACCACGCTCTGAAGTTCTCTGGCCTATCGTCGTATTGGTAGTGGCCTGACGTGATTAGGTCTTGACGTGCCATGTATTGGGCAAATGGCTCAGCTGGGTGTGACATACTAGCTGCAGTATTGTAATGAGGCATGAATGGAGATGCGTGTGGTTGGAGAGCGTGCTTTGTTTGTTCTGCTTTTGGTTTTGTCTCAACTTTAGCTGGGCCAGGTTTAGTTTGAATAGGCGAAGCGAAAGTGAACTTTGGCCTAATGCTGATAGGTGGTGGCTCTGCAAAGTCATCCTCCAATGGGTCCCATGTTGCAAATGTGTCGTCTGAGGCCTCATGTTGTGTTGATGTAGCTGGGATTTGAATTTCCCTTTGTGATTGCACGTAGTAATTTGTTCTTTCTCTTTTTACTCTGTCTAATAACGAATTCCTGCTTTCATATTCATCTTGTATTGCCTCTGCATCTTCTAACACTTCAGCCTCTGCTTCCGGAGCATGAGCGTCTCTTTGTTTTGTTAGCACTTCTAGCGCTGTGTCAATTTTCAGTTTCTGTAATTCACTTATAGCTTTTTCCACTTTTAGCTCTGCTTCTTTACTTGCATAGGATGCCCTCACCTTTGTTGCCTCTGCCTTGGCACGAGCACGAGCAGCGCTCTTTACAGATGAGCATGCGGTGCTGGTTGGACTTGTAGCAGATCGGTTGCTTGCTGCCATTTTGACCACGATGAAACATCGGATGGTGCCTTTTCACTGTAGTGTCTGATGAAACATGCAGCTAAACCAGCAGCAAAAAAACCTCAAGAGACAGCAGTAGCTGAATTTCTCTTTACTGGATGGTGAAAACTGTAAAACATAGTACAGTACAATGTCAGCGAACGGCTGATGTAGACATGAAAATAAAGTGCACTTATCCTATAAACTATGAATATTATATGAAAATATAAAGCTAAACATAGAGATAAAACAATGTACAAACTTACGGCATTGCCTTATTAATGTTTTTAGGATAGATGGCAGCTGATACAGATGACTGCTCCTAGCACGTAGCATGGCTTCTGTTTACACTCGGGACCGTGAACCCGGAAGTAGCGCTGCGAAACCGGAAGTAGTTTTATTGATAATATTTTTTAACTTAACTTATACAAAAACAGGAATTATTTATTTATACAGGATCAAAATTATTATTTAACTTATTGCAACATTTTAAAACTATTTTAAACTTCTGAAATGACTTATGAAATATTTATTAAAGAATAAACTGCCCTAAAGGCAACACACTGAAGTTGAATGTTTTGTCAAAGTCTGGGTGGAAGACAGCATTCAGAACCAACTTGATTGGACCCACAAGAACGAAGAAGCATACAGGAAAATCAGCGATTTCATCAGCGGCTGCAGTTTTAGCCGCTTTGTCGACCAGTGCTGGTAGAAGTTAAAGAAACTCTGCTGTCTGTGAAACAAATGCAGACATGCATTACGGAGGTCTGGTTGTTCAACATACTACATTTCCTACATCAATGTAACGTGAGGATTTTGGCTGTATTTCTGGGGTGTGTGGGGTGGATGACCGAGGAACTACCAAATCTTGCTCACATGGATGTTTAACTTTCAAATAGCAAGCTTTACTTATTCACAGAATTTACAATCTGAGGTAGAGAAATACTTTGACCACTTGGATAATTTCAATGATTGCAGTCAGATCATGGAGGAGGAAACTATTTTAGCCAGAAGGATGACTCGTGATTTTAATTGACAGTTTTTTGTTAAGGCACATGCACACCCAACTTCGACATGAACTGTACTACAGCGTCCTCTTGCCAGTCTTCTATACCCTGCAAGTCATCTGATACCCCTTTTCCACCGGGCAGGAGCTGGAGCTAACTTGGAGCTAGTGCGTGTTTTGGCTTTGATTCATTCAAAAACAAGAGCTACGCTGGCCTCAACTAGCTGCTGGGCTACAGCTCAGCTCCAAAGTGGGCAGGAGGAGGGGAGGGAGGAAGGGACGGCGAATGGTGGGGTTTTAAGGGTCTTGCAAGAAACAAGGGCAGCTATTTTTTTTCGATTCGGCTGGAGTTCGTAGCGGCAAGCAAAAAAGCGAATATCAGAAAAACCTGAAAATGGAAAATGAAGCTGTCAAGCAGCAGTGCTCCGAGGAGGAGACACAGTCCTTTGTGGCACTATGGTGCAATGCGGAGGTGCAGGAAAAGCTCAATTCTACCATGCGGATGAAGCCGGTATTTGAGCGGCTGCAGCGGGAGACGGCTGCCGCCGGGTGCAGCCAAACAGTGGATCAGCTAATAAATAAGCTGAAGAAACTCAAGAAAGACTACCATGACCACAAGCTGGAGCTGAGGTGTAGTGGAAAGTTGGTGAGCCCACACTTCGAATTGCTGAACACCGTCCTTGGAGGTTGCCAGGCTGACACGTGGACTGGGGCAATATGCTTGACGACTCACGTTTCCACGCTAGAGGAAATTGCAACGAAACCCGGTAAGTTTAATCTCAATGTTAGCCAGCTCTGAAAAGGTTTGTTACTACATTCCTGTGTCAAGTTGTGAACAGGACCTCAGCAAAAATGGCTCAAACTGTTGTCGCCTGCCCTCATCCCTCCGCGGACAACATGGACACGACAACTACATCAGCTCCACAGATATTAAAGTTTGAATTTAAAGATTACACTTGCACAGTCAAGAAAAGGATGACTGTGTGTAGTGTCTGAGCCAAAGATAAGTGATTCATCGACCACAACTTCAAATTTCATTTTTCACTTCAAGCTGCACAGCAACAAGTAAGTGGTTGGTCCCTGGGCCAACGCACAGGTTTTGCTAGTTTTCACGCACAAGGTTTTCCGTTCCATTTAACTACATCTAACTTAGGTTAAACAGTTAGCGATATAATGCAAACTTAAAACCCACATTCACTACGGGTGTGTTATCCCATGCTGCCTGAAAACTACTATATATTGTCTGAATGTGCACTTTAATCTATCTTAAACAGTGTGACGATGCAAGCCCGTCACTACATGTACTGTCCCGTGAGAGCAGGGGGAGATGCATGCAGCCGTCTCCCTCTCTAACCCCGCGCACACACATACACACCTGCGGTAGCTACTTACATGTGTTTGTTCACTTGCCTGTTTATCCATTCCGTTTTTCGCCTGGTTCCTCCATCCAGGGTTGGGGTCAATCATAATTGTAATTGCGTAATTGATAAATAATTACAATTATGGCGTAATTATAATTGGAATTGTACTTGAAAAAAATGTGTTGCTGTCATAATTGTAATTGAGTTTAGATAATTGACTTTGTAATTGTAATTGGCATAAAAATTCAATAAAAATTCTATGGCTTACACATATGACATAGCGCTCACTATTCTAGGCCAGCCTTGTCCCTGCCTACAAAGGTATTACAGTTGTTCAGCATGGATCATGGTCTGCTGTATCTTGTAAAGGGCAGGGTTTTGTTTCTTTAATCAAGGATTGGCTGTTATGAGCTAGGTTATGAAGGTAATTTTACCAATTAAAAAAAAAAAAAAAAAAAATCAAGGGGTATAGCCTTGATTTAAGCCTAACAAGGTAACCAAGAGATGAGAAACAAATTAGATGACAGATTATTGTTTTAGTTTATTTTACAGCTGATTTAAGACATGGTTAAGACATTTGATAATTGAGAGGGTAATTGTAATTGACTTTCAGATGGAAAAAAAATTGGCGGAATTTAATTGTAATTTAAAAAAAATGCTTGTCAACATAATAGTAATTGAACATGGATAATTGAACACGTAATTGTAACTAAAAAATGAAAATGACCCCAACCCTGCCTCAATCCATCCATCCATCACAGTCGTCTTGCACACAAGGCTGCCGTGCAATCATCCATATTCACAGTTTTGTCATCCATAACGTTTAGACAACTTTCCATCTCCCATTTCACCATTCATTCATCTGTCAAAACCAAGCACCGCGCACACTTCCTGGTTATATACGTCACATGCAGGATGTCAGCGTCGGATGTCATCGGTGACGTCAGCGCAAATTGCATTTTCCAAACAAAACTTATTTAATTTCTCTGTTAAAAAAAGTGAGAATAGAAGTTGTTGCCGGGCATGTCAAAACCGTACTGTTCTATGTAATATTTCTATGTTGCCAAAGGACATAAAGGCATAAGCAAAAAATAATAAACCTGATTCCCTGTGCTCCATGACTGCTCACATGCTGCATCAATTTCCCGTATTGGGATCAATGCCGTTAAACTACTGTTCTGTTACTGTACCTATACTATTGTGGCTACAAGTCCAAATGCTTTTACCTGTCAGATTCAGCGGTAAAAGGAAGCACTACACAATTTGACAGTAGCCAATCCTCAGCTTTTGTTTATGTTTTGGGTAAATTGGTCTAAAAGAAAACACATCGCCATCGTGCAAGGTGCCGATAACAGCCTATCAATGCACAAGCGATTGATATAATGTGATTTGGCTAAATTATAGCTATTTTCCTAAAATCTCCAATCAATATTTTGTAATATGACCTCAAAATCACCTTAGTGGCCCTACTTGATATTAAAAGTAAGAACATATAAACTTGAGCATGTACAGAAAATTCAACGTTTACTTCTTTTAAGATGTTTATAATTACCCTAGCCTAATGTTTGGAATGTGTTTATTACATGAAGTAATAGGTGCTGTTTTTCTCTTTTAGATATGAGTACTTTGACGCCAAGATTGAGATGGAGTCAAATCAGCCTCAGATTTTGCAGTTCTTTGAGCGGTGCACTACTCTGCTCTACACCAGTGGTCATCCTCAGCAAAAAGCAATAATGCACTCAATACTATTGGATCTGATCATAAACTGCAATTTCCCGTTGTCAATAATTAAAAATAAAAACTTTCATCACATTTTGTCAATTGTAGACAGCAAGTATATCCATAGACAGTGTGTCAGTGACCGTTGACATTTGGTCAGATCGTAAAATGAGGGGCTCTTTAGGGGTAACAGCACACTGGCTTGACATGTAAAGTGACACTCTGAAACTTCAGTCAAACCTGTGACCCGTTCAGAGGGTCCCATACTGGTGAAAACATATGTGAAATTTTTGAACAAATCTGTGATGAGTATCATATCAAGGAGAAAATTTCACACGTAATATGCGATAATGCGGCCAACATGAAGAAAGCCTTCACTGTCTGCTTTCCAGGACCAGAGGAGGAGGAGGTGGAAGACAGGCTTGATGATGCAGAGATGTGGAATGATCCATGTATAGAGGAGCAACATATGATGGATAGAACTTTGAAATCACAAACCAGACTCCAGTGTTTTGCTCCTACCTTGCAGTTGGTCATAGGGGACGGCCTTAAGACACAAAAGTAGTAAGCGCCAGTGTGTCAAAGTCCTCAAAATTGTGCTCTTTGCACCAGTTCTTCTTTCAAAGACTTTGAATCAGAGTTCGGACAACATGGAATTCCAGCTTCTGTGACTACTCGCTGAAATTCCACCCTGAGACAGTTGAAAGCGATCCTTGCATGTAGCTGCTGTACTTGATCCCTCCTTTGGCACCATGTGGTTTACGTATGATGTCCTGGTACCTGATCAGACCAAGGAGGCAGTGTCTACAATGATTAAAGGTAGGTAGGTAAATATTGTTTAATTTAAAATTAAAGAAATTGTTCCGTAAATATTTTATTGTAGAGATAATGTCTGCAACTCAGTAACTATAACTTGCATACATATTTTTAACATTTTGCAATAAATTTTACAGACCTGATTATTCAAGACCACACCATCTTCAGCTTCCACCAGTGACCCTGAACTCCAAGTTAGAGAGCCAGAGGCAGAGCATCAATCTGGACTGTTCACAGGTTACGGCAAAAAAACAGAAAAAGGATTCATGCTCTCGTCAGCTTAACCACTATCTTGAAATTTGTGATGGACAGAATGTGCTTCAGTTTTGGTTCTATAAATAGAAATGCATTGCCCTTCCTATTCAAGGTGACTGCCAGGCTTATGGCAATTCCATCATCTAGTGCACTAGTTGAACGTGTATTCAGCCATGGGGTGATAATGCGACCACAGTGCTCACAAATGGCAGATAAAGTTTCATCTTGTTTGATTTTTTGCAAATGCAAAAAAAGCAGTCAAATTCATTAATAGCGTTGTCAAAAAAAATCAATATTCCAAAAAGTATCGACACTAAAACGTTGTATCCAGATACAATACTAATTGCAAAAGTATTGATAGTACCCCCCTCCCCCACCCTCTCTCTGTTCACACACACACAGCAGCAGTGTAATGTACACACCTCCCCTACCTAATATTTAGATGTCTTGCACAGCACTAACCCAAAATATTGTTCTAGTAGTTGTCATTAATTTTATTTTATTTATGATTTTTTTTTTTGCACTACCTCGGAGTACCAGAAACTTGTTATCATAGTTTGAACTATTTTGAACTAATTGAACTCTATATTATCATCGAAGCTGTGGTTTTGTTAATTGTTTCATGTTGTTATCTAGAGTATTCTTGCATTTTTCTTGTTAATAATAAAAAAAAATGTTCTATAAAATTTGGGCTTTTTTTCTTTTCTTTCTATCCCCATGCTATTGAAAATGGTATTGAGTACTGAACGTTTTCCAGAGTATCTGCATCGAGTTAAAAATTTTATATTGTGGCAAGCCAATATATTTTGATTTGATGTATGGCTAATATCCCCGTAATTACTATGGCATCACCTGATAATTTTTTTTTACATTATTAAATAATTTAAAAAACTATTAAAAAGTCCTTAAGTAGCAAGATTATAATAGTTTATATCTTAAACAGAACAAACAATGGTGGGCTTAACACCTTTAAAACCACTGCCTAACCAGTACATTATATTTTGACAATTATAAAAATTCTACTTTGTGAATGTAAACCATTGTTTGGTGTCTGTTGAGATGACAATATACTCTAGACTTAAAGATTATATAACTGTATGTTGAGATGGGGGCGGGCATATTGTTTATGCAGTTACACAGATGCATCAGGATAATTATAGATGGCGATTATCCAGTTCAACAATTGCATTATTATAATTTTTTTATTATTATACATACTAAAACAATAGTATGGATACTGGATTACTAGCTTCTGACCCCTCTTGAGAGGGGAACATCAGCATGTTCGACTGTCTGAACCCGTGGCAATATACGAAATGCCCAGATATGTTTTTTTTAAGCTTGTTCATCTTGGCCTCATTAAAATTGAAACTGTGAAAGTTTTTGTTTAGTTTACACTTTGATAGGGGACAAGGCCAAAACATGACAGCAAAATAACTACACGTAGGGCTAGCACAAGATGGGATAAGTTTTATTTATTTTCAATTTTGTAGGTAGTTGTAGGCAAATCAAAACTGAGTGCCTCAGGTAGAAGGTGCACTATGACTAAATGACCTCCGTTAACATAATCAACTCCGTCATAGACCCAGAGGGTAGATATATTATTATCAAAGTAGTAATCTATAATAAATGTTTCACAATTCTTAATCTATATGCCCCCAATAATGATGACCCTGATTTTTTCCATAGAATTTTCTCAGAGCTTTCAGACCTTTCTGCAGACTCGTCTCTAATCATCGGAGGTGACTTCAATCTGGTGCTCAACACATCATTGGACAGATCTAGTAAGTGCTCAAATACAAAACCATCTCGATCTGCTAAAGTATTAATGGATTACATGGAAGACCTTGGAATAGGAGATGTATGGAGACTGAATAACCCAACTAAAAAAGAATATACCTTCTTCTCCCCTGTGCATAAATCCTTCTCCCGAATTGACTTTTTTCTTTCAAATAATTCCATCATACATAAGATGTCCTCTAAAATACATCCTATAATTATTAGCGATCATGCCCCAATATCCCTCACCCTGCAGTGTGACTCTAATCAGAAAGTATCCTCTCTATGGCGCTTTAACACTTCATTACTTAATGACAGTAAATTTGAAAAAATTATAAGAAAAGAATGGGAGGACTTTCTATTGACAAACGACTCCCCGGAAATATCACCGTCCTTACTCTGGGAAACTGGCAAGGCTGTCATTAGAGGGAAGATTATATCATACTCTTCTTTTAAGAAAAAACAGGAACAGATGGCAGAAAAAACACTTGAAGAAAAGATCAAAAAACTTACGGAAGAATACGCAGCTAACCCTTCTGAACTTTTATGGGAAAAACTCCAAAATACAAAACTTAATCTGAATATCATCTTATCTAAAAAAACCGACTTCATTTTGCAACAATTACGATACAAAAACTTTGACTACAATAATAAATCAGGCAAATATTTAGCAAATCAGCTCAAACATAGTAAAGAAAATTCCTTTATAGCAGCAATTTCTGATAACGCAGGTCAAACTTTAAACTTACCTCAGGACATTAATAACATCTTTCATGATTATTATCAAAACTTATACTCATCAAATTTAAACCCTGACCCTGAAGATATTAAAACCTTTCTTAATAAACTAAACCTACCACAGCTCACTATAGATCAGAAAACCACCTTAGACTCACCATTAACCTTACAAGAATTACAAAATGCTTTAGATAGCATGTCAACAGGCAAAGCACCAGGTCCAGATGGGTTCCCTGCTGAATTCCTTAAACATTTCTGGTCAATGCTGGCTCCACTATTTTTCAGAGTAGTAACAGAGATCAAAAATAAAGGGCATGTAGGAGGTCACATGAATACAGCGAACATTAAATTGTTACTTAAACCAGACAAAAACCCCATATTACCCTCAAGCTATCGTCCCATCTCACTTATTAACACAGACTTAAAAATTATTTCCAAAGCACTCACATCCAGGTTAGAGAAAGTAGTACAGTCAATTATACACCAAGACCAGACAGGTTTTATTAAAAAGAGACACTCCACAGACAATGTGAGAAGACTGTTTAATGTGATCAACATGGCACAGAACTCTAAAAAGAAAACAATAATCTTGTCACTCGATGCAGAAAAAGCATTTGATAGAGTAAACTGGTCATTCCTCCTAACTGTCCTTGGCAAATTTGGCTTCGGAGAATCATTCATACAATGGATCTCCACCCTGTACAATAAACCTAAGGCCTCAGTAACCACAAACAAAATAACATCCCAAAGCTTCACACTGCAGAGGGGAACCAGACAAGGCTGTCCACTCTCACCTTTGCTTTTTGCAATATTCGTTGAACCTCTCGCAGCAGCTGTACGTCAGAACTCTGTTATTAAAGGAATCCACTCATCCATCTCAGAACACAAAATTAATCTCTACGCGGATGACATTTTACTCTATTTGGAAGAACCGCAATCCTCTTTAGAGGAAGTATTTAATCTAATAAACAGCTTCTCTAAATTATCAGACTATTCCATTAACTGGACAAAATCATCAATCCTCCCTTTGACAAAAAACTCTTGGAATCCTGCACACCAAAATCCACAACACCCCTCCACCACAAATACAATTAAATATCTAGGCTTAAATATATCACCAAACTTAAATGAATTAATTAAACTAAATCATGATCCGATGTTGGACAAAGTCACAGAAGATCTGCGGAGATGGAACAATCTCCCCATCTCACTACTTGGCAGGATAGCCTCAGTTAAAATGAAAATCTTACCAAAAATAAACTACTTGTTCTCAATGATACCACTAAAACCACCAAAACAATGGTTTCAAAGATTAGATTCTACAACTACAAAATTCTATACTAGAAATAAAAAACCTAAAATAAGCCTTTCTACCCTTCAAAAAAACAAAGACGAGGGTGGTTTAGAAGCCCCTAATTTCATGCATTATTACTTAGCAAACCAAATACTATATTTAACAGAATGGCTAAATCCAAAAGAATACTACAACACCTGGCTAGAAATAGAACAGTTAGACTGCAAACACATTAAACTCTCTGATCTCCCTTTTATCACTGCGACCCTCAAACATCACAACTGCTTTAAAAACCCACTAATTGCCTCCACACTGACTGCATGGTGGAAAGCCCTGGACATCACAAATGGCCAATTAAAAACTAGTATACTCTCTCCAATCTGGCACAACCCCGACTTTAAAAATAAAAAAACACCACTCTATCTGAAGACATGGGAAGAGAGTGGAATCACTCATCTCCAAGACCTTTTTGAAAATGACAAGATCAGGTCATATAACAATCTAACCCAAGCATTCGATATAAATAAAAGTAACTTTCTACAGTACTTACAAGTAACAGAGACAATAAAGAAAACCACTCCACTAGACTTAACTACGTTACAACCTCCAGAACTGGCTATATATATGAAAAAAATCTCAACAAAATCAAAAAAACTCTCAAAAATATACAGAGCGCTTTCGAACACTAACTGTAATTACTTACCAATCGCGAAGTGGGAGGCCGAACTCTCAATCACCCCGAGCACTGATTTCTGGGCAGAAATTTGTTGTAATACTTTTAAGATGACAAAAAACACAAACCTTCAGCTAATTCAATACAAGGTCCTCCACAGATCCCACATTACCCAACAGAAAATGCATAAAATGGGCTTCTCAGCAACAGACATCTGCTCTCAGTGCACCCAGAATACAGCGGATTCCTATTTACATGCCTTATGGCTTTGCTCCCCAGTTCAACACTTTTGGATTCTAATCACTGAAAAACTGTCCTCCATTTTGGACTACAGAATTCCTTTATCTCCAAATCTTTGTTTGATTGGAGACCTGACAATGCTTCAACCTCCAGCAAACCAATCACAATCAATCCTTGCGGCACTAGCCATAGCAAAAAAAACAATATTACTAAATTGGAAAGACAAAAAATCCTTAAACATAAACCAATGGCAAAATCTCCTCACAGAATTTATTTCCATGGAAAAGATGTCTGCTCTCAGAAAACAAAAAAAAATAACGTGCTTTGAGGAGCGTTGGACTCCTTTTTTAATTGCATTAAATCTAAATTTTTAAAAGCCTGATGATCTAGCCTGCAAGCGACTGCCAGCACCACTCTTTACTAACGCACTAGCCCAACTGTAGGCCGGGGCCGCCTTGGGCCTCTGGGGTGGTCTTGGTCAGGATGGCTGGGGTGGGTTGCCGGGGTGCCTTGTTGCCTCAGCGCGGGTGTGCATTCCTTCTGGGTGTTCACGGGGTCCCGGGGCTGTTTGATTTGGCGCCGTTGCCCCTTGCATGCGCATCTGGTTGGTCTCTGGGGCTGGGGCCCTGCGTGCTCCCCTGCCGCTCCTTCCCCTTGCTCCCTGTCCCCCTGTCTCGTCCTCCCCCCCTCCTCCTCCTTTGCTCTTGCGCCCGCCATCCTGTGGGGTTGGGTTTGGGGGGCTCCCGTTGGCCTGGGGCGCTGGTGGGGGGGCTGTGGCTCCCGCCTGGGGGACGGGCGGTGCCGTGCCGGGTGGGTTGGCTGGGGGGTGGTCTCGTTGGGGGGCCTGGGGTGGTGGGGTCCTTGGCTCCGGTCCGGGGGGATCCGGGGTGGGGGTAGCTTTGGGGGTGGCTGCTGCCCGGGGTCGGCGATTGCCTCCTGGGTTGCTGGGTGGCGGGGTGTGGCTGTGGGTTGCTCCGTCGGCCCTTGCGGGTCCTTGGCTTGGCTCCCTGAGGCGCACCCTTGCTAGGGATGTCGCTTGCGCGACGAGCTAGGCGGGGCCCCCTCGGGGGCTTTTTGTACGACCGCAATGGCCGGGGTGTGGACGTTATGGCTAGGGGGTGGGGTGAGGGGTGCTATGGGGCCTCCCCGGGGGTCGTATTGGGCGGGTGTGCGGGGGCGCGGCGCGTGGTTCCTGGCCCGGTGGATCCGCGTTGGGATTGGCTGGTCTGCTGGCTGGGTGCACCGGGCGCCGTGGGCGCGATTCCGGGGCGGGGGTGCCCCGGGGGCGGATCCTTGGGCTACGTGTCCGGGGAGGTGCTCTCCGGCCATCTGCCCGGGGACCGGCCGCGGCTCGTGGCGGCGCTGCGCAGCCTTGGGCGGGGCGGGGCTGGTGGCCTTGGGCCCGCTGTTGTTTGGGGTGTGCTGGCGTCGGGGGGGTGTCTCGTGCCGGTGCGTGGGTCGTCGGGGATTGCCTCCGTGGGGGGGGGGGGGCTCTATTGGCGCCGTTGGTGTGGGGGGGCGGTTCCGGGCTGGGGGTGCTTCGGTACTCTGGCTTGCCGGTCCGTGGCTGGCGGGATGGCCCTGCTTGGCGGTGGATGGCGTCCTCTCTCGTCGGGGGGGCCGGGGCCGCCTCCCGGTGGAGAGTGTTGTATCGTGGCGCCGGGTGGGCCTGTGCTGGCCCTGGTGCGGGCATGGGCCTCCCCCCTGCTCGGCCGCTCCCCTTGGTGGCGGGGTGGCGTTGCTCCGGGCCGGCGGGCGGCGGGGGTCGCCCCCTGGGGTGCCGGGGGATGTTGTTGGTGCCTGGCTGTGCCCGGGGGTGGGGGGTGTCGCCGTGCTCCGCGGGGCCGGCGCGGTCTGGGGGGTGCCGTGGGGGGGGGTCTCCGGCTGTGCTGTTCCGGGGCCCGCAGTGCCACTTGCCCGTCTGCGCCATCTACCCTCTCGCGTGGCCCGCCACGCGGACGGGCCCGGCTCACACTGGACAGGCCTCCTACATGTTCACTTCACCCCACTCCCAGCTGGTCTGGCTCACTCACAAAATGCACCACACACCAATACCCAACCCTTGGGGGGCTGGATGGTGGGGCTGGGGGTGGAGGGGGCCGCCACCTGTGTTACTATGTAGTGGCGTGGGGGCGGCCCTCCCACCTCTAGTTGCCCTACTAATCCCTCCAATTTTAATCGCATCTCAACATGTCACCCCCCGGAGGGTGTATCATCTTTTACACCCTCCGGCCTATTACACCACATACACATAAATCCACAGAGGCTGGAGGGGGAGCACCGCTCCCCTCCATCCCCCTTCTTTTAATTACACCCCATACATTCACCAAACACACACATTCACACAGGGGATCGGGAAGTGCCTCTCCATTGGGGAATGGAGAGGCACCATAAGAGGGTGGTGGGTTGGTACACATATTTGGGCCTCTCCGGTGGGGGCCTGGCCCCTCTGTTGGTGGCTGGGCCACTGCATAGAGCAAAAGCACATCAAGATGGTGCGGTCGGGCGTGGCGGTGGGTCTCGGGGGGGCTTTGCCGGGGTCTCTCCTTGCGGGGTCTTTCCGGGCTGTGTCGGCCGGGTGGGGCGCGGGGGTGCCTCTCCCCCTTGGGTGTGGCTTGGTGCTTGCTTTGTCTCCTGGTGGCCTTGGGGGCGGGCCCCGCGGTGTGCGGGCCCGGGGCGGCCTGCCTCGCCGGTTTGGGGGGTGGGTGTGCTGGGTGGGTGCTGGTGTCCTCGCCGGGGTTGGGGCGGGGTTGCTTGGCGCCTCGGGGTGATGCTGTTTACTGGGGGGCGGCGCTAGCTGTTCCGGTGGTGGAGGTTGCTGTCGGCCGCCTGGTGGGTCTATCCTGCCGTTTGCGGACTGGTGGGTGGGTCCGGGGCATCTTTGGCTGGGGGCTGCTGTCCCGCACTTGATGTGTGCCGTTGGGGTGCCTCCGTCCCCGCGGTGGGGATCGCCGGTTGCTCGCGGGCCGGCGGGGGGCGCTGCTCCGTGGCTGGCGCTGTCCGGGGGGCGGCGGGCCCTGGGCTGCTGGCCGTGGGCTGTCCGGGGCTGTGCGGTCCTGCTGGGCCGTGGCCGGGTCCCGGGCGGGGGTGGGGGATGCGTCCCGGGGGGCTTGGCCCGGGGGCTTGCCCTTGGGGGGTCCTGGTCCCGGGGGGTGCTCCTGGGGCCCGGGGTGCTTGGCCTGCTGGCCGGGCCGGTCCTGGCGGGGGTCTTTCGGGGCGGGTGGCGCGTGCCGCGCCCTTGCGTACCTACTGGTGCGGCCCCTGCTTGGGCAGTGCCCCGTGAGGTAGGGTGTCGGGGGCCGGAATAGGGGGCCACATCCCGGCGGGGCGGTCTGGCTTGGCCCTTGGAGGGGGCCCTGGCTTTAAAAAAAAAAAAAAGAACTGAAGCTCGTGGCGCGGGCGGCATCAGTGAAGGGTGATCTGGGGCGCCGTGGGGGGCTAGGTTGGGGTGCCTGGGGGCCGGCGGGGAGACTCCCAGCGGCCCCCTGGTGCCTTATGCGGCTTGGGGTGTGGTCGTCCTCCCTGGGCGGGCTGCTCCTGGTGCTGCATCCGTTCCGGGTCCTTCTGGCCTGGGGTCGGGCCCCTGCTGGCTCTGGGCTCGCCGGCGGGTGCCCACTGGCTGCCTGTTCGGCGCGGTTCTGGTCGTCTGCTGGGTGTGGGCTTCGGCTCCTCCGCTGGGGCCTCGGGCAGGGAGTTCTCTGGGCCCTCCCCTCGGGGGGTTAGGCGCGGGGGTGGGGTGGGGGGGTGGGGGGGTCGATGGGGTGGGGGGTCTGGGGGTTGGGGGTGGGATCGGTGGCGTGGTGCGCTGGGTCCTTGGCTCCTTGGGGCTTTCTCGGGTGTGTATGGGGGGGCGATGGCTGCCTCTCGGCTTGGGATCTTGGGGGCGTTCGGGGGACTGCTTGGCCGTGGGGTGGTCGCCGGGGGCCCTTAGGCTGCCTGCTCTTGCTGCTGGCCTGACTGCTTCTTCGGGCCCGGGGGCGGCTCTTGGGTTTTGCAGTGGCGGTACTTGGAAATACATTTGTCATGGATGCACTGGCCTTGGGCTGTGGGATAACACTCATACTTGGCTCAACCTTAGACACGTTGTTCCCAAATACCTGTTTTATGGAATTTCCACTCACCTCTTCCTCTGTTCACAGCCACCACCATTATTCCTAAACCACACACTGGTCACCAAACTGGCTTGACAACACAACAATAAACACAATATACACAACCACAATTTCACATCGCATCACTTAAAACTATTCCTCACCCATTCCATATCCTATCTTGTATCCCTCTTCCCTGCTAACTTCCCCACCCCCCTCCAACCCCTCACCTTGGTGTAACACTGCCCTCTCTTTTTTACATCCTCCCTTTAATAAAGTATTTCTTACCCTTCCCTAGGGAGGGCTGGTGACGGTCACAATTATGCAATGAAATAAATAAATTTATTTAATTGCAATAATAAAATATGCATTGCTGTCAAAAGATTGCACTTCTTGTAGTGTTAACCTTCGAAAGCATGTGCAGACAAGGTAAAAAAAAAAAAAAAAAAAAAAAAAAAAAAAAAAAATGACTAAATGACCTCATTTTTTATTTAGTAAATACCATATGGACAGTGTATATTGCAGTGTGTATTGCAAAGTTTTGTCCATTTAATTCATCTTTATTAATTTATGTTTATTGATTTTATTTTTTATTTCAGTGCATTTTAAAGTGCTTCTTAAAGTAAAGATACAAATGTATTCATTAGATTTCGGTTAATTTATTTACTTTTGTAACCCATAAGCTCTGTGTTTTGTACAATTTTGTATTTAAATAAGTAATAAAAGTCCCCCAGTAAAAATTTGTAAAACAAGCCTGCGTGCGACTTACCATGACTTGCTCACTTAATTGTGACTTGACAAAGAGCATGACTTGATTTGATTTGACTTGACCTTTACAATGGAATGACTTGACTTGACTTTGACTTGCAACGTTAAGACTTGGACTTGACTCGAGACTTGCATTTAATGACTTGCTCCCACCTCTGCTGAACAGTGATGCCTGAACTAAATGGTAAACAATGTTCTATGTTCCTTTCAGACGTGTCGGCCGTGCACATGGAGCGTTCCATGCATTTGGCAGCATATCCGGGACCGTCCTGCAGCACGCCCCTCCCCAGCTCGTCAATCGCTTCATCCGAGGCTGCCATGTGTAAGATACTTTGACTATGTAAATAAAACTAACAATGCCTTATTTTAACTCATCCTGAAATCTACATTAACTTAATGAATGAATGAATAAATAGAGGACAGTAACGTCTATACTTGTTGATTATGTTATGTCTGCTATGAACCATTATGTTTCCGCAATAAATATCTGATGATGATGATGAATACAGGTACTAACTCATTTTTCGTACTCTTTTTGTTTAGGTAAGAGGAAGTGGGACTCGATTGGGGAAGTCCTCCAGTACACGGAAAGGTCCGACGAGGCCTTCCGGCTGGAAGGCAGGGAGGACCGTCAACTATCGAAGAGGTTTCTGGAGAGGCTTACCACTATGGATGTCCAGGGAATGGACATAATGAATATCATGAATTGTATGGTGACCCTGATGCAGGAGCAGGGTAACATGCACCGTACCAGCCTGTTTTAAGGCCTCCACCATCGTTCCTGTCCCTAAAAAGCTGAGGATCACAGGACTTAATGACTACAGACCCATCGCTCTGACATCTGTGGTCATGAAGTCCTTTGAACGCCTCATGCTCTCCCACATCAAGGACATCACCGACCCCCACCTGGACCCCCTGCAGTTTGCCTATAGATCCAACAGGTCAGTAGACGATGCTGTAAACCTGGCTCTCCACTTCATCCTCCAGCACCTGGACTCCCCAGGCTCCTACGCCAGGATCCTGTTTGTGGACTTCAGCTCTGCTTTTAATACAATAATCCCAGCTCTCCTTCAGGACAAGCTTTCCCAGCTGAACGTGCCAGACTCCACCTGCAGGTGGATCACAGACTTCCTGTCTGACAGGAAGCAGCACGTGAAGCTGGGAAAAACCATCTCTGCTCCCCGGACCATCAGCACTGGATCTCCTCAGGGCTGTGTTCTTTCTCCTCTGCTCTTCTCCCTGTACACCAACAGCTGCACCTCCTCTCACCAGTCGGTCAAACTCCTGAAGTTTGCAGACGACACGACCATCATCGGTCTCATCGCTGATGGAGACGAGTCCGACTACAGGTGGGAGACAGACCGGCTGGTGTCCTGGTGCAGCCAGAACAACCTGGAGCTCAATGCTTTAAAGACAGTGGAGATGATAGCAGACTTCAGGAAGAACCCAGCCCCCCTCACCCCCCTCACCCTGGGAGACTCTACAGTGAGCTCTGTAGAGTACTTCTGCTTCCTGGGGACCATCATCACTCAGGACCTCAAGTGGGAGCTGAACATCAGCTCCCTTATCAAAAAAGCTCAGCAGAGGATGTACTTTTTGCGGCAGCTGAAGAAGTTCAGTCTGCCAACAAAGATGATGGTGAACTTCTACAGCTCCATCATCCAGTCCATCCTCTGCTCCTCCATCACCATCTGGTACGCTGCAGCTACGGCCAAGGACAAGGCCAGACTGCAGCGTATCATCCACTCTGCAGAGAAGGTCATCGGCTGCAATCTGCCCTCCCTCCAGGACCTGTACGCCTCCAGGATTTTGAGGCGTGCAGGAAAGATTGTGGCCGACCCCTCCCACCCCGGTCATAAACTGTTTCAATCTCTCCCTTCTGGTAGGAGGTTTCGGTCCATCAGGACCAGAACCTCCAGACACAAAAACAGCTTCTTTCCCTCTGCCACCATCCACATGAACACACCCCAAGTCACCCACTGAACCCACCCGATCACCACCTCCACCAGCTTGATACCTGCTGCACTGTATATATATATATTTATATTTATATTTATCCTATTTATCCTTTATTCTCTATCTATCCTTTATTTATCCCTCATCCTTTATATTTATCATTATTATTATTATTATTGTTGCTGGGTTGTGCTTTGTTGTTCTGTTTTTATTTCTTTTATTTCTTTTTGTTGCTTGTTTTGTGCACCAACCACCAAGTCAAATTCCTTGTACTGTCCTCAAAACTGTACATGGCAAATAAAACATTTCTGATTCTGATTCTGATTCTGATTTGATTGACTGATTGATTGATTTATTGATTGAATGATTTTATTTAAGTGTCATGCACAAGCCCACGTGGGCTTACAAGACACTGAATCAACATAAGCAATAAGAAAGATGGTTAAATGCCAGTTTCACAAAGTTTTGTGCTTCTTCCCCCTGAGAATATGTATATAATGTACTGTATAGTATATATTGTAAATAAAAGTTTGTTTGAAGTGATGCAAGTTTCCTCTATAATTTCAAAGGACATTGTTCATATTTAGTTTGTAGTAGTATACTTCTTTAGATGTAAAATATGCAGATACATTTAAATAGTTTTCACATTTCTGCCAATTTTAAGCCAATATTGTCTGAAACAAAAAAAACGTTGCAAAAACAACAATAACAATAACAACAAACAAAAAACAAATGGAAGACAAGAATAGATGCTTTTATTTTGAAAAAGGGATGTTTAATTTCTAGCTTTTTCCCCCCTTTTTTGTCCATTTTTGTAAGTTCTTTTTGACACTTTTATCGATTATTTGTCCTTCATTTACTTTTTTGTCCACTTTTCTCCCATTAAGTTACCCTTTTGCCCAATAAATATTGTTATTGAGTCACGGACTCTATCATAGACCTGCTTTGAAGCCTGACACAAAAAACAACGTACACATTAGAGTATCATTAGCTCAAAAATACATGTTAGCTTCAGGGCAGCCATTTTAAAACTACAAAAATAAGGACAATTTGTACAAACTTGACAAAGCGCTGATCTGTTTAGAAATTACACTTTGAAGTTTAAACTTCAGGTTTTATCACTCTTTACACATACAAAAGTTATTTTCTGCACACATTTACTTTTAAACCAACAGTTGTTTTCAAGCAGAGAACCCTCAAAAGAAACATCTTTATTCATTAATAAAGCAGTTGTCTTCCTAGAGCTCAATGACATTCACTCAGGTATGTAGCCTGTGGTTCTAAAAGCTATCAAAATGAGCTCTCATTTAGCATTTTAAGCTCTTTAAACTGACCAACAGAGTGATAAATAAACTATTTAATACACACATGAATGAGCAGCTTCTGTTATCTGTTTATTTACCGTTTCCCTTCAACAATTTGTCGGTGTTTGTTTGATGTACCTCACACATGACTCAGTCTGGTTAGCGTTACCAGTTAGAGCTGGTGACTTGACACGTGAACTGTCAAAAATTCACCAAAATGTAGCCTAGATGCCTTATTCAGACACTCTAAACCCAACCTGGCAACACAGTGTCTGTAGACGGTTATTCTCCTGTCACAGCTACCTCTGTTTCAGATACTTTTGTCACTTACAGTCATGTCTTGTGTCATTAAAATGTGCCTAGTATAATTAAAATATCTGCACAAGTTATTAAGTAATTTTTTTTAACAATTTGAGCCCATTTTGGCTTATTTTTACCTTTTTCCTGAAACTACACCAAACTTTTCATATTTTACCCTTTTTTTCATCACTTTTTCTTGTTTTTCTTATTTTTGCTTTTGTTAATGCATTTTTGCTACATTACTCCCATTTCTGCCACTTTTCCATCACATTAAAATGACTTTTCTGCACATTTTTTTCATTTTCAAGACATTTTCTGCACTGATAAACACTTTCCACCACTTTTACACCTATGTCACACATGTTGACCCATCATTGTTACTTTGAACCTCTTTTCACCGTATTTCATGCTTATTTTTGGCAATTTATCAACATTCATGATTTGTCATGCCTATTATTTGCCAGTTTAAATTGTTTTTTATATTCCTGCCAATTTTAAGTTAATATTGTCAAAATAAAAAAATAAAAAATTAAAAACGTAGCAGACCGGACCAGCCCACCGAGATGATGCCCGGTATGCCAGATGGCCAGTCCATCCCTGTATATTAGGGCTGGGTATTGCCAGGTACCTCACGATACAATACTGTCACAATGTTTTTCCCACAATAACGATAATATCACAATACAGCGATTCTGCGATAATCAATTTATTGCAAGACATTTCATCCACGATACATTACGATATGTGTCACTGAAGAAATTCAGAATTAATTGACTGTACTGATTCCATTTCACAGGAATTAGAAAACAATGTCAATCAATTTCACATGAATGACAGACGAGTAAAACAAAGTGTGTACTGCACAGTGTCTCTTCTTAACACACACACATTTATTAAAGGATGGTCAAATGTCCAATGGTTGCCCTCCAGCTGCAGAGCTGCTGCCTGTGATCCATGTTGTACCACAGGCAGCTTTTAGCCAATGAAAAGCTCTTTTTCATTTTCTGCCATGGCAGCATCACATTTTTGATGAGTCGCCGAAAAAAAGTTTTCCTTGTGGGACGATTTTTTCCCTGTTCATCAGCTCAGTGTGAAGGAGCTGGATCATCTCCCTGTTTTTCTCCTGTGTTTCCAGTAAGATGTCCCTGTTTTTCTCCAACTGGCTCTGCTGGTCCTTGAAAGTTTGTTGGACCTGGTGCAGAGACTTGTTGAGGACAGCAATTTCCTTCTTTTGCTGGTCTAGCAGAGAATAAGTCTCATGTTGGTGCCTCAGCATTTTGGTCTTCCATTCATTCCACTGACTCTGCTTGTCCTCCAGCTCTTTGATGCAGGACTGCATTGGGTCTTTAAGATACACAGGAGCTTGGTCGTGTAGAGCTTTGTATGCTAACAGGAGGATTTTAAACTCTATTCTAGATTTTACAGGAAGCCAATGAAGAGAAGCCAATACTGGAGAAATATGATCTCTCCTGTTAGTATTCTAGCTGCAGCATTCTGAATTAACTGGAGACTTTTTAGTGAGTTACTGGGACATCCTGGCAGTAGGGAGTTATGTGACAAGTTAAAAATGGTTAATATTGAAAATGGTATGGTATTGGAATTATTATTCAAATTACTTTGTAAGTATGTTATTTATGGTTTAAAAGTAGAATCTTTGTAAATTAAGAGTTAGAAAGAATATATTTCATAATGATAAAATATTACTAATATAGGGTACTGTGTAATTTGCAATTTATGAGTGTTCGATGGTTTGTAGATCGATTGCTTCTAACGTGCATAGAGATGTGTTCTTTGTGCCTGCGCGAAAAAGTGTGTGTGCTCTGGAATAAAGCAACGAGGAAGGCGGAAGTCGACTGCTTCTCTGTCCCTTTATTTGTTCCAAAGCAACCACCTTACCTCTCCCACACTGTTGGAGCGGAGGGCGCAACAGTTACAATAATCTAGTCTAAATGTAACAAATGCATGGATTAATTTTTCAGTATCACTCTGGGCCAAGATATTCCTAATTTTAGAGATATTACGGAGGTGGAAGAAGGCTGTCCTTGTGACAAAATTGTTCTATACCCCTATTTAATGTAGGGAGAGGGCCAGAAATGAAAATTGATTTCCCACATGCCTTTAGAACATTAAAGAGAAGGTTAAACTCTTTCATGGTCCGTATTGTTTCATGTCGGGTGGTATTGTTCGCCCCTACATGTAACACTATTTTAGTGACAGTTGCTGGCAGCGTGGGTAACATTTGATTAAGTTTGTTTAAGATAGTTTGAACTGTAGCACCTGGAATACAGTGAGTGATGACATTAAAGAATCTAATATTCCTCGTTATTGAGTCACCAGTAACGAGTGTAGCTTGTGGGAAGAGAGTGTTAGGAGTGAGTGTGCGCCTGTTATACTTGCCGGGAACATCCGGCGGGTGGATCACAGCTGGCTGTGGTGGAGTTTCCGTCCTTGGAGTTGACTGGCATTGGGGCATCTGTGTGGGAACGTCTGGTGGTGCTTGGGTTGCAGAAGGCTCCGTCATCAGATGGCATTGAAGTGGTGCTGCAGTAGCATGCCTCTGGACTGCAGCTTTGAGGAGGTTTTGTCGGGCTACAGAGGAGGTTTTTGGCCGTTGGGAATTTAATCCAGGTGGTGGTAGAGGCGTTTTGCTGGCGGTTATTTCGGTCAGCTTAATTGGACTGAGTTTGTCCCCGTTTTCATATGAGTGAGCTTCAAAACAATTGTCAATTGTGGACAGTAAGAGGAGGAGGAGGGATGTCGTTTTCCGCATTATTCTGTCGTCTATGTCCGCGGACAACAACCTCAGCGCACGATGGCAGGCGTGATGTGGAGCAGGACAGTCCTGGACCTGGATTCTCCCAGGGAACTGTGTCGTTGTCGCATGGAATATTATGGAGGAAGGGTGACTGCTGTACAACAGTGCCTGTGTATTTGGTGAGTAATTCATCTTTCTTCTTTAGCTCGTTAGAAAGGCGATGAATCTCTTCCCGTTGTTTGGTAATTTCTTTGTTGGCGTTAAGTAGCAAAATGTCGTTCTTCGAAGGCAGGTGAGGAGCAGCGTCTCCACTGTCTGTAGATGCGTTTGTAGATGCGCCCATCTTGCGGTACTCACGGAACGAAAGTGGCTCCATCGTCCCCAGCTTACAATAACAGCAGTATACAATAACAGCAGCTTACGATCACTGCAGCTAACTATCACAACAGCTAACTACAGCAGCAGCTAACTACAACAGCAGCTAATTATAACAACAGCTAATTATAACAACAGCTAATTATAACAACAGCTAACTATAACAACAGCTAACATGATGGGTTGCAATAATTTATTATTAGAATTAGCTGTAAACAAGATAAGATTATGGTGTGGACAGAAACAAAGGAAGAGAAGCTATCACCTAAATAAAATGGGCTTTCGATTTTAACTTGTTATTCAAAGCATAATCAAGGCTTTATCTCATAATTGTGACTATTTCTCTCTTTTTCAATTTCAGTGCAATTGTAGATATATATATATATATATATATATATATATATATATATATATATATATATATATATATATAATACTGAGAAACTTCTCTTCCCTAAAAAAAATTATTTGATTGCTTTGGTCACTAATTTGGGAGCTTATTTCTTGCCATTTACCAAACATACCATTTAATAATGAGTTTGAATCTTTGCTTTGTACGTGTACGTTTTTAATTTAGTGTTTCGTTTTTTATTTTTGTTTCACCATCTTTAGTACAAGGCCTACATGAGGTGAACCGCCAGAGTTGTCATGGTGTCAATGCCCCTGGTGTGGCCTTTGGGACAAAATACTGTGGGACAGAGGTTCTCAAGTCAAAATATTAACCTCTGTTGCAATGAAGAGCTAGGCAACAACTTCTGGATCATGATTTGCAGTGTTTACCTGCAGTGATACAATCTAAACAAAGAAACAAAAATGGAAAAAAAAAAATACATAGATGCATCCAGGTGTATTTTATTTAATTTCAAATTATACATATTTATTAGTATTAAGCTCTCATCCTGTAGAATTATGCATCTTATTATATTAAGACAGATTTTTTGTTAAAAACTTGTTTCATTATAACTTTTTTTTTTTTTTTTTCATTAAAACCCAGCCAACATTGTTAGATCCTGAAGCCAGACCAGTTGCAAACCACTATAGATGGGGGATTGATACAAAAATACTGATTATAGTGCAAAAATTCAAAATTAAGAAGATCATGTTTATATGAGTGTCTGCTTAGAAAAAGGAGCTTCTCAGAGATAAATACTAGCAGTGTATGAAGCTAGCAGCCTTTCAGAGAGCACACATGGCCCATTCTGTGGATGTTGATAAACTGATATTCAGAAAAGTTCTGTGAGCGCTTTCAAAAGAGAACCGGTCGGAGCATTCATCAAAATTTACCAGGAAGGAAGGATTACTAGGATGTTAATTGAGATGATTCACCCTAGAACTGAGCACAACATGCAGCTGTGTGTCTGCTTCCAGGCAGGGCAGCATATGCCTGCAATTCATTGCAGCTGTTTCCCTTTACCTGTTTCTAGTTGAGCATGAAGCTGTGAAGATGTGGCTTTTTCATTGTCACACATGCACTGCCAAGCAAGGGCCTTTGTTTGTTGGCAGGTTGCCACAAACACAGACTACTGCCAGAGGAACTGTGTCATGCTCTTTCTCAGTTTAGTTTGTTGACTGGGAACACAGGGACTGTTCCATTCATTTCATGTCTTTCTGAAATGGGTTGGAGTGGCTGTCACTGCAGCTTAACAGATTGGCCATCAAAATGATACATTAGATACATGAGCCCCCATCTTTTAAGGGAAATGCTAAATCTAAGGTCCTGGTGGTTCTCTGTATACTGTGGAAAATTCATTTATTCATCTCTACTTAACTTGAGATGTGTGGTTGCAAGAATTTGAAGATGATTTGGTCCTTTGCTCACTTCCCACTAAACATCCGACGTCCACAGACCTACAGATCACGTTCATTGCGCTTTGGTCGGTCTGGACCACATCTGCAAGTCTATATGACATCCAAAATAGGTTGGCATCTGAACGTCATGACCATGACCTCATCTGGACCTTGACATGACATTTAATCGTTTGAAGAAATTTCACATATGAAATTTAAACAGCCTTGCAATTCCACACTCAGTCACAGACACATGCGTGTGTATGTGCTTCTGTTTATTAAAAATCATTATTCAATATTATCGATGCAACGAACCTTCTTGTGGTTACTGTAGCTAAATAGTTAAGGAAGAGCGCTTGTAAGCCTAAGGTCTAGTGATCGAACCCACCATTGGCCATCTTTCTTATCTGTCTTTTTGGGATGTCTAGAATATGTCTTTTCAACTTCAGGCCATCACGTCATTTCAATGTCAATCTGCTCAGTGGGTTGTCCTGATGAGTTATGCAGTCTCACTAAACAGAACAAAATGAACAGGATCATTTCTTGCTTTTCTCTGCTTTGAACTCATGTCGGAGAAGCAGTGGGCAGCCACAGTATAGCACATGGAGAGCAGTTAGAATTAAGGAACTTACGAATAGCAAAGTGGCTTCTGAATAGCAAAGTGGCTACCGTGGACTCCTTCAGGTTCCTGGGATCCACAATCTCACAGGACCTGAAGTGGACCTCCCACATAGACACAACCAGGAAAAAGGCACAGCAGAGGATGTACTTCCTGCGACAGCTGAGGAAGTTCAACCTGCCCCAGGAGCTGCTGATAATGTTCTACACCTCCATCATTCAGTCTGTTCTGTGCACCTCCATCCGTTGTAGTCTGTGTCTGTCTAGTTTGGTTGTAGATCCAAACCAGACAGACACAGACTACAACGGATAATCAGGACTGCAGAAAAGATCATTGGTGTTGATCTGCCCTCCATCCAAGACTTATACCTGTCCAGGGTCAGGAAACGGGCAGGTAGCATCACTGCAGACCCCTCACACCCTGCACACAATCTGTTTAAACTCCTCCCCTCCGGCAGACGCTACAGAGCACTGTACGCCAAAACTACCCGCCATAAAAACAGTTTCTTCCCCCAGGCTGTCACTCTGATCAACACTAAACAGTCAAAGAGTGTCAGACCTGGTTCTGTGAAATAACCATGGAACTAAACATAATAACCCTGGAACAACCTGTCACTGCGAAATGTTCATGGACATAATTTTTTCATTTAAATGTTCACCTATTTGCACTACTCATCAATGCACTGCACTACTCATCAATGCACTACTGCACTATTATCTTATTATTATTATTATTGTATTTTTATTTGATTTCATTATTATTATTATTATTATTATTATTATTATTATTATTATTATTATTACTATTATTATTATCTTGTTATTTTTATTTAGTTTGCACATATTAGTCTAACTACTCTTATATTTATGTTTATACTTCTTTTTTCATTTATTTTTCTTTATTTTATTTATTTTCTTTATTCTAGTTGATTGTTATTATTTAATGTTACACTACCTGAGAGAGCACAGGTCACCAAAAGAAATTCCTCGTGTGTATTCATTCACCCCTGGCCAATAAAGTTGATTCTGATTCTGATTCTGATTCTGATTACTCAACTTCCAACAGTGATGGCCTACACTAAATTCAAACTAGTGACTCTCTGGTTCTGTTCCTGGTTGTTTAGACCACCACTGCCTAAAAACAAGAGCACTTAGAGAGCACAAACTTCAGCCAAGTGCAAAATATCCTCTGCTGATCATGGTACTATGTTAATTGTAAAGGCCCCTCTAGGATGTTTTATCAAAAGCTTGAGGGGCTGCAGCATAAACAGGAATAAAGACTTTAAAGTCAAAGTTCTTAGCAACTGTAGCACTTGTGCAAACTAAGTGTCTTGGTTTAGCTACTGGACTGGTTCTATGTTCTGTTCAAGTAGGGTAACAATATAAAAAGTAACACCAGAGACCAAATACAAAAAACGGTACTTTACTGAACTTAGGACAGAATTTAGGCAGAACAATAGAACTGTTTTAAATGTATGGTAACACACCTGCAGGTGAAATAAAATACAAAGTATTCACATTGGTTTCCTTTTTTAGATTCTCTATTTTATGATCAGACCAGTCTGTAAATATTTCCTTTGTTTTTAGGTTCAAAGTCTGTACCTATTTTAAGTTTTTAAGTTTCTCGTCACAAAATGACAATCATGAACAATCAGTATAAATATAAACCTCAATCCCAGGTTAAGTTCAGTCCTAAATTCTCTTTTCAAATTCAGTTCAGTTCAAATTAGCTCCTTAGATTCAGTTCTACTGACAAAAAAAAAAAAAATAGGATCCAACTAGGGTTGAGCGGGTTACTCGGCTGAAACGAGTGTCCGGTACGGATAAAGCACTTTTGCCGAGTACAAGTTATATACGAGTAATACGAGTTCATATCAGTCCTCGAATTGAATAAAAATCCTCATTGGCGCTGACTCCGTCTGTGTTCTGCAGGCTAATTAGAGCGTCCCTCGCCTACACACACACACACACAATCTGCTCACTGACACACACACACACAACAGCTCTGTCTCTGCTCAGTCACTCAGGTTTGCGGGTGTTTTCCATTTAGGTTTAGGGTTTCTTCAGCTTTAGGTTTGTTTTTACTTCAGTTTGTACGTACTTATTAACCAGTAGAGTTCAGGTAAACGTGGGTTCGTTCAGACGTGGTGCATGGTAGAATGCGACTCATGTTGCATCTGCCTGTCTTTTTTTCAGCTGGGTCTAACCAGTTTTTTTTCTTCACTTGACTTGACTATGACTGAGTGTTTGACACTTTGTTGCTGTATTTCATAAAAAAATAAAGGTAGTAGTGGTATAAATAATAATACAAATTAAGTCTCTCTCTCTGTGCATGAGTGAGTGAGTGGAAGGAAGGCGAACGCAGGAGCGTGAGTGTGTTTTTTCTACCTTTTCATATGGTTGATTACTGTATCTATGTGTTTTTATAGTTTTGTTTTGAAAGTGTTATTAAACCAGTGGTAGCTGGTAGCTTTTGTGTGTGTTTGTGGGCATTATGCCCATGGTTGAAGCCAGGGGTCAGTTTGACAGGCTGACACTTTGTCATGCCATCAAGCTGGTCCCGGGAGTAAATTGTTCCGTGGAGGAGGACAGTTTGGCTGTGGGTAAGGTAGTCGGCTATGACAGCCTAAAGTCTGCATCACGGATGAACGGAGCAGTGGTCATCTTCTTGAATGACAACTAAAGTAAATTGTCTGGTTTAAGAAGGGAGTAGTGATTAGAGACACTTTCACACCTGTTCTCCCACTGATTAATACGGCCAAAAAGGTTATTCTATCCAGGGGTGTATTCCAGAAAGGAGGGTTAACAAACTGAGTCTATCCATAAACTCTGGGTCAACATAGCCCGCGATGGGAAACTCTGGGTATCTGATTCCTTTACAGTTGGTATGAAGTGGGTCAATCAACCCTGAGTATGTAAACCTTGGGTTACTTACGTGCAAGAAAAAAAAGCCATCATCAATGGAGCAAAGATTACATGAGCTGCCACGGCAACCACCCAGAAGAGAGTAATTTATTTATCCCAATGTTCATTGAAATAAGCCTGCGTTTGTGGAACATGAGCCTGTTCTAAAGGTGCCTTCACACCGAACACCACTTCAGTGACTATAGTATCTTAAATCGGCCGTGATTAGTTGCGCTTTTTGGTCGCTTCATCATTTCATTGCACCAGGGACGTGACGAGTGGTGAATAATATGTATCTGAGGAGCCGTGACAGCAGCAGAGGGCAGCTACATAGAGAACCCTCCCACTACATTGCCTATAAAGACAGTGAAGGCCGATTGACATCTCATTTATATTGATTTTTAATGTAATATAGTCATCTCGAAGTCCAAGAAAGACGTCATAAAAAAGATGACTGAGCTTGGATTCGAACCCCAACCCTATGGTCCCAAAAGTGGATCCTTAACTTGCTGTGAACTCATTTTAATACTCTGCATCCACAATGTTACAAAGAAAACTACTGTTTGCCAAAAACAAAAAATAAACGTAATGATGTGAGCACGTCTGTGGTGTGTAATGTTAAATGTGTGGTCAAGTAAGAGTGTCAATGTAAATTAAAGTGTTCCTTGAGAAGCGTGTTCCGGTGGGCGGAGCTCGGTAGAAACCCAGGGTTTCTTAGACAAAACTTGCCAGCGAGCAGGTTCAGTTCACAGAGAATGTTACTATGGTGACAAACTCAGAGAAGAACATACCTCCCCTTCAGGAATGGGACACTCAGAGTTTCCCTCATTTGAGCCCGAACATACTCAGAGTTTGAAGATAACCCACTTTCTGGAATACCTCTCAGAAGGTCAAGACAATGTAGACAGTGATGGAATTTTAACAGACCAAGAAGTATACAGACTAAAAAAACAGATTCAAAGCACAGTTTTTAGAAAATGATGGCTAGTTTATTAATGTTTCCGTTTTTCCAAGCACTGTTTCGCTGTTCTTTACTTTCCATCACTTATTACGTGTGATTTTAACATCGCCACGTTAAATATCAATGGTGTAGGGAATGAGAAGAAACAAGCATCCTTGTTTAAATTGATGGAATTTTAAAAACTTGATGTATTGGTTTTACAAGAGACACACAGTGATGAGAGGAATGAGCTGGTGTGGACGATTCCACACCAGGTTTTAAAGGAAAAATCTTTTTTACCTATAAGTCCAGCTCTAGCGGGGGTGTTGCTGTTTTGTTAAACTTTATGCACTATGCAATGGGGATGATAGGATGAAGTATTCAGATGTTTTATTCAAAGAACTGGAAAATTCCTCCACAGAGGATTTTTTGTTTTTGGCTGGTGATTTTACCAGCACTGTAGATGCACTGTTAGATAGAAATCACCCTGAGCCACATCCCTCCTCTGCACAATGTCTAATGCAGCTGATTCAGGCACATGATTTGTGTAATGTATGGAGACACTCTCATGATGGTCAGAAAGAATATACTTGGGCCCATTGTAAAAATAACGCTATCGATTGCTAGATTTGATTGCATTTACTGTTTTAAGCACCAACTGAGCATTTTTAATAATGCAAGAGTGAGTCCTGTTGGTTTTAGTGATCACTGTCTTGTGTCTTCAGCTGTTTTTATAAAGAATGTGGGTTTGTGCAGTGGATTTTGACACTTTAATGCTGCACTGTAACATGACAGCGTTTTTAGAAAGAATGTAGAAGCTGTTTGCGAGGCACATAAATGTTGTAAACCAACTTTTAACTCACTCGAGCAGTGGTAGGACGTGAGAAAAGTTAAAATTAAACATTTGTCAGCAGTACACTCAATGTCACAAGAGAGTTGGCTAGATCTATGAAGGACTTGGGCTGCGTCTGAATAGTCCCTCCTATCTCCTTTCCTATCCACTTTTCCATATCCCCGTGGATGACGTCACGTCACTAGGTAATGTAATAATCCAACGACCGCGCCTTCTTTCCTCAGAAAATTTGAACGCTTTTGCAACTTAAACACATCCGGGGGTTAAAGAACAGTAGATAGGAAAGGAAATAGAAGGGACTTTTTGGATGCAGCCTTGGAGATTCAGGTGGAGGCTTTGCAGCAGTTAGCAGACTCCACAGGAAATTGGGGCATTTTGACACCCTCAAATCCAAAGAGAAGGCTTTGGCCAGTCTACTGGGCACAGTAGACTGATTAGATCAAGGTTCATGAATGTATCACAGATAGACGCTACCTCTAAGATTTTTGTCAGTCTAGAAAAGACAAATGGACAGAAAACAAACTGTTTACTCTCCAATTTTAATCACACCTCAACAAACCATCCCCCATCATGGGGGGTGGCCTGGGCTCCTTGGCCCCCGCTCTTTCTGCTGGCCTGGCTGCATCTTCGGCCCGGGGAGGGGCTTGGGTTTGCAGTAGCGGTTCTTCCACATACATTGGTCTTGGATGCACTGGCACGCCTTGGGCTGTGGGATAACACTTGTACTGGGCTTAACTTTAGACACGTTGATCCCAAATACCTGTTTTAGGTATAACCACTCACTCCTTCCCTCCGTCCACAGCCACCACCATAAGCTTCACACTTGTCACCAGAATGGCTTGATTACACAATACAATAAGCACAACTACAACATCACATCTCACTCTCACTTTAAAATAATCAAATTTTTCGCACTCTTTCCATTTCCGCTTTCCTTGTATTGGCTCCTAAGGGAACCAGTACAATGTGGAATATCCTTAGACTATGGCTGGGCGATTAATTGAATTTTGATTTTGGCTGCCCTTGATCATTAAAACAAGATAATCGTAATAAACGATCATTCTGCCACCCGCATGGCATGTCTTGTGTGGTAAATGTAGCGAACCCTTAAATCTCCAACTGTGCACTACGCTCAGCCCCGCCCCCACCTCGTGTGCGTATTGCCAGTGGGTGTTTGGGAAAAACTTGTAGAAGAAGATGGTAGAAGATGACAGAAAGGCAGCCTTTGGTCGGGAAAAAAGGAAAAGTGAATTATGCGGTAAGGAAACACTTCGATTTCGAGGAGTCTGACTCGGAACAAATCAAGATATTGTGCAAGATATGTCACGTGACCGTGTCTGCGCCTCAAGAAAACACGACCAATTTATTTAACCATTTAAAGTCCAGACAAAATATATGACCAAGCAGTGAGGAAACAAAACTAAAAAATGAAAAGCTCCTCGACTCCTGCCACCGCCATAGAGTCCACAATTAAGAACACACTTTACAATGCCACCGCATATCCACCCAGCTCCCGCAGGCATAAAGAAATAACTGATGCAGTCACATACATGATTGCCAAAGACATGTGCCCTTTCTAGTGTTGTGGTGGTCAAGACCGGTCTTGGTCTCGAGACCAAATTTTAAAGGTCTTGGTCTTGTCTCGGACTCTGAAGCATTTTGACTCGGTCTTGTCTCGGACTCGGGCTGCCCGGACTCGGGATTTTCCGTCAAGACCGTTCGAGACCAGCACTAAATCCTGCTATTTTTAAACTTTTTTATAATGTGATAATAACACGGAGAAGAACGTGATAAAACAATCCTCTATTCATTATTTAATCCACCCTGTATAATGACCACAACCTTCCTTAATGTGACTGAGTGACGTGTGTGACACAATCGTGTGTGTGGCTACGGTGTCAGTTTGGACCGCGGAGCGCAAGGGAGATATGAACTAATCACCGGTAAAAATCCCAGTAAAACTCCAGAAAACAATCACCAGTAATAAATATTATCTCCCTGGTAAAGACAGTAGATCTAACAACTGGTAAAATGATAAACTGATGATATTACAGCCTGTGAAGGCTGGATAGGGGACGCACTTACTCTGCTTCTGGGTCCTAGTGCCAGCCGAGCGGTGAAGCCAGTTCTGTTTACTGAGGTCCGTGTGTGTTTAATAAGTCCGTGTGTGTCCGTGTGAAAGTCTGCATGTTTATGTCTCTGTCCATCCACTCTTTTCATTATATCCATGTCTTTTAAGGCTTTATTACATAATGTCGGCTGTAGTCCGGGCCGCCGCCATCTTGGTTTATGTCGTCACCAGCGCGTCATCGCCACAAGTTGCACAAGCCAGAATGAGTCAAATAACTGTAAAGAGGTCTTATATTAGTCTATTTTCTTTTTAAAGTAATGTTTTTTTTGTGTCTTTAGACTCCAATTACATGTATGTACAGTATATAATATGTTCCCTACAATATAAACAGGTTCACAATATAATTATTTTTTATAGTTTCTGTTTCCACTGTATCCAGAATAATAATAATTCTCAACAAGAACAATTGATAAATTTGTTACATGACTTTTCCAGGGTTTGAGTTTGTTTTATTTAGTTTCACATCTACCTGTAGCTCTATGTTTTTTACACTGATGACAACTTGTTTGTAGTTTTATTTCAGAAAGTTTCACTTTTACAGTTACAGTTGGAAACCTTTGTTAATTGAATATCCTAGTTACATTACAGCAACCAAATTAAACTATATCAACTAAGTGAATTAATAAAAATAACCTGTTAAAGGCTTTTTCAAGCTAAAAAATTATCTTGTGAAATCTGTGACCTGTTGACCTGCACAACTCAAAGAATCAGAATAAAGAATCATTATTTCTTGGCAGAAATGCTTTTAAACACTTGCTGTACATTCAGCTGACATAAAAATCTTGTTTTCAAATATGTAGAATAATTGTGAATTTATCAGTAGCAGTAGTAGTTTTAATACTTTAATTTATTTTTTGCAGGCACCTTTTTTTGTCCATCAAATGTATTTAAAATAAACTAAAATTAAAGAGAGACTGTTATTTAACTGTTGAATCTTGCCATAATTTTATTTATTTATACATTTTTTTAAATTGAAAAAAAAATGTTTATGGTCTTGGTCTTGGTCTCGACTTGTCTCGGTCTTGGTCTTGACTCGGTCTCGGCTCCCGAAAGTCTTGGTCTTGTCTTGGTCTCGGTGCATTCTGGTCTCGGGCAAGTCTTGGTCTCGGATAGTGCGGTCTTGAACACAACACTAGCCCTTTCAACACCATTACCGACCCGGAGTTCATTAAACTGATGAACACATTGGACAAGCGGTATGTTACCATCACGTCACCATTTTAGCAGAATTGCGCTGCCTGCACTTTGACGAATGTGGTGGAAAAGTTGCAAAAGTAGTGTCAATAGCATTATATTTTGCCACCACAGCGGACCTATGGTCGAGCCGTACCATGGAGCCATATATAAGCCTCACGCTTCATTACATCGACGTGGGTATCACCTTAAAGACAAATTGTCTCCAAAGTTTAAACTGCATTTTTCCTAGAAGACTACACGGGGCAAAATATAGCCGATGGCCGTAGGCAAGCAATGACTGCATGGGACTTGAACGAAGAGAAACTTGTCTGTATTACAACAGACAATGCCTCAAAGAGGCAGTGTTTCGGGCACAGACTCCACTTGGCCATAGGTGAGTAGTAGGTTTTCTTCTCCTGATTGTGTGATGCAATTTATTAAAAACAAATGTAGAACAGTGGTTACCAAACTTTCCACAGTACCTGGGGGTCATGACCCCATGTGGGGTCGCCTGGAATTCAAATAGGGGTCTCCTGAAATGTCTAATAATTTATAATTTAAAAATAATACTGAATAACAATGTATTTTTTTAAATGTTTTATTAATTTTCAAATTATTTTTCAAATATTTTCTTTTACTTTCTCAAATATGAATCTAGTTAAAATAAAATGCAATTTTAAAATATCTGAGCTAATGCATCTTGTCACTTTGTGCACTAATCCTGGAAACAACAAACATTATCAAAAGCTAGATCTAGAAAGAAAGAAAAAAGTCTCTGGAGACACCAAAAATGTGTGATATTGAAATGGGGTCAAGACCGAAAAATGTTGGGAACCACTAATGTAATGTCATACAATGTAGCCCTCCAGTGAAATGTGTCTCTGAATTTGACCTATCCTGTTGAGGAATTATATACAATAATATATTAAAAAAATACAATAATCTGTAACCATGGTTAGTCTTACATTGGCTAATGTGTAATTTGTGGCAATGCATGGAGGCTCCTGACCGCTGGTCAATTTATATTCTAGTTTCCAATTTGTATTTTTTTTATTCATGTACCACCTATGGTAATTTATGTACCCCACTTTGGGAACCTAGGATGTAGAATAGATCATGTCAGCTATCTATCGATCCATCTATCACACACATGATAATGTATTTAATTCCTAATAATAATTCATATTTCCCAGTCTATTGATACACTGATGAAGATTATGATGATGGTAATGATGAAAAATGTTTATATTTCTTGTAATTTTAGAGAATGCAATGAAGGACCACAGCATTTGCCGTGCGATAAGGGTCTGCAAAAAACTGGTCAGCGCTTTCTCCTATAGTTGGAAAAAATAGAGGGAGCTGACAGCTGTACAAACGAGGCTGAATCTGCCTGAACACTCTTTTAAAACAGAGTGTCCAACCAGGTGGGGGTCTCGGCAGGCTGTGATTGGCAGTGTCCTAAAGCAGCAGAAGGCCATTGCAGAGGTCCACTACAATGAGACAAAAACAGACATCTCACCCCCTCATGGCAGGACATTGATGTATTCGAGGCTATGTCACTGAGCCCTCTCGTTGAATTTACCGATGCACTTTCTGGGGTGAAATATGTGAGTGTCTTTTGTCAAGCCAACGTTCCAGCTTTTCAACACATCCATATTGGCCATGCAGGAGGATGACATAGACTTTACAAAGTGCATCAAGAAGAAGATCGTGGGCTATCTCAATGAGAAATTTAATGATGCACCAACACATGAGCTGCTGGACATGGCCTCAGCCCTGAACCCAAAGTTCAAGCTCACATATGTGAGTGAACAGACTTAAAAGTTCAATAAATGCTTGTTCTCAAATCAATGAATAATTGTCTTTAATAATCGTGATTACAATATCAGTCAAAATAATCGTGATTATGATTTTTGCCATAATCGATTTCGAAGTGCTAAGGTCTGCTGTCTTGGCCAGGTGGTGGAATTGACAGGGCAGAGACTCCAGCATGCTACAGATCTTTGTAGAAGACAAGGTTTCAGATCAACCAGGGCGGTTTTTTGGCTGCTACAGCACTGGAAACAAAAGCTGAAGGTGCACAAAGGTGAGGGGGTGAAGGTGAAGGTGAAGGTGGAGGAAAGCTGCTTCCCAGCAAAAATAGTTCCTTTAGGGATTTTAAACTGTTTTCAACTTCTCCGACCACAAACATAGCTCATGGGTCTAATGGTCATGCAGGAATATCACCGGCAAATTCAGGAGGTAAAAAGTTGTATTTCATGATGGTTGAGACATTGACTTATAGCAGATTAAAAAGCCATGTTGACACACCATGGAGAGCTCACCTAGCCCTGGAATGTATTTTTAAGCCGGCATGGAGGGCGCTCAACAAACCTCCATTGAGCAAAAAACATTCAGATCTGCAGTGGAGAATATTACATGGATGTGTGGCTGTAGACTCTTGCATCAAAGCTAAATTCATCTGTGACTGAAAATTGTATTTACTGTGGTTGTAGGGAGACAGATTTTCACTGTTTTTTTTGAGTGTTCTCAGCTTTTTTCACACTGTTGAAAAGTATGTTCCACGAGTTTTAACATCATCGTTTTAATATGTGGTTTTAAGTACTCTCGCAACAAAAAGAAAAAGGTAAATTTTATTCTCGGACAAGCTAAATTTGCAGTGTACATTAGGAGGCAGAGGAAGGTAAAAGACTCGATAGATGTGGAGCTGACATCAAATCAAATCTTCATTGATTTTAATTTTTACAGAAACATGTTTGATCTGGATAGCTTTAAAACAGTGTGGTGTTTTAAAAACATTATTTGTGCTGTTTCATATGGAATCAAAGGAGTGCCAAAATTAAAAGGAAATAAATGTGGAAATAAAAAGAGAATCAATAATAAAAATAAACAAATGTAGTCATTTTTTTTTCCATTTTGTCTTTGCTTTTTCTGTTTTGTCTTTTCCATTTGCATTTTTACATTGCTTTTACTTGACTAGTACAGTGCCCGTCGGAAGTATGTATTCATGTGGGAGCATAAGGAGTATATTTGCGGGTGCAAAATGTGGGTGCAATTTTCCTGGTTTAATTCTGTGGGACATGTGCATGACTTCATCATCACTTTTATATTTTTTTGTATGGTGTATTTTTCTAAAACTTATGTTTTTTGGAGTCATGTGTGTTTGTGTATCTTTCTGTTGTCTTTTTGTGCAAAAATGTTTGCTGTTTTTTAATTTAAATTTTTTTTGGAATGTATGTTTTTTTGGAGTCACGTGTATTTTTGTATAATTATTGTTTTTGTTGCTATTGTAGTGTGATTCAGGAGTAATTTTGTGTATTTTTTGTATAAATATTTAGTTTTGTGTATTTTGAGCCATTTTCATATTTTTGTTGTATTTTTCTGTAAATGTATGTTTTTTTTAAGTCGAGTACAGTGCCCGTCGGAAGTATGTATTCATATAGTGGGAGCTTAAGAAGAGTTGTCAATTATGGGCATAATAATAAAATACTCTGTAGCATTATAAAGGGGTATATTTGCATGTGCAAAGTAAAATAGCGTGTGCAATTTCCCTGGTTTAATTCTATGAGACATGCGCATGATAAATGTGTTGTTTTTTTTAAGTCATTTTTATATTTTTTTTGTTTGGTGTATTTTTCTGTAATGTACAGTACCCGTTGGAAGTATGCATTCATGTGGGATTATAAGTATTTAGTTTAGTGTATTTTGAGTCATTTTCGTGTTCTTATTGTCGTTTGGTGTATTTTTCTGTAATATATGTTTTTCGGAGTCACTTTGTGTGTTTTTGGAGCCTTTTTGTATATTTTTCTGCATTTCTGTTGTCGTTTTGTGTACTTCCTGTATAAATATTGTTTAGTTTTTTGTTTTACGTCATTTGTGCATTTTTTGTATAATTATTTTTGTTGCCTTAAGTAGTGAGATTCTTGAGTCATTTTGTATCTTTTTTTAGTGTAGTTTTTTGCATTTCTGTTGTCTTTTGTGTAATTTTTGTAGAAATTTTTAGTTTTGTGTATTTTGTGTCATTTTCATATTTTTTGTTCACTATGTAGCACCGTTTACTGATCTGACTAAACACAATAGTCACTACCACCCAATGGATGGGTGTCATGACACAGACTGTAACCGGACTAAATGGTGGTCCGTTACACACACGTAGACGGTGATCGATAGTGAAGCGCACCTGATCGGTGTGTGTGTGTGTGTGAGACTCTCTACCTTGGACACAAATCTCCTCCGTTGGTTCTCTCTCACACACGCGCGCTGCTGAGAAATGCGTAGCTTTCAACACAGCAGCCATTGCCGTCAATAACTTCCGGGTGAGGTCTGCCCGGTCTAAATAGTGAACGGTCAAACTAACATAAAAAATAAACGTTTCGAAATGTCATCACCAAATAAAGAACAGTAAAAAAAGTATTTTTCCTCAAAAGAGAAAAGAGAAGTCCATGGGAGCTCATGCATGCACCTGAAGTGAGCTGTGTAGTGAAATAGATATAGATGGTGCGCTAGCACCCCCTCATAACCTGAGGTCAAAAGCTGAATAGGTTTCATTTCGGGGCCGTCCAGAAGTGAAATAAAATTAAAATAAACATTTTGAAATGACCAAATTACTCCAAAAAATAGATACACACACTTGGGGTATTTGGAACCCATTGACCAAGTGTCAGGTCGAACTCGCACCGCGTCTGGGAGATATTTGCTCCACACACACACACGCACACGCACACACACACATCCACACAGACCATCCTTGAATTATAGTATAGACTAGTACAGTGCCCGTCGGAAGTCTGCATTCAGGTGGGAGCATAAGGGGTATGATTGCGTATTTTTTTTTATCTTTTTGTGAATTTTTTTGTATAATTATTGTTTTTGTTACTCATTTTTATATTTTTTTTGTTTGATGTATTTTTCTGTAATGTAAGTTTTTGGAGTCATTATGTATATTTTTGTATTTTTCTGTTGTCTTGTGCATTTTTTGTATAATTATTGTTTTTTGTTGCCATTGCAGTGTGATTCTGGAATCTTTTTGTGTACTTTTGTATCTTTTTTAGTGTAGATTTGTGCATTTCTGTTGTTATTTTGTGTATTTTTGTATAAATATTTAGTTTTGTGTATTTTGAGTCATTTTCATATGTTTTTTTGTTCTTTGGTGTATTTTTCTGTAATGTATGTATTTTGGAGTAATTTTGTGTGTTTTTGGAGCCTTTTTGTATATTTTTCTGCATTTCTGTTGTCATTTTGTGTACTTTTTGTATAAATATTGAGTTTTTATTTTTATTTTACTCATTTAGTATATTTTTTATTATAAATACTGTGTGTGTGTGTGTGTGTGTGTGTGTGTGTGTGTGTGTGTGTGTGTGTGTGTGTGTGCCAGCCATCTCCTCCGTGCGTAATGTATCACACATGCGCACGCGCTTCTTGCGCATAATCCATCACAGGTTGTTAAGAGAGACACGGTAACTATGATATGCCAGTTAAAAAGGACATATCATGGTTTTAAATCCTTCCTTTTTAGATATAAGTCATACAGTTGTGGTCTATATAAAGCTGAACTGCACTACTTGGGTCTGAATTCCTCATTATTATAGCTCCACAGGCCCCTTTTCTACCCCTTTTCTGATGTGCTTCTGAGAGCAACTCCTTTTGGTGTGGTCTCCTTAAATGCAAATGAGACACTTCATACCCCGCCCCCTTTCGGTTCAACTCCACCCTGCGCTGCCATTTTTGCAGTTTGATAGAAGAGATACGGCTATGTAGCGGCGCAGAAACTTTTTATTCAGAGGTTATTTACACAATGTCAACAACAGAAGACTTGTCCATCCAGCCTTACATGTTCGAGCCAGAGTCTGACCCAGCGGAGCGAGATGAAAATGAAGATGATGAACCTGCAGAACCCTAACAAGTGAGCTAACACAAACACCGAGCTAACGCTAGCACCAAGCTAATGTCACAAAATGCATTTTAATACAGTCTTTTCAGAGACAAAAACGGCAAAATGAAATGACTAATGAAAACTTTAGACTTAAATTAAATCACGTAGGCCATATCATCAAGGATCTAAAACGAGCACACAGCGCTAACATATGAAGATGGTGCAACTGCTAGTGCTAACAAAACAATGACAGGGACGTCTTATCAAACTTTTCAGCGTTATTTACAGCTTACCGAAGTGCTCTGTTCGTCGTCTCCTAAGATAGAAGGAATTGAACCCTCAATCAGACAAAGTCTTTCTGTAAATCCTTCTTTGCACTGGCGGAGGTTGCAGAAGCAGTCATCCTTGAAGTGCTTCGCGCACACAAAAATGACCTTACCCACAGATGTGGGTACATTTCCGTGAAAAATAAAACTCAACCAGGCACTTTGAAAAGGTTCTGATGCTGGGAGACGGTGTAATGAAGCGTGTGGGTTACTACATCCAACAACCAAACATTTTGACTTGTCCTCTCGTAACTTCGGCATCCTTGAGCGTGGACTACAAAATCACAGCGAGAAATAAAAATGGCGGATTGCTCGAAGTGTTGGGCCTGGAGTCGATGTCTTAATTTGGCAGTTCCGCTGCAAATACTGTGATGTAATAGCTCAAAAAACGTAATAGAGGATAGAAAAATCGAAACAGATTGAAAAATATGACCAAAACAGAATATGAAGATATCTACGGGGCACCTGAAGAGACTAATTTGATTTTTTCTGTCCTTCTAAACACTCTAAATATACAACAAAATGCATTTAAGGGCTAAAAAAGTGGTTCTAGCATGATATGTCCCCTTTAAGTCAACTATTCATCATCATGTATGTCTATACTGTACAACCCCTCGACGAAAGGATAGCATTAGCCGCTAATCACACCGGCTTTTTTCACTGGTGGTTTATGTTTGAGAGGAGAAAAAGGAGCACAGCTCCTCGCTTCAGCAGGCAGTGAAACTCACCGAGTTGGATGTGTCGCTGGTGGGCTGGTGGGTGAAAAAAGCATTAGCCAATCAGTACACAAAACACAATGTGCGATCATACGCTGCAAAAAAAAAAAAAAATCTGCGAAACACAGAGGCCGCGAAAGGTGGACCACGTTGTAGTGAGAAACAACTGTAATTCCAAAGGTGCTTTACTACATGTTCATCTTCATTATTTCAAACAAGGAAATTTACAATTTAATCCCATGCTTCTGGTGCATATAATGCATCTGTGTTCCCCTCCACCTCAATCACTTTCTGACGCCCTGAGGCAATGCAACGCAATCTGCCTTTTTATCATTCGAAATGTTCACTGTCACCTAATTACGCTCTCCTGTGTGTGTCCACCTCAACAATTAATACCTTGAGTGAAATTTGTTTTATTTGACGGTTTTCTCCCTCGGTCCACAAAGAAATTTGTATTTGTGAATATTCATTAGCGGCGTTCACCTTTTCTAGGCACTGTATGGGCGGAACAAGGTGTTTCCTCTCGTGCGACAACTTTCCGAGTTGATTGATTTAAAATGGAAACAGGCGTTGGATGAACGTGCACACCTGTCTATAAGTCTCAGAATTGTTTTGCATACGCACATCCTGGTTTTTAGAGTACGCCAGCTGAAGCGTGCCTACCTAGGCACACTTTTATAAAAGAAGCCCCAGGTATCGACGACTCAGATAAACGCATAATTTATTGTTGCTTGTTTTCGCTTTCTCTCTCTCCCTCTCAAAGTTAAAAAAATATGTTGAGTATGAAAATATTTGTTCATTACATTTTACTTCATAATTGCAACCGCATGTGTTGTATTCATTGTTACAAATTACAACTTGTTCTGTAAATACTTTGTTTGCTATCATGATCAAAATCATTGATCTGAAGCTCAATGCTGATGTCTTCCTGAAAATAGTTTTCTAATCAGCAATAAATATAACAATTTCTGATCAACCCATGTCAATTGCATGCTTAACATAGTTAAAGCCCTGGCCATTTCAAGACAACCCAACCCACTTCCGAGTTAGGCCCCACCATCATGTAAATGTTGATTTTTCATTCTAAATAAACTCTTCACGATATTTATCTCACCGTTTCTCCTTAGCTTTTCGCTAGCTTCTCTCTCTTCACACTTGTGCGTCTTTGTCTTGCTCTCCCTCCATACGTAGAGAGCAGCATGTCTCTTAAAGAGACAGTGTCATTCCATTTTTTTTCACAGCCATAACTTTATTTTGACAATAAACTGGACTGAGAGAGGAACACCGTTTCCCTCTATAGGGAGGGCCAAAGACGCTTCTATTTTCTGAGACGGCTAAAGTCCTTCAACATCCACAGAAAAATGCTGAGGATGTTTTACGAGTCTGTGGTGGCGAGTGCGATCCTCTACGCTGTTGTTTGCTGGGGAAGCAGACTGAGGGTCGCAGACGCCAATAGACTCATCCGCAAGGCCAGTGACATTGTGGGGAATAAACTGGACTTTCTGACAGCGGTGACAGAGAGGAGGACCCTGTCCAAGGTGAAGGCCATCTTGGTCAATGAGTCACACCCACTCCATGATGTGCTGGTCAGCCACAGAAGCACCTTCAGCACCAGGCTGCTCCAACCACGGTGCTCCACAGAACGCCACAGGAAATCATTCCTGCCAGTGGAGATGAAACTGTATAATGTATCACTGCAACCTCACAGCTTGATTGTTGTAAATATCTGTATTATATTTGTATATAATTTCTATATTTGTATTATTATGTCTTACTTTATTTTTTTACTACTGTAATGTGTGTGTACCTGATCCTTTTTTTTTAACAGTCTTTTACTTAATTATACACTTACTTAATGTTTATTCTTTCTTTCGTCTTTGCTAAATGTTTTATTCTTTTATTTGTGATTTTTTTCTTAAGTGGCTGTAACAAAAGCAATTTCCCCCTGGGATTAATAAAGGAATTCAGATTTCCTTCTAAAATAAACAGTTTGACTGTTTTTAACTCACTCTGAATGAATTAAACATGTTTTTTTAAAGATTATTATTTATACATTTTAGCTTGTAAATAGTTTGAACTCAAAAAAATTCACTTTTTTATGCATTGTAACAAATTATTCTCTTTTCAATTACTTTTTATAGTCACTATAATATTTCATGGTTATTTAAAATTATTCCCGTGATCCCAAACTTCACTTCTTCCTCCGTCTCCATGACTGTGGGCGGCGGCTGTGCTGACGGCCAGTAGCCATCCATATCCACAACACTGCTCCACTATAATTAACGTTTGTTCTGCGCAAGGGTGAGTGTTATCTTCTTATATTATTCTGTGTGTTAAGATGCTAGCAGCTATAATGTAAACACAGACACACCCACACATGGCTGATGCACGTGCGTGTGTGAAAGCTTTGTTGTATAGAATAAACCTACCGTGAAAGTTTCCTACAGTAGACAGTGGGCATGCGCACCTGGCAAACTGCGCATGCGCGTCCGTCATTTTGAAAAAAAGGTAATAATCTTTCCTTTATTTTTAGGGTTAGGATTAGAAATAGGGTTTATCATAGTAGGAAAAATTAAGATAGCAAAATATTGCATGTATACGTATATATTTACTACGCTATTAGAACGCATGCGCGTGTAGGAGGTTTTCACACGTAGGATTATTTTTCACTACACCGGGATGTACATGCTGAACACACACAGAGCTGTTTAGAGAGAGAGTTGTGACATTGGTGTTGCAAAACGTTTATTTTTCGTGGTACTTCCAGGTCTCTTATCTCAACAACCTGTGACGGATTATGTGCATGCGCCCAGCTGACGCGCGTGCATGTTTGAGAGATAACCCACGGAGATGAAGGTGGACACACCCACACAGTGTTTATAATACAATAATACTAAATTAGTAAAATAAAACAAAAAACTAAACATTTGAACAGAGTACACAAAACGACAACAGAAATGCACAAAAATATACAAAAAGGCTCCGAAAACACAAAATTACTCCAAAAACAAACATTACATTGGCGTACACCAAACAAAAATATGAAAATAACTCAAAATACAAAAAACAAAATGTTTATACAAAAAAATATACAAAATGACAACAGAAATGCACAAAACTACACTAAAAAAGATACAAAAATACACAAAATAACTCCAGAATCACACTACAATGGCAACAAAAACAATAGTTATGCAAAAAAAAATGCACAAAGACAACAGAAAAACATAAAAATACAAACAAAAAACATATGAAAAATAGTTAAAAAAAAACCAAACATCTGCATCATTTATCATCTGCATGTCCCATAGAATTAAACCAGGGAAATCGCACACGCTATTTTACTTTGCACCCGCAAATATACCCCTTTATAACACTACAGAGTACAGAGTATGTACACCTCTTTGTACATCCAACCTTCAAACACATACCGTATTTTTCGGACTATAAGGCGCACTTAAAATCCTTTAATTTTCTCAGAAATCGACAGTGCGCCTTATGTATGAAATTAACTACTGTGCTTCAACATACTGAACTGAAAAAGTGATTGTATCGTTCTGTATTTTATGTGTTAAACCTGAACAATGTTGAGATTGTTAATGAGTTGAATAAAGTTTGACTTATCTGACTATTTTATTTCGCTTAATGCGTCTTAATAATAATAATAATAATAATAACAACAAACCGGTGCGCCTTATAATCAGGTGCGCCTTACAGTCCGAAAAATGCGGTACTCATTTGGCCATAATTGACAACTCTACTTAAGCTCCCACTATATGAATACATACTTCCGACAGGCACTGTACTAGTAAGTGGATACCCTAGCCAAACTGAACAAAAGTAGGAAGGACACAGAGCGGACGCACCCAGCGTCCACCCTCTAAACTACAAAAATGTACAGAACTCTAAATCTACTTTAAATAACATGAAAACAGGACAACCAGTAATCACCAGTCCAAATTAAAATAAACTCAAACATTGAGTGAGTTTGTACACAAGCTTATTGATTGAGTTTGTGTATAAAAGGTCGTCTCGGCCATTTAATACAGCTCCTCCTTTCTTTCCACTGATCAGAATCAGTGTGCGTATTTACAAAGAATCCTAAGGCTAAAAGTAGCTCTTTAGTGATTTCAAAATTTTCTTAGATTTTATCCTTGTTAGGATAAAAGTAATTCACAAAGCATCTTAGGCCCTAAGTGAGCTCCTAAGGTGTAAAACCGTCAGGAGTAGTGAGGAGGACTTTTAAGAAGCCTAAAAGTGTCATAAACAGACAGAAACAGAGAGAAAGACAGAGAGGATGGAGATTTTCTGAAACAGACACTACCAGCTTACATTTATAATTATTATTGTGTTTCTGGTTGGTTTTTGTTTTTTCGCACCATCCACCAAGTCATTATAACTATTCTGATTCTGACTTTTTTCCCACTGCGCAACGTAATAGCAGCCTTGTATTTCTGAGCAATTTGTTCGCTCCCTTGTTTGGGTGCTAATCTCAGCCCTCGCTTTGATTGCAGCTCGTAGCAGCGCTTCTCACACTCGTATCTTGTGCTCACACAGGAGAGGGAATGACACATTAATTAGCATTGCAATGAGCTCCCAGCTCTGCCTCTACCCTTGTGATGTAATCCCAGGACCCAGTTTCCCACTTAATACTCTTGTATTTCACTTTTTAAAAGAGCTCCAGCAATCACAGTAATCACTGACAGCTGTGTCTGCGTCCACCATTAATATCAAATACATAAAGTGGTAAAATGACCAATGTAGACAGTTAACTACAATAAATAAATCAATGAAATAATCAGCATGTGAATGAGGTTCAAACATTTTTAAGCTGTGAACAAATTAATTTAATTTTGCTGAATTAAATTAATTTCATGATTACACATTTCTTAATGCAGTCCAAGTATGATCGCTTGACTTTATTCATTGATATTAATGGTGGAGCAGACACAGCTGTCAGTGAATACTGTGATTGCTGGCCCTGCTAATCAATGCATAATTCCTTCTCCTGTGTGGCACAAGATACGAGTGTGAAGCACTGTTACCTGCTGCCATCAAATCGAGGGCGGAGATTACAGCACACAGAAGGGAGCGAACAAATTGCGCAGCAATATAAAGCTGCTATTACGTTACGCTGGTGAGAAAAGTCATAATCAGAATAGTTTTATTGCCAATTAGAGTTTAAAACAATACAACTTGGTGGATGGTGTGAAAAAACTAAAACAAACCAGAAACACTATAATAAATATAAGCTGGTAGCGTCTTATTAAATGACTGTCGTTAAACGTGCAGAGAATATCTCTCTGTCCTTTCTGTCTTTCTCTCTGTTTAAGGCACTTTAAGGCTTCTTAAACATCCTCCTCACTACTTCTAACAGGTTTTTACCTTAGGAGCTTTGTTAGGGCCTAAATTACATTTATCCTAAGAAGGAAAAATTCCAAGAAAAATCTTTTCAAGGAATTCTAAGATTTTTTTTAAGAGTGACATCACTCAGCACTACTTTAAGTCTTCGGATGCGTTGTGATTATGGGCACTGATAAACAAAAGTGTGAGTGAACAGACAAAAAAATGAAGCACAACATACCTTGAAACTGAACTCCAAAACAAGGTGTCTAAAACTAAGACTGCCAAATTAATGCACACAAACCAAATCTGGGAACCAAAAGAAAAAAATCTGTCCAACAAGTGCTATGGGACCACTTCCCAAAACACAGATGTATTTTACTTAAAGATTGTGTTTGCCGTATTAACATGATCCCAAAGCTATCTTCAGGCAAGCCAAATCACGATATGACTGTCTCCTCTTAAGGAGCAATGGTAGACTAACCAAAATGGCTCAGCAACGTAGCCAGCAACAAACTGGACTCAAACCAATATTTTTACAATACCGCTAATAGTTTGTGTACTTACCTCAGTTTTTTAATGGCCTACTCATTTGTATATTAAAAGGAGAAGCTTACACAAGTACAGCTTCATCTCCAAATGAATGAATGAAGCCAGTACAAGGAGACCAGATGGAACAGCACACATTTGATGTTGCAACATTTGGTTGGGCAAAGGGAGCCAATAGGAGCAGCCTAAGCTGGGCTACAACCTTGACGTCAGAAGAGTTCACCATTGTTGGAGGGTGTCTTACTTTGCGGTCTCCCTTCTATGATGCCACTGTAGAGCTGTTGGCAGAGGAAAATGTGTTGGCCTAAAAAAGTACTCGTACCCCTAATGAAAATGCTGGAGCAAACACTTCAGGAGAAAATTACAAAGCCAGCACCAGTAGTTTCCTTGGAAATGGGAGACAAGCTCATCTTGCAACTCCGTGAGAAGCTGTTCATTTTACAATCAATAAGCATCATGTCACCCCTGGACCCCAAATTCAAAGTTATGTTTTTTAGCCAAACAAAAGCCACAGAAGCAATCAAACGACTGACCTCAGAGAGTACAGCAATAATAAAGATCAAAACACAATCTTCCACCTCTCATGATGTCACTGGGGGTAATGTGTTATTTTTCATTGAGATTAATTAGTACAGTTATGAACATGATTGGACATTTCCTCTTCACGCCAGCGACATGTAGGCCAGATGGACACAAAATGTTACAGCTGATGTTACTTTGGAGGTCCAGCGCTACTTGTCCAAGCCAAACAAACAGGCTGGAAAACCTTCTGAATTACTGGGAGGAGTAACAACTGCTCTTCGCCAATTTATATTGTCTTGCACTTTTGTGGACAGCGACATCTTCATTGTCACATGAAAGAGTGTTTTTGATTCCTGAATAAAATCTGCCTTGTTATGTTCATCATTGGCTAAGTTACACAAGCAAAATCAAAGTCCTCTTTCTAGTAACCACAAGGACAAGGAAAGGTGATAGATCATCTTTATTTGTCATATGTAGAGCAACAAACATGAAATTTGTCATCTGCTTTAAATTTGGCTCATGAAGCTTCATCTCACCATCACTAGTTTTAAGCAACCTTTTAATCTTCAAAGATTTTTATTTGTCTTTAACAATACCAAAATGCTTTTACAGCTCACAATTCTCAACTAGACACTAGACACAAAAGTTGGACACAATTCTCAATAAAGCACTGAACACAGAAGTTCTACAAAAGGTGTGTTTTGCTGATCAGTTGGAAGTGGCAAGTGGAAGGGTAGAGTAGGTGGTAGCAGCTGGTCTTTATCACTGAGATGACCCAATCAAGAGCAGCCACTTGGTCATTAGATGTCAACGCCCCCTTCCTCAATCACCACAAATAAGCTCCACCTGGGAGGAAAATGTTATACTCCCTCCAAAGAAAAACACTAAATACAAAGACATAAGGTCATAACATCATTCACACTTTAATCGCTTGTAAGAAATGTATATCCCTATTCATACGATACAGTAGGTCCAAATGTATTGCCAACCCCATCCCCCCCCCACAAAAACACAATAAAATGCACAATTCTGGTGTGATCCGGATGAATCTCTTTGGTTTAATTAAGAATACAACCTGACTTAAGTGAGTAAGGTTTCTTGAAGATTGGTCAATTACACATTTTAATTTTACCAATCACTAGGAATTTTTCAATGTTTGGAACTGATCAATAATCTGCATAGTGATATGGATCCTCTCCAAAAATGAATATGGAATCTTCCATCTGAAGATAGATTTTATTGTATGTTTGGCTAAAATGTTGTCAAATTCCATACATTCGAAATAATCCTGCTAACAAACAAACAGCAAAAAAATAAACCCTGGTGAAAAGGAAACCTACGGGTATTAGGGGTAGGGAAAAAAAAATAACATCATACTTCAGTACCATCTGGACACCTTAGTATGGGTTTGAACATGTGTTTTTACATCATTGTTATATAATACACTTGGGTTGTGACGTATTTAGGGTGTTCCAGGCCTTGCCTTGCCCATGAGCCAACTGGGTAAAAAAGTAGCAGTACAAATGAGAATAATACGTTTAATGAGAATCCAATTCCATAGGCGACAAGGGAAGATACACTCTTGATAGGTTGTTGAGATAGTTCTTCTCTAATTAAACCACATAACGCCATCAAAATAAGCAAAGCCATTATGTCACTATATGCAGTGTAGTTACCTCAGTAATATAAGTTAAAGACACTGAAACTAAGAATGAAACCAACCAGCAAAAGAGTTCAGTCCAAAGTGAAAAAAATTAGAATTTTATTCAATATTTTCCACCGAGAAACGTCAATACACTCAGCTGTTGTGTGCAGACATCTGGAACCCCATGGCTGAATGAACACTGATCTTGCAAGACGTCTCCCTCACTCAATGGTCTTTGGGGGTCCACTGGCACTAATTAAAAAGCAGGATGAGCTTCTCTGTACAGGTCTACCTCAACCGCAGAGCTTCTCCTTTTGCTGGCTTTCTCATTCTTTTCTGAGGTTACTCGGTGCTAAAGATTCTATAGATTCCCAAGAAAAAATGTCAACATGATCTTGTCAATTTATGAGGCAGTATGTTTCAGCAACAGCTGCACCATAAATAAAGGTAAACACTGTTTCCTTTCCCGTATGGATGCCTTAAATGTTGTGTTTTTTGCTGATGGAAAATGAGAAGAAATTTGTGAAACTATGTGTGCATTCCTTGTAGGAACACATCGCTTGTACTGCGTAGGATCTGATATTACCTTGATAGCAACCTTTATTCATCCTGGAAAAAAGCGTCCACTAGAAACCTGAAATTTGTTCAACTTTGTAACATTGTACATTATCAATCTGCATTTCACCATCTAAAAATAAGTTAACTGTCAAAACAGGGATGAACATGGTCAGCCAAATGACACAGGTAGGTTTGGGTGTTTGATAGTCACTTGATACTCAGGCACTAGAAGTGTGGTCATTGTATTACACAAACATCACCATACACCTGAAATATGAATTGCATTTACAGTAACTCTGGCATCACCATCAGATTATCACTGCAAAAAAAAAAAAAAAAACACCACCACAGATTGAGGATTGATTTAGCAATGATTTTTGGTTCATTCACAGCAGTTATGAAAGAGTATATGAAAATTCAACCATGTTTATTAAATAAAGCAAAATGTAATTGGTCAAATATTTAAGAACTACAGCTGTCACAGACGCTGAGGTCATAAAGTTGGACGTGGATGTCTAACCTGTCAGGGAAAATAATTCATGAGGAAGATTGAAATCACTGCACCAAAATGCTATTGTTTCCTGCATCTTTAGAGGTATTTATGATAGTCCTCAAAAAAAAAAAAAAATAAATAAATAAAATATATATATATATATATATATATATATATATATACACGGCAACAAAGGAGTGGCTTTATAAGAAGCATTTCAAGGTCCTGGAGTGGCCTCGCCAGTCTCCAGATCTCAACCCCATAGAAAATCTTTGGAGGGAGTTGAAAGTCCGTGTTGCCCAGCGACAGCCGCAAAACATCACTGCTCTAGATGAGATCTGCATGGAGGAATGGGCCAAAATACCAGCAACAGTGTGTGAAAACCTTGTGAAGATTTACAGAAAACGTTTGACCTCTGTCATTACCATCAAAGGATACATTACAAAGTATTGAGATGAACTTGTGTTATTGACCAAGTACTTATTTTCCACCATAATTTGCAAATAAATTCATTTAAAATCCTGTGATTTAAAATGTGATTTTCTGGATTTTTTTTTTCCTCATTTTGTCTCTCATAGTTGAGCTATAGCTATGATGAAAATTACAGGCCTCTCTCATCTTTTTAAGTGGGAGAACTTGCACAATTGGTGGCTGACTAAATACTTTTTTGCCCCACTGATTAAATATTTTTTTACAATAAATTTTTAAGTTGCATATTGATAGTCACAATCATATTGAAACACAGTGCGCTCAGGGAGCACTAGTAATTTGTAAATATGACATTGAATCAGAAGCTACAAGACTATGTTGAAAACAAGAAAAAACAAAGCCAAGCACCCCAGACTTTAGACTACGAATGATAATGGTAAATAGATTGATCCAATACTGCTAATCCATTTAGAACAGCTGTAGTGTTGATGGGATTACTACCAATTTTACATATCATTAGGGTACAAATAAAACAGATGAGATGTGCTTTTGTTGTTTTAACAAAGCTAACAGGAGGCATTGAATACAACAAGCCACACATGAAGTCAAGAGCTATGGGTAAAAACAGGCTTAAAAAAATAAAATATTGCCTTTTTTTGACGTTCACAAATTTTATGTAAAAAGATTCTGGTATAACCCTAATACTTGCACTACTGGCATAACCTTGATTATTTCAGTGTGTGTTTTTCTTTTATGTTACATTCACTATAATAGGCAGATTCAACTCATTGTTGAATCTATCACCTGCATAAGCAAATCATGCAAATTTAGTTTGCATGAAAATTTAAGACAAAGGAAAATACTTTCATCCAAGGGATTTTGGCATTGAATTAAAAGCTTTTGTCACCACAATTAGTTACGAAATTTATCATGATTTTCAAAGTGCATGCTTTCCTCGTCATGCTTCATCAACATGATGAGTCAGTTTCTTCTGCCAGACGATTACTTAGCCTCCAGGTGGTGTGTGTTTGTGTGGCGTGTTTTCTTAGTCCTAGCCTGCCCATGTTGATACAGAGGAAAAGCAATTAGCTAACTCCTAACAGATGTGCCCGTTTAGTCTTCTCCCAGCTGCTTCACCGTGAGCCACGCCCACCATCTTCTCCACTCACGGCTCCATTCAAACCAATCAAAGCAGACCAAAATAGCAGACATTCATTGACACACATAACCACCAAAGACAGACCGATAGTGAAGTTGTTAAACATTGTTTGAGTCTACTATGAATTTTGTATTGATTGGAAGAGAATGAAAGTGCTTCATTATGAGGCAAAAGCATCCACTTTAGTTCATTTGGTGATAAGTTAGAATTAGTTATGCTCAAAATTGGGCACTCACAGAGGCGGCCAATTGTGAGTTATTTAAATTTGGTTAATTACCTTTGTTAACATATAGTAAGGTACACGCAAATGTACATGTACAGATTACAGTGAGTCATAATACAAATCAGTGTTGTAGTTGGGTAAAATATTATGACTATAGCAAAATTATGAAATAAAGGAATTTTGTTGTTTGAAATGTTCAGTGAATTAACAACAATATCCTGTAATATTGATTTTACAGTTTGACTGTTATGTAAAGCAAGGGTTCTCACCCTGGGGGTCACCACCCCATTTGAGGTTGCGAGACACTGGGAGGGGGGTCACCAGATGCCTTCAAGAAACTAAGAATATTTTTTTAACAATTTGTCTTTTCTGCACCTTTTTTTTTTCCACTTTTAACACATTTTTGGCACTAATAAACCCTTTCCACCACTTTTCCCACCTAACGTCACATATCTGGACCCATTATTGTCAATTTTAACCTTTATTCCACCATATTTCATGCTTATAATATAATATATATAATATTTGCCAATTTATCCAGATTTAATTTAACCACATTCACGAATTGTCGTGCCCATTATTTGCCAGTTTAAACTAATTGTTCCTATTTTTTAAATTATGTTACCCCAACCCCCTCCCTCCATTTCTGCCCCCCCCCCCCCTTTTTTTTTTTTTTTTTCCCACAATATTGTCGCTTTGAACCATTTTCACTACTGTTTCTTTCTGTTTTTGGTCACTTTAATTTGCAACTGTTAACCAATTATTGTGGTTTTTAAAATCCCATTTCACCACCTTTTCCACCATTTTTGATCACATTTAACCTATTTTATTTCTGATTAAAACAAAGATTTACATGGCTATATTCTATGGTGCTAATGATATTAAACTTCCTGGATAACAGTGGATATTATTCAGATAAATAAATAAATAAATGTGGATGTCACAGAACAATGAACCATAATTTTGCTGACTTTATGGATGGGCCCCAAAAAGCTCTCCCCTTTATTTTCCCTTATAGATGACCCTGTCTCCACATGACTGTTCTTTAATGTTCATGTCTGTGTTCACCCACCTTCAGTGGGGGTCCTCCAGCATCTTTGTTTTGGGGGTCGCGGGCAGAAAAGTTTGAGAACCACTGATGTAAAGAGTCTCTAATCAAAACATTGGTTTAATTGCTGCAGCACCCCTACTTCCCATGTTGAGGACCACTACAAAAACCCCAACCAGTCTGGCAGATGGCTGCCCCCATGGCTGGAGGTTTGTTCCTGTTAAAAAAGAGTTTATCCTCTCCTACGTTGCTTTAGCCTTGCTCATGTAGAAATTTTGTTTTCATTCATTATCATTATGGTAATGTACTTGGCACTGTATAAATTGAATTGAAACTAGGAATTTATTTGACTTAAATAGATTTTGCCACCTCAAAAAAGCATGTTATGTGCCATTGTGTGTGTGTGTGTGTGTCTGATTGTGGTGTGTGACTTGGCCAGTGTGCTCAGTGCTGTTATGTCAGGTGTGTTAACGTGGTCAGGTGGTGCCAATCCGACTCCTTCAGAGACCTCTACTAAAGAGCGGCTCAAACACGGCTGAGGGCCAGTGGGTCAAGCTAGGCTACCTGAGTGTGTTGCCTCAACCTGCATGTTCTCTGTGATTTAGTGTGTTACACCAGAAGGTGCCAGTTTGTGTTAGAGTGAGTAGGGTGTATTGTTGTTTTTTAATAGGATTGTTTTCTATGTAAGTTTGTGTTGCATCCATTGGGTTTGTTTGTTAAACCACTTTAGGAAACTTTGCTTTTGGTCAATAAATCATTTGGGTCATTTTTTTTTTTTTTTTTTTTTTTTTTAACGAGCCCTCTGATTTATGTTGCATTTCTTCTTGGACTACATTCATTGGCTGTGTTCCCAATCACATACTAATGTATTACTCATACTAAGTCTGACATCCAAATGAGTATGTAGTGCGATCACATTAGATAGTATGGAAAGATTATGTGAGAAATACCTGGCTGTGTAGTATATCGGGACATTTTGAAGTATGACTGGTGGGCACAGTAGTCACACTTAACTGCCCCATGATGCATTGCGAGCAGAACATAAAATCGTCCTCTGGCCAGCTTTAAAACGACAGGCAAACATCCCTGTTAAAACAAAAGCATCTCTTGTCTTCTATTGGTTTAGGGCTGCAGCTATCGATTATCTTTGGAATCGATTAATCCAGCACTCTATCGATTAATCGGATAGATATTTTGTTTTATTTACATTGTTAAGCAACCAAAACAAATGCCTAAGACAAATGTGGATGTCTTAGGCATCCACATGCCTAAGACATCCACATTGATCAAGCATTTGGCTTTTATTTCTCAAAATAGCGGTATTTATTAAAACTAAGCCCATTTATTGCAATTTAACCATTTAGTGTTTATAAGTGTCAGTGCCAACAATTAAATAACAATACAGTTAAGTCAACTTACTGTAAAACTATGAATACTAACTTAAATAGTAAAGGCCGTTTGGCCTTAGTTGTGTGTCAATACAATACAACATTACAAATAATGATTGTACCTTCTGCAAATTACCCACCTGAGAACAATGAATATAAAATGAAGTATCAAGCCAAACAGGTACACAATGTATACAATTTATTAAAAATATGCATGTAAATGAAACATAAATAAGAATCAGACCTTTTCAGCTGTAATCAATTTTTGTGCATTTCTGTTTTTTGTTTTATTTTACTTGAGTATATTTTCATTATAAATACCTTATGTGTGGTGATGTCGTGTGTGTGTCCGCATCCATGGAAAGTTGTGAGACTTTAGCGTTTTTGCCCTCTTGTTACATATGCCTCATCACTATTAACTCATAATACAAGATAAAATGCATTACCTTGTGGAGGCTCCGACTGCACTTGCAAACGTGGCATTCACGTGCTGCAGCATCTTGGAAGTACTGTTATGGTTGGCTAGATTCATCTACACTGGACTGCGTGGTCCGCGTTGCGAAACGTAAAATGGTCCCACACTTCAGACATTTTCTGTCTTTTTCACACTCCACGTGTGTCCACGTTGTCCGCCAGAGAGAAAATGATGCGCGTTGATTAATTCAGTCCAGGTAAAACCAGAGACTGCATACAAAGCGGCTATGATACGGACTTTGGTGACGTTAAGTTAGTTCAACGAAGCTTCGAGGCAGAGAATTTGCGTTGAAAAACTAATGCAGGGCTGAAACAATTCCTCAAATTATTTGATTACAAAAATTAAACATATTTGTACATGGGGCTCTTATTTTGAAGTTAACCAGAAGTTTTGTCTGTAGCACAATGGCGGGTGTCCGAATATCTCCAAAATGTCGGCATGATATGTGTTTTTTGCGAGTTTCGTGGATCAAATGATCACATGTCGATATTCTACTTGGTCACTTTCTCAATTAAAATGCATTCAGAACTTTTCAAAGTGGTGAATCAACAGATGTTTAGCCTCAGTGTGCTTCATGTTTTTGTCGTAGGTTTGAAATGCACCTTGGGAAACTTTGAAGTATACTTAGGTGGGGATGGTCATCATCCTATCCAGGTAGATAATACAGTATATACTCATTTAGTGTGTAGTGTGTTAGTATGTGATTTTGAACACAGCCATATTATTTGTTAGTGCTGGCACCACCTAGATACGGGTCAGGTCATATTTCAGTATGTAAGTAAAAAAGGTGATGCCTGCTAATGTTTAATATATATTACAGGAAAAATAACACACTTAAAAAAAATGAAAGATGTTAATTGCTTTTTTTTTTTTTTTTTTACCTCAAGCAGCACGGAACCTTTCTACATTCCAAGCGTTTCCTGTATACCCATAGTATTGATGCACCGGCTACAATAATAGAACCGGAGGCAAAGTTTGAGTGCGTTGACTATAGTTAAAAAAAAAAAAAACACCGGATAAAATACTAAAGCCCAGTTGTGTGAAAATTGTGCAAGAAAACTTTGTGGATTACTGGGGGTCTTCTAGCCTCCAGTGGAGCTTTTCCACCTCAATGCTAACTATGTAGCAGTTAGCACAGACAGCGGTTCTTCAGACTCTACGTTAGACTGAGCAGACAGAGTGACCCATACAGTCCACACTGGACAAGATGACAGGGTTCAGAGCCAAAATTAATAATAATAATAATAATTAATTAATAATAAATGATTGTAGTGGACAGTAGACCACTCTCGGTGGAAGAGGATGTGGGGGGGGGGCTACTACTATTAGAAGTGATTACTTGATCTTTCAGGACTTTCTTTTGAGATTAACACCGTTATTTTTATGTGCTAATTTAAAGCTCTGTGATTGATAGGTCTGGTTTTTTATTTTATATTATCTGAAGGAGAGAAAAAGCAACAAGTTCAATAATTGTATTGCTCAGAAAAGTGGTTCTCAACAATTTTAGGTAAAATTAAAAAAGTGAATTAATCACAGAGCATAATTAATTAATCACACAATATCTTTAATCTGTTGACAGCATTAATATAAGTGCACCTATGTGGATCCACACAATCCTGGATCAATATTCACCAGTTTAAAATAGATTATACTTTTTACCCACTTATCCTGGTGGTCTGTCCGCATTACTCAGGTTTACACTACTCGTTCATGGGGTTAACATATTAATTCAGGAACCAACATTCACTTTTTCCTAGAGTTTCAAGACTCAAATGTGTTTGATACATATAATGACAGCAGAATTTGGTAAATAAGGATACTGTACTTCCTTAAAGAGAACATTGAAAACATTTACAGACAAGACTAGCAATAGGATAAGATGAGATTTTGTTGTGGATCCTCCATTGTATTTACAAATGTGACCTAAAACCTTTGAAATATCCTTATTAGAAGATCTATGCCTTCTAATAGGAGGGAAGCCCCCAATACTTTTAAAAGTCATTTAAAGGAGTGGCTCAGATAAACCCAGACTTGTGACCACAATTGATTTAAACTAATTTTTATAATGCACCTTAGGGCTATGTGCAATGCACTATTGCACTTTAAATAAATGTCTTTTTTGTTTAAAGAGAGAGAAGCAACTTATGGCTATTTGCAATGCACAGCAGCACTTTAAATAAGTTATTTTTATTTTTTTAGAAGATAATGAAACTCATTAATGTAAATGTATAATCCATATTTTATAAATATATATATACATGGAATTCCATTCATGTAATTATGATTGATCTCAACTTTTTCAAATTTAATTTATTTTTGGATCTGTATGCACTCCTTTAACTGACTGTGAGTATGTGGAAGTTAACTGCTTTTCTTTCCCCTGTCCATTTCAATGCCCTACAGCATCCTGCCCATTCCCTTGATAGTATAGTTGTTCTGATCCCAGTGTTCCATTTAAATGAAAAGTTACTGTATTTTATGATCCAGAGTTGGAACTGTCGCCTCCTGCGGTCACAGATTTTTTCGGCTCGCGGATTTCGCTTATCAAATTTTGGTAAACAAAAGAGGTTTAGATCGACATTTTTACCTTGTACTGTTTTCTCGAGCAGCACAAGTTGTTGTTTTCACTGTAAAAGCTGCTAAATGGTCCTGAATGTCTTCACTCCTATAGAACTCAATGGACTGAAGGGGCGATTGGTGGCACACAAACTCAAATGGTACAATAGTCCCATTTTAAAAAGTTAATAAAACAAATATGGTGTAAAAATAATTTTTTTTGTTAGGCATAGATCTTCTAATAAGGACATTTCAAAGGTTTTAGGTCACATTTGTTAAAACAGTGGTGGATCCCTTTAAGAAATACATACTACACTTAAAACATACACAAAACACCAATACAATGAAATAAAACACAGTCAACATGTGCCCTGTATCATTGTAAGTAAGAACCAATTCAATAAATGAGTGGTCGTTTAAATCGTCTTGCTGATGTTGAAAGTCCTTAAGTTTCCTGGTTGTCATTGTTATTAGATGGAGGTTGTCTTTTTTGGACAATCAAATTAATTTCACTATTCAAAGATGTTGCTTTAAAGGAAATGACGAAATTTGAATTATTTGAAGAGGCATAGAAATAATATTGTTTCGTGAATATGGGGACTAATCTGTGCAACATGATTAGATCAATGGAACATTTACATAATATTTCATAGCGAGTCAGGAAACTGCTCATTTTTTAACAGCCAGATCATGCTGGCTGGTGGCCAGCAATATTATCTGCAGTCACTTCCCCCCAGGGCTAATTTATGTTCACTATAAAACTCTTATCTCAATGCGATTTTGGTTTCTTACTGTGGCTGACACAAATTCTTTCTAGAGAACAACATACCCTCGCACAAGCTAAACATTACTGTCGAGTCAGCATTTTTTTTTTTTTTTTGTCAAAGCAGTTACAGATACATTTTTCAACTATATGACATTATTTTTCACTGTTAGAAATGTTTTCCAACCGCGTTATGTGTAAGTTTGTGACAGCTGATGCTATTGCCTGGAGCAACGCTGAGACACTGGCCTATAAATGCATCATAGTGCCTCAGATTTATCTGTTCAATTCAAGAAGATTTAGAGACATGTCTGCTGAGGTGAAGATACAGGTGCTATTGGTTGTAAATCTTGGTGGTTAAAACTTTTTTGCCGCAGTGAGCCGTTAGCGCTGCAGTGGCTGCTGGCAAAGGCTTGGACAGCTCATGCAAAGACTCCAACAGCCATTCTATCACAGATATTGTCAACAAGGGAGCCTGGCACCATTAGTCCAAAAGAGAAAAGGAGGTGGATAAAACTTATCATCAATGCATCATTAACCTTTAATGAACTGGTGTTACATTTTCAAGACAAAGCTGTTCTGAAACTCCCCTTCCCTGGAGGTTGATCTCCTCTCACCAGACTGTCCTTGTCGACACGGATTCTGTCTGACGCTGCATTAGTAATCAAGCTAAGGAGCTCTTTTTGGAAAGGGGAAGAACGCTTCGATGACGTTCCTGCTTGTTCAGTTGTATTCACAGCCATGTGGTACTCAAATAAAAAAAGCTTCTAACTTCATTCATCACAAAATAATTCACATGCTGTGATCATCAATGATGCCGGTTCTTCGTTTTGTACAAGTTCATCTTGATGAGGTTGTATTCTGCACCGTTTCCACGCCTGAGCATATTTGCCACTTCTCACGTACTCGTACTCAGAGTAGAATCTGAACCCTTTTCATGCTGATCGCTGTCTTTCAGCACATTCTGACCAGTACTTCATGTTCACCCTAGGGAACAATGAGAAGCCACATCCCTGCTTGTTATGCTTTGAGGGTAACATCCAAACAGACTTGTTTGAACAGAGAATATAAATAACACTGCCACACTAAATGTGCTTTAATCGACCAGAAGGTAGGATGCACACATTTGGCTTTTTAAGATTAGCATCTAGCTGTGAAAAGCCAGACCTCCAGCTCAGCTTGAACTGACCTTATTTACTAACAATAATACATGTTCGTCATGTGCACTGTCTGCAAGGTTTTATTTCTGAACAACCATGCATCTCAAGTAGAACGGTAATCAGGTCTAAAAATTAGAACCGAACCTGAATGAAGCTGATCTTGTTAGAGGGGTGGTATTATGAAAAAATCACTTTATAATTGTTTTGCTACAGTGATAAACATCCCTTTAGCCTCATTCAGAGGACCAAAGTTGGAAAAAGTTCTGTTTACTCCCTTGTTATTCCACATTTTGAAAAAAGGCGAGTTGGATTCAACAGCACTACTTCATACCCAAATGCTTTTGTATTGAACAGAAAAAAGCTAGCTCTTACTTTGAAACTCTTTTAAATCGTGCAAGAATCTGATACTGTATTTTATATTTTGGTCATTTAACGGTGCAATATGTATAATTTTCAACTTCTGAATATGTCTTAAATACCTAAAATAAAAATTTTAGTGTTAAGAAACATGTCCTTAGCTGTCATGCCATTTTTGAGACTACATAATTATATATACATTAATAAATATTGCTGGCCCAGCCTACCTGTAGTACCTATATTCCACCGGTTGGGTGAGTATAAGCCTATTTACAGCAGAGCAGTCCCTGAACTAGGACATCTCTGGTAACAAACATCCATCAAACAGATAAACGGTGCACTACACGTGATTTTTACAGTTAACAAACAACTGCTTAAACATCTTCACTCATGAACGTATCACACATGTAAAGCTGACGATATACATCAGCCCGCATGGGCCTGCCAAAAACATTTGCGGAGTGTAGCAGAGAATATTGTCACCTGTACATTTAGTGGTCAGCACCGGATATGGCGGAAGTGTCGGTTTTACTCAGTAATATGCCATCTGGTGGTGGCAGAAATTGCTTGCAAATCTCACATATTGCACCTTAAAGTTTAAAAATATGGAATTATGTTTTTCCTCCAACTAATGTAAGTCAATGAAAAGCTTTAGAACTGCGTTCAGTCAACAACTGAGCTTTGTAATGATAATCAGATTCTGTATGCTTTTCTGATTTGCCGTCACTTAAAAGACTAAATCTGTGATGCGAAACATCTGTGAGCTGTGCGAGGGATCATTCATGCTAACCAGCACATGGGTCAGAAAGACTGGAGACAAATGGGCAAGACAGGACAGTAATGATCAGACTTTAGTAGCTTTTGTAACAGTCGTAGCCCACAGATCACATCCCATCAAGCAGCAATGACAGGATGGGGAATACAGTCAAGATAACAAGCTATATCTATAGCTAGAGCTAAATATGTGTAAAAAGAGACTGTGGATTTGAATGCCCCTTGCCCTTGTGCCTTTCCTGCCAAAGCTATTGAAGGTATAACATTGTTTCAGTGCTCATTATTAGGTGCTGCAGGAGCCATAATGACAATATTGATTTAAAACCAGTGTTAGAACCTTTAAAACATAAAGTGCTCGAAATATTTGTGGTACTCTGCTTGTCTTTGTATGAAAAATGTTTTCTGTGGGTCTCACTGACAGATAGATACAAAATCCAGCCTGGCTTTGTCAATATTTGTCAGTAGTACGGAACAGGCAAGAAACAGTACGAAAACAGATTCTCGCAATAGATTACATTGTTTTCTTGAGCCATAGCAAACAAGAAACAACTGACATTGCTTGTGAATGTTCTCACACAAAATAACTGACAGACCACACAGGCAAATATAAACAGGTTTTCAGCTTTACAAACACAACAACAACTTTTGGAAAGAAACAGATATTACTTGCTATTCACGCTCTTTTACATATTTAAGTTTCATACACATACATATATACTATATACAGTATTATAAGCATAAAAAGATTAGGTTTAAACCTGGTGTGTGCTGCACCACAAGAAGAGAGTACCAACCTAAAATAATTTCTGTCTATTATATTTGAATGATGAGCATAGATGCAGACTAAATGTAACTTGTTTAAACTAAAAAAAAAAAAATTCAATTTGCTGTTATTTTATTTTGAAATGTGATATTTAATACGTTTGCAAAGTTAACTTTATCTTACATTTGGAATTGTTATAACATCTGTAATTTACCAAGAAATCAGTCGAGTTGGTACGTACAACATACAATAAAGAATGTCAGCTAAAAAAAAAAAAGTAACTATTACAATTTAACCACTGGAGTTTGTGACATTTTGAAATAAATTGTATTTATATAAATGACAAGAAAAACATTTTAAAGCCAGTCATAAAAAATGCAATCGATGCTACTGAGAACTACACAAATGATATATAACAACACTACTGTATTAAGAAAATCTACAAAATGGCACAGTAAACTAGTATAGAAGTCTGACTTAAGAAAATGAACATGTCTGGGTGAAGGCAGGAGCGAGTCTTTTATTATTATTATTATTATTTTTATTTTTTTATTTATTTATTTTTTACTTTGTAACATACACAAGCCAAACACAGGATGCAGGGAGAGAATAAGAATGGTTTTTCAAAGGATTCAGTTTTTATATGAGTTTCAAGTGGATATTTACTGCAAAGACAAATTTGAACCCTTTGGAATGGTTTTTGTTTTGTTTTTTGCATAAATTGCTCTAAAATCTCTTCATCTGATACTTCACAAACAACTTTATATTTGCATGTTTTCATTGAACACAAGTTACACAACTAAAATGCAACCTAGAAAGAGTGTTTGGACTTTTGGATTTAAGAAGTGGTTGACCCTCCTTATGCAGCAATAATCCAAAAAACACCTTTACTGTAGCCGCAGATCAGGCTTAATAGTCAGGCAGCGTTTTGGACCATTCCTCTTTTCAAAACTGTTTTAGTTTGGCAATGTTCTTGAATAGTCTGAGGGGAATCGCTGTCTTGAGGTCATGCCACATCATCTCAATCAAATTGAGGCTAAGATTCCGACTGGGTCACTCGAGAGGGCTTATTTTATTTTGTTGAAGCCAATTTTTCTGTGATTTACTTCTGCACTTTGGGTGGTTGTCATGTTGCATCACCCTTCTCCTGTTGAGCTTGAATTGGTTGACAGGTGGTCTTAAGTTTTCCCACAAAAGTTTCTTGACAAACTTGTGCATTCATTTTTTTCTATGAATGCAATCTTTTTTAGGCCCTAGGATCAACCCCAAACCATGATGTCCCCTCCACCATACTTTTCATTATTAATGAGGTTTTCATGTTGAGGTGTTGTGCTTTTCTTTATCGATACATAGCGTTGTTCCCTTCCAAACAACTCTTGTTAGGTTTCATACCTATTATGTTGCCAATGCTGCAGGATATCTTGCAAGCATTAAACAATGCAGAAATGTTTACTTTACTCTAATGAACTTCTTCATGCATCATACATATGTCGATATGTAAGGTAATAGTTTAGAAATACTGTAAGAAATGTCTATTGTTGTGATTCAGATAGAAATCACATCACATTTTATGACAATGTTATTCTAAAGCAATGGTTCCCAAACAGGGGTACGTGTACCCCTCAGGGTACAGGAGCACATTACAGGGGATGCTTGGAAAGATTTAACAGTTCATTTCATTTTATGCTGTATAATAATAATATTGATAATCATAACTTTAATTTGTAAAGCACTTTAAAGTTAGTTAATTAGTTAGTTAGTTAGTAATTTCAAAGCGCTACATTGACAAGTGCAGAGAGAAAACAATTATAATTCAACAGATAAAAGCAATATTAAAACCAACATCGAATAAAAACAATAAAACAAAATTTAGCAGAAAGCTTTTGTAAAAAGATTGGTTTTTAGGCCTTGTTTAAAAACATTAATCGTCTGTAGGGCCCATGGCGCACAGCTTGATTCTGGGGGTTTGAAGGGTGTTGGTGGTTGCAGAACGGAGCGTATGTGGGGGCTGTAGAGTGAGGTGTTCTTGAGGTAGGAAGGGGTGTGTCCATGGATGTACTGATAGGTGAGGAGGGAGACCTTGTACTCAGTTCTGAGTGAAATGGGGAGCCAGTGCAGTGATTTCCGGATGGGGGTGATTAGATCATGTTTGTGCACCCTCATCCGGATCCCGGCAGCGCTATTCTGGATGTACTAGAGTCTTTGAATGCTCTTGCCAGAGATTCCGATGAGGAGTGCATTACAGTAGTCCAGCCTGGAGGACAAAAAGGCATGGATGAGCTTCTCTGCATCTGCCAGGTGAGTGTTGGTCAGAGTCTGGTAATGTTCCTGAGGTTGTAGAAGGATGTTTTACAGATGTGTTTGATGTAGATCTCAAAGGTGAGTTGAGTGACAGATGTGGGGTAGGTTTTGACCAGATAAGGTGTCATTAGTGATGGTGGTTTAACTTGGCTGATGAAGTGTGCCAATGAGGATGGCTTCTGTTTTGATGCTATTTAATTGGAGGAAGTTGAGCTTCATCCATGCCTCTATCTCCTCCAGGCAGGTGGTCAGTGTGGATGTTGGCAGAGGAGCAGAAGAAGTGAGGATTGTCCTGAGGTAGAGCTGTGTGTCATCAGCATAGCACTGAAAGGATATCCCATGCTGATGACACTGCCTAGAGGGAGAAGAGAATGAGGCCCAGCACTGATCCCTGAGGGACACCACAGATGACACTTTGAGTGTAAGATTTTGTTTTGCCGAGGACAATGTACTCAATTTGGTTGATCAGGTATGAAATGAACTGGTTATGTATGTTTCTGATAGTCCAATGGTGTTTCAGGTGGTGAAGGAGGATGCTGTGGTCAACTGTATCAAAGGCGGCTGTCAGGTTTACGTCGTGCTCCAGCATCCGCCAGAAATAGAAGTCCTGTGTGTTTCTGCCGGAGGGCTCCGGACTGTTGGAGCTGGGACGGAGCAGATACGCAGCGCATCAGACCCAGATACACAGGATTGAAAAAAAAAACACTGTTCTAAAGGGTTCCATCGTACATGTTGTATGTAGAATATATTTATATATAAATGCTTATAGTTTTACAGACTTTTAGAGATGAAACAGAAGGTCACCATAGATTTCAAAATTTGACAATCAAATAAAAACTTTAATGTGGGGAAACCATGTGTTTCCATAAATAAAAACCAGTGTGCATAGAGGCATGCTGCAGCATGAGGTTATAGGCACGGAGCTGTGTGGAGTGGTGCAGCCCCCTCAGCGACCACAGTGCAGAGGATAAGCTGAGGCTGATTCCAGTCACTGTGAACGAGGAGATAGGGAGGTGAGTCTCATATCTCCAACCTGACAGGCTCTACACACCCTGCCACCCGGGACTCCACACCAATCATCCTAGAGCGCACACATCTCCCCTCTATACCCTCCCCATGCACTCTCACACAAACACTACAACTGGGCGACACCCAGCACTCGCCTTTTTATTTAAATGTGATAAATATTTAATTTGCAAGCGTGTTGCAAAAGATCACACGAGCACGCACAAAGGACCCTCAGCTGAATATGCAACGCTCTGATAAATATTTCAGCACTCCATTTTCCGAACCCTCGGTTGACTCACCAGGAACCTGGAGCTGATCCTGGTGAGAATTAAACATGTTTCCCTGCAATATTTATTCAGGAAAAGCAGCGAGGGCCTTTCTGATTCTCTGAAATGAAAAGTTTACTGTTGCAGGCCCTGATAGTATGTGCTTTAAAGATGCTAACTTTAATGATATGATATATCATCATAGCTTTCTCTCAAATAGGGTAGTAGCGCAAGACTAATAACACCAATAATCCTTCCACTAACATAATATCCCTGACTCCCTTACTACTCCAAAAAAAATAGCACATCGTAAACTGTGTCTCGCTCTCTCTTTTCATCCCACAAAAGCTCTAGCATCTTGATCGCAGTAACAGTTTCCTCTCTAATTAATCTAGTTTTCCTCCAGAGCATAGAAATGCTCTAATGCTGGAGCATTAGTTTTATAACAAACAAGCTCCAGCCTTTAATGATATTTCCAAAGGCCGTCTTTGTTTAATGCTGCAGCTTCAGGTTCATCTCTCCACGGGGAAGTTGATGAACCAACTCAGACTTTGTAAATAGCAGAAACCTTAATATCACCAATCCATCCAACGATAGGTTATATTTACGAAGACCAAAGTAAAATATAAGACGAGGTGTATTAGAACCCTCAATAACACATTCCCAAGGACAACCTTCACCTACAAACCCTCCTCTCTCTGCAGTCATCACATTTAAATAAGAAAACAAGCGAGCTTACTCGTCATATTCATTTTGGTGAGAGAAGTGCCATGCAGGCCTAACGCGCTGCTCTTTCCCATATGAGGAAATTCATCAATAAAGCAATTGTTTAAGCTCCCAGTAGGTTCCAGCGCTGCTGTAGAATTTATGAGCAGCAGTACAAACAGACAGTGGATGGATCGAAAAAGGGTCCCGGAGGCAGCCGGAAGAGAGTCCTTAGCAATAACAACACAATCAATCACTCCAAGCACACGCCACATCCAACCCCAGGCACCTCTGCAGTGCATTCAAAACATATTCCCACATTCACATGATTGCAGTTCTGTCATCATATCCTACAACAGGAGGACGAGGGTTTTATATGTGCAAGGTTAAACAGCCCCGGCAATCTTCATATGTTAATATCTCCGTATCTGTGCCATCAAAGCAAGATGTCCAGGTCTTACACCAGTAAAGGTTGTTAAGTAATAACATTCTGACAATCAGGCTGTGTTGTAAAACAATGACACTTTTTCCATTTATTTCGAAGTATTAAGTCGTTTTAAAGAACTTATGTTTATTCCGAATCATTTTTTTAAACTGAATTTAAGGTATTTTTTTTAATATTTGGCTTATTTTGTTTTAGTTTTTGTTGTTGAGAAAAATACATCTACTGAAGTCGTCACTGCCTGATTAATTGACTGAATTAATTAATTTATTATGTCTTCCTTGTGATGGTCACAATTAGGCAATAAAATACATATATTTGTTTCATTGCAATCAAATCTATATATATATACGTTATATATAATAAGCACATATCAAAACATCTTATTCAGAATTATTACGTGATTTATTTAACTATCCTACTGACATTCTCTGAGAAAAAATCTCTCTTTTTCATCACCCTGAAACTGTGAAATGCAACTCACTACAACTTTAATCAGAATGGTGAGGTTGAAAGGATGTGCATAGCTCTGCAATGTTTGGCTGAATTTGAATCATGCAATTTTCACCCACCTCCATTTGTTCTAAGAACCCCAAAAACATTGTATTTGAGGTTTATTTTCCCAAACTCGCCTGTTTTCCAGAGTTTTAGCCTTCTGAACAGTCACTTTCTGAGTAGTTCTGAAATCGGGCCGTTGTGGGGCCTGCTTATGTACAGTATATCCATGAGTGGGCGTGTCTATAGACGCTCACTCACTTCATGTCTCGCTCTTTTACAGGGTGATCAGTAATCACCAAAGCAATTTTATTTTTGCTATCCACACACTGTCTTTATTGTTTTCAGCCAAAAAACTGCACATTACAGTAAAACACATGGCTAAAAACACGTGTGAAAAATTATTTGTATTTGTAAAATGCATTTTGTGTCTGCAACATACCTTTTGTGTATGTGTGAAAAACATTTACACCTGTAAAAACCATTTTGCTTTTGAGTGCGCGTGTGAGAACTTTTCTCTTACAAGTACAGAACCAAAAACACAGATGAATTGTGACCCTGATAAATAAGTGAATGTCTATCCCTTCTGCTTCACCAAAATGAACTTTTATTTCGTTTTTTTTATAGGAGGGAAATGAAAAGCGTCATGACCACATACAAGGGTAAGATTTTCAGAAAAAACAAAGTATAAGTAAATGTAAATGTATCTGACCTGACACTATTTGTTATTTGTTGTGACAGACTGAGCTCGCCCCACAATTTGGCTGTGACCTCGTATTTGGTGGAAACTCATTGCAAGTACAGACGTGTGGAGTGGAGACTGGAGTCTTTAAATGTACGTAAATTTAATCTGGAAAAAAATCTGTTTTTTTGTTTGTGGTGGTGTTATTTTACATATTTATGCCTGTTGCCTTTCTTTTTTCCCAGTGGCATGTAAGACATACTATGAGACAGTCTGGAAGAACCTTTGGGATCAAGCAGAAGCCATGAAAAGGTTCATCCCACAGCAAACAGAGGAGGAAGAGGGTAAGATTTTTAAAGACAACAGAACAGGCGTTGCACAGAGCATGTGCAGAGAGAAAAGTAGAGCTTAATCTATTCTTATCATCGTTGTACATTGTGAGTAAAGCTAGTGACATTTTGGAGGGAAAAACAAAACAAAATGGCTGACACACACACATTGGCCACATTATGTTTTTTAATTCAGAATTATTTATTCCGAATGAAATCATTCGGAATTAAAGTGTTCTGCTTCGTGTTTACATGGAAATGGTAATTCCCGAACGAGGTTTACATGGAAAACTGGTTTATTCGGCTTTAAATAACTCCGTTTTAGATCTGAAGGTTTGGAAGGCTCTGATTGGACAGGGAGAGAACGCGACGAATCACGTCTATCAGGAAAAACACACAACAAACATTGTATTGTCGGCTATAACACAGACGACTACACGTGAGAACCGTTTTCACCTTTATTTTGATTGTAGCTTTGAAGCAGCAGCTCGACAATAACACGGTTTCAGTTTGGACCGCGGAGCAGAAAGGAGATAGGAACTTATCACCGGTAAAAAGCCCAGTAAAACTCTGGAAAACAATCACCAGGAATAAACATTTGCTCCCTGGTAAAGATAGAAGCTCTAACAACAGGTAAAATGATAAACTGGTGATATTACAGCCTGTACATGCAATAATGCAATACGGGGACGCATTTACTCCAACTCCGGGTCCTAGTGTTAGCCGTTCGGTGAAGCCTGTTTTGTTTACCATGTTTACCGAGGTCCGTGTGTGTTTAATAAGTACGTGTGAAAGTCTGCATGTTTATGCCTCCATCCATCCACACTTTTCATTATATCCATGTCTTTTAAGGCTCTTATTAAATATTCTAGGCTGGAGTCCAGGCCGCCGCCAACTTGGATTATGTCGTCACCAGCGCGTCAAAACGGAATAAACCAGCCACCTAATTTGGAATTAACTTTAATTTGGAATTAAATTAGCATTAGGAACTATGTGTTTACAAGGTCAGGTTAAAGAGGAATTAACATTTATTCCGGTTTAAAGAGGAATTAAAGCTCCCATTTAAACGTGGGCAAGATCTTGTTGTGTTAACAATATCGAACCTATGTTCCCAAAGGGAGGAATGGGTACCCCTAGGGGTACGCAAATTGTCTAAAGGGGTACATGAATAATAAAATTGAATTTGGAAACTAAAATATAAATGGACCAGCAGTCAGGAGTCTCCATGCATTGCCTCAAATTACACAATAGTCAATTTCAGATTACCCATGGTTACAGATTATTATTATTATTATTATTATTATTATTATTATTATTATTCCTCAACACGATACCATTTTACTGAAGGGCTATATTGTATGTGACATTACATCAGTGGTTGACACCATTTGATATCACACATTTTTGGCATCTCCAGGGACGAAAATTAGCTTTTGATAATGTTTGTTGTTGCCAGGAGTAGTTTAGAGACAAAGTGACAAGATGCACCAGCTCAGATATTTTCATGTTGCATTTTATTTTAACCAGATTTATATTTTAGAAAGTGAAAGAATAGAATACAGTTGTTTAAGATTGTTTTGTGTGGTATAATCATTGGAAAAATAATAATTAAAACATTTTGAAAATAACATTTTAATCAGTGTTTTTAGTAATCTAAATTAGATATTTCAGGGGACCCAATTTTAATTCCAGGCAACCCCACATTGGGTCACGACCCCAAGGTTGAAAAACAGCATCACATTATTCAGTTTTTGAAGTGTGCAGGAGTAGGGGTACATAGCTTCAAGTTAAATGTCTGAAGGGGTATGGGACTGTGAAAAGTTTGGGAACTTCACTAATTCTACTGCTTGTGTTTCCAGCTGCTGGGAGCAAGGACAGCTGTTTTAGCCAAGGTAGAGATGGACTTCTGATGTCTGATGAGGAGGATGGTACAGCTGATGGGGAAGCTGGGTGGATAGATTGGCCTCCATCCTTCAGAAGCCAGGAGCTTCCTGCTCTGTGTTTAACATTACAGAAGAGACTGGAAAATAACCCCAAATATCAAGCAACCCACCACAAAAGGCTGCATTATGGGCCACCCTCCTAAAGACCTGCTCCATCTTTTTATGACCCTGAAGCAGCCAAGAGGCACAAGAGGTAAAGTTTTGACCCAGACATGGAGAATACAGTGCAAAGTTTGTTTTTATTTTTATTTTTAAATAAAGCTCTACTTTCAATATGTTCTTCCTGTCTCTCTTATTCTCAAACTGCTATTGTGATGTGTAGTACTCACTAAATAATATTAGCAATAATAATAATTTGTTGCATTAATATTATAATTATTATTTGTATCATTATGATAATAAAAATGGGAGGGGCAAATATGACCATACGTCACAACGGTGACCAATGAGTGAGGGACTTTCTGTCCAATCACAGGTGATTTTACTTCTGAACTGTCTGTAGTTTCATCCAATGGTTGGCTAGTTGGCTAGACATTGAAATGCTAATCAGTTACAGCCATTCACTCAGTCAGGGAGGCCAGATATTGAAATTCTTATTAATGAGAACCATTCACAGCGGGGGGTGCACACCCTCCGTTTCTAGTACGTTTCTGACAATTATCGGCACATGCGAACTTCTCAGTGAACTGCTGATAATCCTGGGTGCATACCTGTCAAGTTTTGGACTTGAAAATAAGGGAAAATTTCTGGCGCCCACTACGAGCCGTCCCACCCGCCCAACTAAGCTCAAGTATCAATTACTTTTTAAAATAGGTGTATAAGAAATCTAAATACCCACTTGTCAACCACTTACTATATACAATTATGTGATTAGAATCTGGTAGGTCACCCTTTATTAACAGCTGCACAATATGTGCACTCAGAAATTCAACTAACTGAGCTTTATAGTACATGCTGTGAAGTAAAAGCAGCGACTCCTAAAACTAGTATTTTGATACATAAAGGAAACTCGATACATCTTGAATCTCGATAGCCTAAATGAAAACATGGGTATTTGAAGCACATGTGTTTATTTAATATACTTACAGTTTATATACAAGTCAACACATTGCATATTTACTGTTGATTTCACATTGCTTGTCTTTAAGTTAGACAATAACATTATATTTTCATTACATATTTTCTTTTAGTTTCTCATGCTCACTCATGTGGTTCTCTGGTATTCACTAATGACTTATTAGACATATTCATTGCAGACTTTACATCCTTTAACACTGTACCGGTAGCCATCACTCCTTTGCTAGCAAGAAAAACAATGCTGGACTTTCTCAAACTCTGCAAATTTGAAATGGAGCCATTTTTTCTGTGTTGTAAGACATACAAAGACCACAAACAAACAATTGGATGGTTTTGTTTCATGTTTTCTGTGCTGGTGGACACTCATGTTACCTCATATATATATATGAGGTATATATCATATATAATCAAAAAAACTGCAAAAGTGGATTTTTCACAATATGTCCCCTTAAAATTGTTCTCCACGCAACGACTTGTTCTGTATTTTGTTTTCATGTTTGTCAAAGCTGAAAATCCACTTTCACACAAGTACATTTTGGCAAAGGACATCAAAGTCTTGATAGCATGTTTGGCTGGCGTCAAGCAATGTAGTTCTCATCATATTGTGCTTTTCTGATAAGATTGAGGTTGAGGTGCTCTGTCACCCCAAGAGGCCAATGTGTACTTTGTGGCAATGCATGGAGGCCTCTGACTGCTGGTCTATTTATATTCTAATTTCCAATTTTTTTTATTTTTGTTCAGGTATTGCCTATGACAATTTGCGTACCCCTGGGGGTCCCTTTACCCCACTATGGAAACCTCAGGCTTAAAGAGCCTGGGCAACACAACAATGTTCAGGAACGTACTGTGCGATTAAAAAAAAGTAGTAGCTCAATTTGTGTGTATTTTTTTTAAACAACTCAATACACTGAACTAAGAGCAGCATGGAAGGACTTTTAAAAACATTTTTTTACCATTATTTGTCTTTTCAAAAGCTCATTTTTTATCATCCCTTCACACCAGTGTTATTTTGACAGAAAATGTTGATTTAGTTGTAGTCACAGTCTTTTGACTAAAATAACATTTTGTTTCAGTAAAAGTGTACAAAACTATTTCAATTGGTTTTAGTCGACTAAATGATATTAAGGTTTAAGTCTACTGTTACAAATATATAAACTAGAATATACAGGATATGAGTTTATGCATTTTTCAAAGATGAATTTACCATTGATCAGCCAGATATGGGATGTTATTGATGTTTTTAATAAATACACAGACAGATTTTATGTTATCAATGAAAACCACATGTTCATATGAGTTCTTATTGGGTTTTATCCCAGGTAACAAAATTTTCATTTTGCTTTTATTAGTCAACACAAATGTACATTTTTTCATATAGACTTTGTTTACATGTATTTAATTTATAGTTATAGTCTAGCTATTGTCACTTTAAAAATGTAGTCGTTACTGCAAATCCTTGCACTCTCTGTCTGCCTGACATCCTTCTTTTTTCTATTTTGTTTTATAATGTATGTACGATTATATAGGTACAATATTTGATGTGTGTTAGTGTGCTGTGCATAAATAATTGATTGATGATGATATACAAAACAAATAACTTGTTGTAATGAGTGGCGTGTGTCTTTGTTTTAAAATATATTCAATACCAGGGAAAACTGTTGATTGAAATGTTATTGTTATATCTCCTAATGAACAAATTGATTTTAAAAAAATATAGCCGACAAAAACGATGAAGAAAACTTTTAGTCGACAAAATGAACACTGCTTCACGCTGTGTGTGTGGGGTTTTCTTATTTTTCATGTTGGTGTATATTTTATATTTGCTTTGATTTATCACCAACCAAACCCCCAGTATTTGTGTTGAGGAATTATTGCATTTTTCTATATTTTATTTGGGGCAGATTCATTCATTAGAATATGAGGTGTGATGCGTTACCTGCGTACGTATTTAACCGATGGAATTTCATTCGTTTTGACTGGTGAAGCTGAGCTGGTGAGTTAATGTGTAGATGTTATGCTGCGTTCACACCGAATGCGTCACAAAATGTTTGTGAGACCAGTATACATACAAAGTCAATGGATAGACGCGTCCCAGATGTGAAATCCTTCCTGTGCGGTGGTGCGGTCCGATTTTGTCATATTCGCACATTTGCATATTCGCAAGAGTTGAAAATATTGAACTCCTGCGACTGTTTCGCATGACGTAAGCCAATCAGAGTCTTTGTTGACAACGACGTCACGTCAACACGGACACCGGTCTGTTCACCCATTCAACCATGGAGTAGAAGCTGTGTGTGACCACGTGGAGCTGTATGACACGGACATGGTGTGAAGGAGAATCAGCGAGGAGGTGGTAGTAGCAGGTAAAAGTTCTCTCTGTAGTTTTCATCTTTGAAAGTCGGCATTGAGCTAGGATAGCATTAGCCGCTAATCACACCGGCTTTTTTCACTAGTGGTTTATGTTTGTGAGAGGAGAAAAGGGAGCGCAGCTCCTCACTTCAGCAGGCAGTGAAACTCACCGAGTTGGATGTGTCGCTGGTGGGCGGTGCTTCGCTTCAAACACGCATATGAAGCAAATGGAAAAATTTTTTGATCCTGCTGAACCTGCTGAAAGTTTTGTGCGGCAGATGTATGATGTATGTAGTTTATACAGTCGATATTATGTCCGTGTTGTTAATGATGTGGGTGTAGTTGTTTTTGTTTTGTTTAGCTGATTACCTGGCAAACGACACGGTTGTTGTGCTAGTTATAGTTAGCGTAGCATGTGCACCGTATATGGAAATAAAACAGTAATCTGTTGTTCGAGCTTGAGTGACACACTTTTCACCAGTTAGGCACACCCTTTCCGGTGGGAGTTAGAGGATTAATGGTAGTTCGTCCAATAAAACCGTACACTGTGTCCAATGGTCCTTGCAGTCTTAATCACTTCACATATGACTTGATATTATGGCGCAGGGACCATATAGTATGCATACTATACCTGAGACCTGCATCAGCATCTTTTAATCTCCTCACTCACATTTTCATGATGCATACAAACTACATTATGTCATAACAGAATATGAGTGCCGCAAAGGACAAATCTAAATCAAAACACAGTCTTGGGGATGATTCATAAGCATAATACAACTTGAAGTTTTCTCCAAGTGGAGTTTTTAAATAACACCCACACTGAACACCAAATAAACATTTTAAGGGCTCCACATGGGTGTTGAATAAATGTTGGTAGATCACAAAGCAGTGCTGCTTCCTTTGCTAAGTCTTTGTGATATCAAAGACGTCGCCTCAACGGAGACCATGCTTTGAGGTAAGAAACAAAGACCCTCACTGTATAGAATCAAGATGATCTTTACTGCTATTCCACAGATGTGTAGGACACTGGTAGATAACTTTTAGCAATGAGCTAAGAATGAATTAGAATTAAATATATACATTTTGCCAATTATTTAAATTTTTGGTTGATTCCTCAACCCTTTTTGCTCAACCCTGTTTCTTTCCTGGGATTCCTTTTGATGGATCACTGCAGAGTGGGAGCACTCATAAAGTGCAGAGAGATTTCACAGCTGGTTGTTTATGTCTCACACTTTGGCCTTTTTTCCTTCTAACACATCAATGAAAAGAACAAAATGTTCACTTTCTTGATAATGGAACTTATTCTCCAACCACTTACAGGTCGCACTTTATGAGACAGGTCCCAACCTTGTTTATCAAACTCTGCCCACAACCTTTGAAAAAAATGTAGGTTCTATTTTTAATTCAAATTGTCTCTCCTGAAGGGGAAACAACATAAACCCTTTGAGTTAAGTAATTTAAAGGCATATCTGCAGCTTTGCAACACATCTTGACCAAACACTCTATTTTTATCCTACTTCAGGGGAGTCAATCTGATTTTAGTTCAGTGGCCAAATACAGAGCAGTTTAACCTTAAATGGGAATTTAGGGAAATTTCATGGAATAATTTGAGGAATATTGGCCACATTTCAGAAATGGTGAAAGTTCTTTCAACAATTTGAGATAAAAAAATAAAATGACTTGTGTGATGTCAAATAATAACTGGAAAACTGAGATCTGCAAATATTGTGGATTTAAATAGATTTGTTTTATATTTGGAGAAGCTGAGATATTTACAAAGTGTTTCATATTTTTCCTATAATTTTTACTCTCTCGAGCAGGCCAAATTTGATGCTCTAAAGGGCTGGATTTGGCCCCTGAGCCTTAAGTTTGACACAGGTGCCCTGCATGCTCCATGCTAGTGTAGCTAATAAAAGTGATGGTCAAAATGGACTTAAATCAATCTTTATTGAAATCAAGCAAAATACAGCAAAGTTATCTTATGGCACTTTGTATCAATTATCACTGCACATTTAAAGTTCCTCCATTCCAGACGTTCCAATGTTATATAATGACTTTTTTTGTTCCTTTAAAATAAACAGGAGTAACTTACTTTTGTTGTGTCATACAAAGATGAAAGCTTCTTTCTTTTGTCTGGCTGCAATGAAAGAGTTTTCTTGGGGGGGGTTACTCTTGATTTTACCACAATGGAAGCACCTATCTCCTAACCTTGTAGGCAAGAGGCTCGTGTCTTCTTTGATCGAAATGGAAGCCAGACAATGGACTTTCGCTAACATGACTTTCTCCATGGAGACAAACACAAAGCACCATAAGTGTTCTGGACCGACCTACAGGCTGGAGGCAAGCGCATTCGCTAACTCCTATATTCCTGCATTGACTAAAAGAATCTCAGTGTCAGCTTGACAAAAAGGTTTTGTCGGCAGGACAAAAAGCTCATAACTATACATTCGAAAAGACTTAATGGGGATTGACACAAATTGCCAACCTGGGGAGTATGGATGTATGGAGGCAACATTTCCACCTTAGTTATTCTGAAAATGGATGGAAATGTTTGAGTAATGAAAGAAGGAGGGCATACATTTTACTTATTTCAAAAGAATTGCCAGTCAGCATATTATTTTGATGAATTAGAAAAACAAAAGCAAATGGGTGGAAAGCTGTCCGTCTATGCTTTTAAAAGCATTACAGCCTCCAACCAAAAGCTCCTATGAAAAATTGATTGCCTATGGGAATAACAACACTTCAAACTGCAACTAACTCTTAAAAAATTCTTAATATGTTTGCTGGGTAGGTAGTACACCACTCACTAAAACGTATGACAGATGGAAATTTACACAAAGTGCAGTCTTAATCTTCCTTAATCTTCAACAAGAGCTACCAAGAGAGCAATAACCTGTCACTATTCAGGATTGATTGCTGGTATTGTTTATTTGGAAGGTGGAAAAAATAATATTTTTTACTTCATCACTCATTGTGCTTGAATTGAAATAAATAACAAGTGTTGGGAATAGAAATCTGTTTTAGCAATCAGTCTTTTATTTCTAAATTTAATTTGGCTCAGATGAAATGTCATTGTTATGATTCAAAGATTTATTTGATGGCTGTTCTCCTTCCTTGTCTTATTACTCTTTCTTCCTGTTTCACATTTTCAGCAAACACCTAAACCTTTCCTCGAACAGCCACAGTAGTGTCTGTTTACATGTCAATCACGGCAGATACCTTCCTGGAGGCGCTGCTTCTCCAGCTGAAATTCGTCATCAAAGTGGGAACGCGTCATCAAAATGAAGCGAGGTGTTTGGGCTCCAGTAAGAAATGAGCAAATCACCCTCTAACTAACAATTGAGGGAATGAATGAAAAATACTGGGAAACACTTAGGGCATGTGTATGAAGCCCAAATAGCACTTTTATAATGTTCAAAGCACAGAAAAGTCAATTTAGCGTAACGTGGGCCCTTTGAGGTACAGCTGGAAGGTTATAAACTAATAATAAATGCCAACCAAGGTACCTAAACTTGGTTTTTGCATAGCAACACTGCGGACACAGGCTCTTAATTAGAGTTTTAGTCAGTCTTTGCAACTATAGCGAGTATAAAAACTACCAGATGCAATTTTATCCTCCCTGATATAAAAAAAGTGTAAAATAGAAAATGTTATCTTGTTCTTTTGAACATTCAGAATGACTTAAATATATGTGGCTCTTTTTTCCACCCCAAACAATTCTGACTAATGCTTTTGAAAAAACAAGCTCACAATGAGACCCTGTGAGTCTTCTGCAACTCACTGCCATTGTAGCACCATCAGTGTTACGCTGAGGATTACATAGTTTTGCAGTCTCAAATGGTTGCTCTGAGAAACAATTATCTGATTGAGGCTTGAGGCAAAAGGATAAAAGGGTGTTCAGTCTCCACAGAGGCGCGTTGTGAACTAATCCAAGAAACTGACTGTCTGCCTCAAAGACAATCTCTGCAAATGCAAACTGGTAAACACTGCAGAGATGTGATGTTTGCTATAACAATGCTTTCAGCTGGAAGGGGGTACAAACTGTATACAATTTCTTTTTCTTTTTTTATGGTCTAGAATCTGTTTATCTCTAGTGTAATGCATAAAGTAAACAAAAAGTGTGGTTTAAAAGGAAAAGGCGAGTATATCAAATACATCTTTCTTCCTTTTCATGTAAAAAAAAAACTGAACTTCATTCTCATAGGTGTGACGAGAGAATTAAAAATAAGGTCAAAAGATGTTTTGTGTTTTTTGCCTGGGAACCACGGAAAATTGGTTTGCAAAGAATTTTTGGGCCCTGATCCAGACGTTGAGAAGATCAATTTTAGGGTCGAGTATTATACGATTTTTCATACATCTCCATTTGTTCTAAGAACCCCAACAACTTAGTATTTGAGGTTTATTTTCCTAAACTCGCCTGTATTCTGGAGTTTTAGCCCTCTGAAAAGTCACTTTCAGAGCGCTGCTAAAAACAGGCCGTTGGGGCTTCATGCATATGCATGAGTGGGCATAAACACACACGCTTCTTCAGTGCTGCTCCAGCTTGTGTTTGTCACAGCAGCAGCAGCAGTAAATCATTGTCCCTTGTTTTGGCCGACCGCTGGGTCACAGTGGGTCACAAACACGTCAGATCATACCACAAAAGCGATACAAGGCGGTATAACGACTACTAAGACTAGAACTGATTGTGACCGTTCACGATGCTCCGCAGTGAAGTAAACTCTCAATTATTAGCTGAGTCAGCTGTTTCAAATACTCACATGAGCTGCTAAGCTGCTTTGTTTTCATCTGAACCTCTTCTGGTCACAGAAAAAATCAATTTAAGACAATAGTCCATTGTGTTGTCCAACCACTGCATCACATTGGGTCCCAAACACATCAGATCATCCCATAAAGGCGATACAAGGTGGTGTAACGGCTACTAAAGTAAAACTGATTTTGAGTGCACTTTGGTTAATCTATATACTGGATAATCTATACTGAACGTAAAGATATTGTAATTTAATTGTAATTTGTTTTAGCTGTGAGGTAGTTTAAGAGGGAGGAGCTCACATTCTTATAGGGTAGGAGGAGCCAGGATTGTTCGGAGGAGGTTCCACGTTGTGACATCACCTGTCAAGAAAAATCAAACTCGCCTATTTGGAGGTGACTTTTTACGAAATGTGGAATAAGAAGGGAGGGAGGAAACAGAACTTTTTCAACTTTGGCCATCTGAATGAGGTTAAAGCAATGTATATCACTGTAGCAAAACCACTATAAAGTGAATTTTTCATAAGACTGCCCCTATAAAGATATGAGGTATAGTAGGTAGCCTACTTAAAGGCACACCGCTGACTTTTTGACCAAAAGAGTTGACCCATATGAATTATTTTAATTGATTCCTCACGCCAATATACAGCGCTTGACAGTATCAATGCTCCTTGTGGGGCTTCCCTCTTGAAATACCGACCATGTAAGTTTGGAGAGATGGACAGTGTTTGGCCAGGTCATGTGACCTGGAGAACATTTAACTTTACGGCAGTCACGTGACCACAGGCTCGGATATACATAGTTCCCACATGATGTCACAACATACAGGCATTTCCCAACCTGGCTGCATTGTTGTGGGCAGCTGAAACAAGTTTAGCCTCTGTTTACAACCAAAAGAGCACAATATGGTAGTTTCGTGTTGGGTTAATAGTGCATTAATCCAGCCCTTAGAGCCAATCCTTATCTCAACTACTGTCTGCATACACAATCAAAAGACAAGGAAGGCTGGCCCGACTGACTGTTGATTTTTGCGACACTGCTGTGGTGCTTGTGGCCACTAGGGGTGCTTGACATGAAAGTTACAGCTCTAGCGCCCATCGTGGCCAAAAGTTACACAGTGTGACTTTAAGCTGGTATTGTTTGTAAGGGTTTTTTCTGCTGCCATTTTTGATGAAAATCTCTTGTATGCTACTTCTTCTGGTTCTACTTAGTTTTTTTCTGATCTGTTTTTGATGTTGTGGCTAAACAAAATGGCTGCTTCAAAAGTTCCCTTCACACAAGTGAGTGAAATTACTGTTAAGTACAACATCTTAGCTTTCAGAAACTTAATTTTTTTTTCCAATATTGTGTTGACAGCGATATGACAATTTGAGCAACATTGTGCAACAATGGCAACTTTGGAGGGAAAATTAAACATTTTGTTAAAGGGGTGATGGTTCACCTTTGTCATACATGTATATCCACTACATACATGCAATGTGTTCTCTGCATTTAACCCATCCCTGAGGAGAAGTGGGCAGGTAGTTTGAGTTAAGGGCCATGTTCAATGTCCTACAGTGATGGCTCAGAGAATTTGAACCATTGACCCTCTGATTCCAAGCCTTCCTCCTTAACCAATTGACCAATATCGCAATTTCTATGACTTTACAGTCCATTTTGATTTGTACAGAACAAAGTGTGAAGTTTTTTTTTTTTTTGTTAAAGAAAAGATTGGCAACCCTGGTAGTAACTCTCAAATAGTGGCCTTCGGGAATCAGCAGTGCCACCTTTTACTGTGTTGACTATGTGAGGACTTGTACATCAGTCTGTAAAAAAAGATCAACCTTCATAACATCATTGAATTGCTGTAATAGATTGTAATGTGTGTAAGTGGACTACAGGAATACTCGTGTGTTAGTGGGGATACATGTGTGTGTGTTATCCTCCCAATAGACAGCCTGAGTTCCATTAAAGGATAGTGTATTTGTTTTAATCTATTAGCTATTAGGACTGTCTAGCATAAAGCCAGCTGTATGGCCATTGGCCACACTGCAAACCATAGATTTGCCCAGATTTTACAAAACAAGATCTGTTGAAAGTTTGCAGGTAAAATATGTAAAGCATGAAGCTACCTATTAAGTAATTTCTCCCTGGGATAAATAAAGTACTTCTGATTCAGATTCTGATACATATTTAAGAGAGTATATAATCACACTAAAACAAGTCAAGTTACAGTGGTTATTACATGTAACCAACAAGTCATTTCATTCACTGTTGCTACTTATGCTCTCATGACATGATTTCAACCTGTTTAAACTCTAAATATTATTTTGATAATAAAGTTACACACTATACAATGGTTGGAATAAAAATTAAAAAAAATCTTTTCTTCTTTTTTTAATCTAAAATGGCAAAGACTCTTTCTTCTAGTCAGGATGAATCTTATAAACATTCTATATTTCATATTATAAAGAAGCAAAATAAAATTATTCTGATATAAACATTAGAATGGTTGGATACAGTTATTGTTTGTTTTTCCTTTGCTTTCCTGCACAACAGGTTTAGAGTTTAAGCTGTAATAACATTTTATCAACATTGAGATTTTTTGTTTTTCTTGTTTGTTTATTACCGAGAAGTTAAATGATTATACTGTACGTGATGGACATTCACATTCATCTTACCAGTTGGCAATTGGACAAAAACGTTTTGATTTAAATATAATACTAGTTAAGAAAGTTTAGATCTAGTGGGATGAGAGTGTTAAACTTTTCATTGTTTTTGCTCTGGCTCCCTGTAAGTACGAGTGTGTGGGAGGTGTAGTGATTTCTTCTTGACTCACCTTCCCCTGTGTTACATAAGTCTCTGCAACTATTCTTACACTACAATAATGTTCACCAGATATTTCTTTGGTTACAAGTTATAAAGTATACAAATTCCAAAAAGAAATACAACGCTCACTGATTTGTTAAATAATTTATAACATCTATGTATTATGCATGGAATCTCAGTCTGTCTGTGTGTTCCTCAAATATCTCTGTGAATCGACCTGGCGAGGCGTGGGGGAGCCTCTTCCCTTCGGATGTGGCTTGGTGCTGCCTTGTCTCCTGGTTCCCTTTGGGCGGTCCCCGCGGTGTGTGGGCCCGGAGTGGCCTGGAGGGTGGGCGCGTTGGGGGAGTGCTGGCGCTCCAGGATGTTGCTAGGTCTGTCCTGCTATCTGCGGACTGGCAGGTGGGTCCAGGGTCCCTTTGGCTGGGGGCTGCTGTTCCGCACTGGATGTGTGCCTTTGGAGTGCCTCCTTCCGGTGGTGGCGGCCGCTGGTCAATCTCGTGCCGGTGGGGGCATTGCCCAGTGGCTTGCGCTGTACGGTGGGAGGCGGGGCCTGGGCTGCTGTCCTTGTGCCAGCTGGGGCTGTGCGGTGCTGCTGAGCTGTGGCTGGTTCGTGGGCTGGGATGGGGGGGGTGCCCCCCAGGGGGCTTTGCTGGCCTGGCTGCATCAGCGAGCCCGGGGCGGCGCTCGGGTTTGCAGTAGCGGTTTTTGCACATACATTGGTCTACGATGCACTAGCATGTCTTGGGCTGTGGGATAAAACTCGTACTGGGCTTAACCTTAGACACGTTGATCCCAAATACCTGTTCTAGGTATTACCACTCACTCCTTCCCTCTGTCCACAGCCACCACCATTATACCTAAACTTCACTGTTGTCACCAGACTGGCTTGATTACACAACACAATAAGCACAATATGCTCAACTACAACTTCACATCTCACTCTCACTTTAAAATAACCAACTCTTCCCCATTCTTTTCATTTCCTGCCTTGAGTCTCTCCTACCTGCTCCCTTCCGCCTCCCCCTCCCCCCCACCCACTCACCTAGGTGTAACACTGCCCTCTCTCTTTATATCCTATAATAAAATGTTTCTTACCCTTCCTTAGGTAGGGCTGGTGATGGTCACAATTATGCAATAAAATGAAATGTAATAAAACATGCAATGCTGTCTTAAAAAGATTACACTTCTTGTAATGTTGACGTTTGACAGCATGTGCAGACAATGTATAAAAAAGAGCAAAAAACGAATCAGGCTCAGATTTAACTGAGACTTTCAACATGACTGCTGCTTGGTTCCAACATCGGATTTGTTTGGACTGCAATGATACTGTTCATAATTTATTTTTTTCATAAAATGGTTGACAGGTAGTCATGGTAACTCAGGATAAGTTGAAAGTTGCATAGAATCTACAGGAGTGACTGGACAACGGGCTTTAAAAATGACTAAAGTGGGTCTAATATCCTAAAAAAAAAAAAACACCTCATAAATATTGACCAGCAGGTGTCCTCAGTGAGCAACGTTTGTAACTAAGGTGTGTAATAATAATAAATAATAGAATAAAAATAGGCTTTCACTATATACAGTATATGCAGCCTATAGTACAGTGCTAAATATTATGCTCTGCACAGTTCATTTAGTCTGTTTATACTGCTAGATTTCATCCCATTTGAGATGATGTTAGCTTTGTTCTTAGTAAATTTTTAAGTGCTGACTATGATAATGACATAAATAATAGGCATAATCAAAGGCCTGTTGCCTGCTCATTCGGAATTCACCAAACCCTTCTGAGCTGTGACTGTTTACACGTCGTTCACTTTCAATGTGGCATTCGGGGCATGTTGTGGCCTAGAAAATGAGTGTGTCAGAAAGTAGTAATTTTTACACTGAACAGCAGGTATGGGCACTGCTTGGAAAATGTTACATATTCCTGTCCTGCCTTTGTGAAACCAAGAGGGTTTATTGCCTGTTCTGAATAAGCCATCTCCTTGGCAAACTGGGTAGGCATAAACATGTCAATCACGCCTAAAGGTAGAGTCAGCGCTAGGCGGTAATTAATGGGGACGGGGGGGGGGGCATTAAGAAAACTGCCTACCGTGCGCACCAAAATCTCTGAACAGTAGGTCACCTGGGGGGGCACTGCCCGCGAATGCCCCCCATGACGCCTACACTGCCGAAAGGAATAGCCAATCAGATTGTCTCAGATCAGATGTGCTCACCTTACAATTTGTCATATAAAAAAAATACTTTACCTATCTGTAACTTACCTTGAATATGTTTAAAACTAGGTAAAGAGAAGGAATTAGTTTGTGTTTTCGCTATCTTTAAAAATAATGGAATTAAATGTTTACAAGGTCAGTTTAAAGAGGATTTAACTTAAGAATTAAATCTCCCATGTAAACCATCCATGAAAAATCTACTTAACCTCCCACTTTTCAATAACAAGACATACTGTACTTCATATGGACACTACACTAGTTTTAAAAAGAACAAATGAGCCATAATTGTGTGGCTTGGGGAATCTCTTCACAGAAGCTGAATAGTGAAAATACAAAAGGTTAAATCCTCCATTCATTTTGAACCTAATAACCTTAAAAAAATAATAATAACAATTGGTTCACAATAAACCTGACAAATAGCGAAACATTATAAAAAGCCTTATTTTTATCTTGCTGTTGAGGTTGGTCATGATGATTTTTGTATGAGGAATCAAGAAAACATTTATTTATTACTATCTAACCAAATCCTATAACCAATCGAACACCACTTCATCATTAACATATACAGTACATTTGTATTCATTACACCATTTGCTTCATTTTCACTGCATCATTAATCTTAGCAGTCAGCATAGCAATCACTTCTGTGGCAACCTTAATTGTTTAATAGTAATAAAGCTACAGTGGTCTTACGAGAATAACACTGAGATGTGATTGATTAACAGTTAAAGGATCATTGATTTACTGGTCTCTGGGTGCTGAATAAGCACCATCGATAAGCACTGGAAGGCAGAGCTGGCAACCGCCACGCTCCATTTGTGAGCTTCTCAACAAACAGCTTTTCAAACCTGTGAATTTGAGGATGTAGCTTTTAACATCAGTTTATGTCATTTTGTCTTCTAATCGTACAGCTTTTGGATTCACTGAGACAGAGGAGATAATCTTTGTTTTGAATCAATCAATCATTTAAAGGTCCAATATTATGCTGTTTTTCACACAACTCCAATTGTTCTTAGACCCCCAACAACATAGTATTTGAGGTTTACTTTCCCAAACTCGTCTGTTTTCTGGAGTTTTTGCCCTCTGAAAATTCACTTTCATGACGCTTCTAAAAAACAGGCTTTGGGGCCTTCATGCATATGCATGAGTGGGCGTGTCTGTAGACGCAGACGTCATGCCACAGCTTTATTACTATAGCAATTATTTGGCTATCCACACATTTTTGTTATTGTTTTTAGCCAAAAAATTGCACATTACAGTAAAACACATGGCTATTTAAGCGGCTATTGTGATTGTGAGTCCGACAAACGCTGCTTCAGGGTGTGTGTGTGTTTGTGTGTGTGTGCGGCAGCAACAGTGAAAACTGTCATCTGTTTCATTTCTTTGAATATGGCTGTTATGTACGATGGACTGGTGCCCTGTCCAGGGTGTACCCCTGCCTGGCGCCCAATGGCAGCTGGAGATAAATACTGGCAGACCTCTGTGATCTTGAAAAGGAGCAAGCAGGTTGGAAAAAGGATGGACTGATGGATAACTGTATCAACAATAAAAGTGCCACGTAATGGAAGCAGGTGATTTTTAACCAGCACACTACACTAACCTCAGAAGCCGTTTTGCACACATTTTGTACTTAAGGCTGTTATCTTGTGGACTGTTGCATTTAATTTGTGGGTAGCTGTCCATCAGTCTTTCAAATACATTTTAAAAAATGGTTTATTTTGTTGAGTTTTTATGAAACAATACTTGATCCGACGATTTTGAGTCTTGCACCTGATAAATACCCCAATTTACAAAAAACTATAGTTGTCAAAGTTCATGGATTATCTTAACACCAATAATCATTTTAACACATTTTTTTAAGACATCCGTGGTTAATCTGGTTAGTTTGTACCATTGCGTGCCTGGTGCAACCTTAAATAATGATGCATGATGGGAAGTTGAAGCCTAACATGTGAGAAGTGTAGTTGTTGCTTCAAAGCGTATGCCATGTTGTGTGCACAATTATGCATAAACAAAAGCCAAAAAACAATTCCACAGTACAATATAACAAAACAATACACTTTTATAAAAATGTCACCACACAATGCAACCATTATTTTACATTCAAAGCAACAAGTGAAATAATATTTAGTTATACTAGGATTGGTTTCCTATATGTGGAGCAGACAGAGGCCAGTAATATCAAGATTAGTATGAGAAAAGCAAAAAGAGACCCAGAAACTCAACTCGGCTTACCTTGCTTTTCTTCCCTGGGCAGCTTCTTTGTTGTTCTAATTTTATTTAGAGCGTTAATTCAAAGTGAGTGTGCCTGCCTGGATGTGTCACTGGCAACACATCTTAATTTCACAATTTGCATTTGCTGGTTGATGCTTTTTTCTGTTAAAATAGGATAGAAAATCATACCATTACTTGCTCTGAACTTCACTGTACTTTACCCCTTTATATGTCTGAGATCATCAAGGTATACTGCATATTGTTTTATGAGACTCACATTCGTTTTGCATGAAAATCCCTATGAACTCAGTAGTGTCTGCTCTGTTAAAATCTAAGGGGGAAAATAAGAATATACTATGAAACGCCAAAGCAGATCAAGCAGATTCCCAAAGACGTGTAAAGAAAACACAGTGCCTGATGCATTGATGGTGGTGGTTGTACCTGGACTTACAATTTAAAATTCCATCAACAAAAAACTTTTTTGTACCAAAGCAAAGGGAGCATTTCGTAAACTGATGTTTCAGCACTTGACAAATGACTCCTTTAGTCATTGGGATTGATCAACAGCCCTGCTAAGCCACCATAGAAAAAAAAATAAAATAGTGGTCAGTTGGTGCAGTGGAGCAACCTAAATGTATTATTGAACCCTGGAAGAGAAAATGTCAGAGTTTTAAATGAATGCCCTGACTGGCATCTAGGATATTAGTTCCATTCAGGGTTTCAGCATCAGTACAATGTGTGTGTGTGTGTGTGTGTGTGTGTGTGTGTGTGTGTGTGTGTGTGTGTGTGTGTGTGTGTGTGTGTGTGTGTGTGTGTGTGTGTGTGTGCGTGTGTGTGTGTGTGTGTGAACACTAAATAAAAATTATAATGGCTTGGATTTGTAGCAGTTTTTTCAAAGAGACTCAAAACGCGTTACCGAAACCATTATTCAGTCATACCAGTGGTGGTAAGCTACATTATAGCGACACCCATCCTGGGTACAGCGTACATTTTAGGACATCCTCAGGCTCAGAGTGAGGAATCAAGAAAACCTCTGTCATTTGTCAAATCAAATGCTGTCAAATGACAGGGACTCAGGCTTCAGAATAAAAGTCATCTCAATGGCCATATGACGTCAAACACCAAATGATGTATTTTGAAGAAACCATAAATACACATGACATCATCAATATGAGCTGCATCGGATATGAAAGCAAGTTGAAAGTTGTTATTTTCTATTTATTTTTAAAGTTTAAGGTTTATCAACGTTTAATTTAACTATGTATTTATTAATAAAACAACACATTGATATATCTCAACTTTTAAAAAATAAAAGGAAAGAACAGCTTTTCAACTTACCTCTTCATGTGTACTTCCGGTTCCTTCAAAATAAAACGCCATTTTGTGTTTTTGGACTGAGGCCTTTGTGTTTGATGACTTTTATTTTGAAGCCTGAGGCCGTGTCATTTGACGGTGTTTGATTTGACAAGTGATGCCTTTTAATTTGACGGAAGTTTTCCTGATACCTGATAACTCACTCTGAGACCAGAGGATGTCCTAAAATGTACACCGTACCTGGGGCATACTGACAGAAGCGTGACTGCTAATTTGCACCTATGACCTGTCTGACCAACACCAGCATTCATACATACTGTACATTTACACTCATTCCTACGAGGCAATGTGGGTAAAGTGCCTTGCCCAAGGACACAACAGCAATGACTGGGACAGAGTAGGATTCAAACCGCCAACCCTCTGGTTATCAGATGACCCACTCTACCACAGATCCACAGGACGCACTAAGCACACACATGCACACAAAGTTGTTGCATATGATCATTAATTATGGTAAGTACGCCACAGATCACACAAAATCCTTTTGGCAAATTCCAAAAATGTCTCGAGGTCGAACAGTGTGACACTATGTTTTCAACTTCTTCCTCATTGCATCTGGGTCTGGGCTCTACTCCCAGAAGCTGGTTTCCTTTGATATATGTTGAGAATAACCCCAGCTAGTACAAACCCTAAGGGGAAGATATATTGTCCCTGAAACCCTGAAGATGGAAGGCATTAAACAAAATGAATATAAACAAATCCAGTGATCAACTTTTTAAAATCAAAAACAAAACTGTCCCTATACAGCACTCAAACATATTAATTAATAACATGGAAATCAATAGAGTCGCGAGCACTAAATTTCTTGGTGTAATAATCAAGGAGAACTTGTCCTGGAAAAAACATATCGATTATGTGTGCTAAAAAATAATGAAATATTATGGTATTATTGGAATAATTTCTTACTTAATTAGTAAAACCCTGTCTTGTAACACTATTATAGTCTAATCTATCCATATTTGATTTACTTTAATATTGTCTGGGCCACTTCTCATCCCGCACAGCTTAACCAGATATACATTTAATACAGAAGAGATTTTTAAGAATGATTTCTAACTCAACCACCCAAATGCTATCTGCACCCTTATTCAGGAAATACAAAATCTTGTCAATCTTTTCCATTAACACGCTCCAAACATCTTTATTCATGTTCAAATTCATTAATCACAAACAAGATATTACAAATACCTTCCTAAATTATTGTTAGTTTTCAGCAGACATCCACTGTTATTCAATAAGAAGTGGTAACTTTCATTGACCATATTGTTGTACATCTACTCATAAATTCTTTATAACATTTTGCGGTCCCCAAATATGGAACTCTCTTGATAAATCCTTTCTACATACAAAACATTTGGGGGGTATGCTACGAATCTAGATGACCTCTTATCGCACTAACTTCAGGGATTTAATCAGTGTGTGCTGGACTACAAAGCTTGCTAGAGCTTAATCACTATGGTAATTAATGCTGAACGGCTTACCTGGTCTCGAGCAGGTTTTGCTCAGGCTTGGATGTTAGCGAGTCCGAAAGCCCCGCCTCCTGACCAATCAGATCTCTTAGAAAACAACCTGCCCATTGTTAGATGATCCTGGTTGGTGCAGATCAGACAGCTGAGTTTATTAATAATTATTAATTATAAATGCAATCCTTTCATTTACAGATGACATCCTTTAGGAAAGATATAGATTTGTTTCTGATGAAGCCTGTGCCCCGATCGTGTGTGCGGACGGGTGAAATCATTCTTCATTCATTCTTACGCTGACCGCCTCAGCAGGAACATACTACAGTTAAACAATGTGCTCTCATTACAGTGTGTGTGATAGAGGTCTACTTGAATAGAAACATGTGTGTGCTGTAAAAAAGTCTAACTGCAGAGCGCTGTCTGTTTATCATCCAATGAATTAATATAATAAATAATCTTGTGCTTTTACGCATTCATTGTGAGCAGCTTCCTGTCTGAGTTCTCTCATTCCTGCCTTTTCTGTAACCACAGGTTTGTCTTTGGTCTGAATTATGGATTTTAATTATTCATCATTTTAAACTTCAGCAACCTGGTCGGTACCAAGTTATGAAGTGGATCAGATCTGAGCGAGTATAAAAGCTCCGCCTCCTGGTGCACGCTGCACTAATTCACTGTTACTCTTCACTGTCATCATAGATTTATATTCCTTATATTTGTTTTAGATGATAAGCTGTTCATCCATTCATTGTAAAGACGCTCAGTCTGCCAGTTCTCTCCATTGATTGGTCAGACGCTGCAATCTCCACCCCTTTCGCACACGTAGCGAGGCTGTAATCACTTGTGATCATAGGTGATCGACGGTCGTAGGGCAGCTCCTGTTTGACAGAGAATGTTTGGTTAGTTGAAGCCAGCTAACGGAAATAATCCAATACAGATTCATTCATTTTTTTTTTTGAGGGGAGGATATTTTATAAGCCATTAGGCTTCATTCCTCTCCTGCACAATCCTTTGTTATCTTGACATAATGTTTCTACATATGAGTGCAAATAAAAAAATAAATACAAAAAAACTGAAAATGACATTTTAAGTTCACTTCTAAAAGTTTAAAGCTCTAAATGTTTGTGTAGAAACCCAAACATAGAACAGAAGGTTTTCCTTTTGCTTGATGTGTGACTGAGTTTGAAAGGGCAAATGTGGCTGATAATGCAAAGTGCTTTGGAACCACTCAGGTGTTGATAATGGTGTTTTCTTTCCATCTCCTGTACTTTTCTATAATATTGTGCAGCAATGTGATTAGCGCACTTCATTAAAACAAGCATTATTTGAGTTTAGTTTTGACTGTTAAAACATTACCTTTTAATTTTTTAATCCTTGTGAATATTTATTTTTTAAATTAATAATAGTGTATTAATTTAACACATTAGTGCAAAATTGCTTCTCTTTTTTCCCTGTGGTCCTCATGTTTGTGCGCTCATCTTTAATAAACACTGCTCTATCATTAAATGGGCGGTATCATGAAAAAAATATAATAATGGTTTTGCTACAGTGACATACACAGTGACGTGTCATGAGTACTAGGGTTGGGTAGGTAGGGCGTTGCAAATCGAACAATTTAATATGTTTCGGCTGGCAAGTGTTAATCTAACAAAATCAAGATCGTAAAACACCATTTAAGAAACAATTATTCAATATAGCCTCCATACTCTCCCAACAAGATATATCTCATGACATGGCAGCTCATCCGTTGTTTGTGTTGGAAACACATAAACACGGAGAAAATGACCTCAGTGTGGTGCATCCACAAAGCCAATCCTTCTTTTTGTACCATTCACTGTGGAAAGTACAATTATCTGACCTTTCCTTTGCTGAAGGTCTGGTAGCTCAAGTGTTGGTCTCCCATCTTTTAAAAGCTGTCGTTTTTTCCTCAAAAGAAAGTTTCTTCATCATCTCTAGTGCTGTCATCCTGCCTGTAGTGTTATCCCGCCAACTAGCTAGAGAACGTAACACGCTGTATCAATTCACTAATGCACTGTGAACGTACCAGTGGCGGCTGCTGGTCTTTCATGCAGGGGAAGCTCATTTTCTGCCTACTTCAGAAAATGTATCTGTTATATTTGAAAAACCCGCCTGTGTGCTTACAACGTCATACTCTCTGATTGGCTCATTTCGCTGTCAATCAAAATTGAATTAGCCTGAGACAGATCATCCAATCATCATCCATTATTCCAGCGTCCGGAACAGACAGATCCAGCCCACTGCTCCATAGACCTCCTGTGAAGCCCGGCGTCCGATGGGCGGGACTAAGTGCGTCATAACCGAGCATTTATCCAATGAGCGTCTAGTTTGACTGCAGTGGATCAACCCCTAAATCCTCTCCCATTGAATTCAATTGAAGCTGAACTTCACCACTGTTTATTAACACTGTGACGCTGCGGTAATGAATGAAGAACGTCACGCTGTCACTGTCAGTTTCCTGTTATAAGAAGCTGATTCTGAACTAAACATACATGTGTTCTGTCATATATTTAGTCAATGAAATGTACACACAACACTACATATTTGACCACTGATTTTAGGGGAAGCTGAGGTTCCCTTGTAGTCCTAAAGCATCCGCCACTGGAACGTACGTATAGCATTAACATTGCACGGTTAATTGTTTTCATATTGGGGAACTGACTGCGCATGTGCAAATACATACTGTATGAACACAGGCTATGAGCGCCAAAGGCAGGACAGCAGTAGGGGGCAAGTTGGATTTTTCTCGCTACTTGCCTCACCTAGCGGAAACTCCTGCTCCTGATTATCCTGGCTCCTCCTATCCTATAAGAATGTGAGTTCCTCTCTCTCCAACTACCTCACAGGTAAAACAAACAATTTAATATAGAATATACATTATACTTTATTGTCATATGTAAAGCTACATACACAAAACGTGTTCTCTGCTTTTAACCCAAAATCAGTTCCATTTTTTGTATCCGTTACACCGCCTCGGTTCGCCTTTGAGATGATCTAACGTGTTTGTGACCCAATGCGATGCACTACATATTACTACACCAGTAATAAGTAGTGGTGAAGAGGAGAAGAAAGTGACATAGCAGCTCCGGTGAGTGTTTGAAGCAGCTAACTCAGCTGATTGACTCCGCTGCCGCATGATGCGCACACACACAGCCATGTGTTTTACTGTAATGTGCAGTTTTTTGGCTGAAAACAATAACAAGAGTGTGATCAGCTGTTGTGTGGCGTCAGCGTCTTCTGCCTATTTGTGAATATGCATAAGTAGGCCCCAAAACTGCCTGTTTTCAGAACTGCTCAGAAACTCACTTTTCAGAAGGCTAAAACTCTGGAAAATAAACCTCAAATACTATGTAGTTGTAGTTCTTAGAACAAATGGAGATACTTTGGCATAATTCCGCCCCTTTAAAGTCCAAAGTCATGATATCTCTGTGTTTGACTTATACGAGGTCTGAGCTTCTCTTACCTTATGTTTGAAAATGTTATTGTAAACCATCACTATTTTGTGAAATGTCCGAATGAACCAAATATTATTATGATCACACAAGCATATCAGTGCTGATAAATGTTCAGTTTGGTAGTGCTAACATGTGAAGTCAGTAATATCAATTTTTCTTTATTCAGGTCCATTACCCCTTAATAACATGATGTGACCTGAACTATGGGAACATGCAGCTTCTTAATATTATTTAAAAAATATAGTTGGAACCATATATACAGTATTTGATGATGCTAATGAGTACATTTTTTTTTTTGTTTTTACAGTGAATTGGCTACTTATAGTAAGAAGGAAATTAGCTTGTTTCTCAGGGAGAATCTTTTTGGTGTTTATATGTTCTCACCTTGTTGCATGTGTAAATGTACCTTATTAAAGTTAAAAAAAAGAAAAAAAAAAGGTTAAAATCCCTTCAAAATAAAAGCACAATGTTTTTTTCTTGGCATTATTTCAGTAACCAGGGAAAACCCATACTGGAAATGTAGTTTTTAAATTGTCAAAGCAGACCTGTTTTAAATTAAACTTTCACACTGCAGTTTATATGAACACCATTGACGATATATTACTCTGTATAATTATACAGACAACTTTTACTAAGAACCTTTTGAGTATAAATCAATTTGAAAACAGGAAAAATATCTGCATGACTAAATAAATGCCTAGAGCGAAAATTGAGCAGATATTATTCAAAGTCTGTCTCACCGACTAAGGATTTGGAAATAGTTATTTTAATTGCATACTTATTTAAAGTACATGTTGACGGAAAATCAAAGCTAATAATGCTCGTAACACATGCCAGGAAGCAGGATGAATGTATTGACAATCACTCATAACAATTCTGACTGTGAGAGGACCAGAACATGTTGCTATCCATCACTAAAAAAGGGTCAAATGATGTATTGATTTACCTACTTTTATATAACCGGTCACATTATCATTCTGTCCTCCAAAATGGTCTCTTTTATTTTCCAGCGCATGTGAAAAATGCCGGTGCTTGTAAAATTTACTGTCTAATTTTGACAGGTGAAGCCTCCTCCTGCTCAGCCCTTTGGGACACTGTCAGGTGAAAATGGCCACGGCATTAATCAAAGCAGACTTTTACTTTGTGACAAAGCGTTTTGTTGAACACTGACTTCCTTTGCATCAGTGAACGCTTTTAGCTAATGCATCAACTCTCTCTGACAGCACAAACTGAGAGTAAAACCAGAAAAAAAAATATTTTGGCTTTTTTATGACAGGATATGATGCATCAAATTATCTGATATTCCCAAAGCACATGTGTCAAAATGAAAGTCAGGGGTGCAAATGCATTCTTTTAGTTTAGAGCATCCGATACATCCTGGCTGAGAAAGTAAAAATGACAGAGAAAACAGGAATCATTGTGTAAATTACCAATTAATTTCGTTTTTGATATCTCAGCCCCACCAAATACATAAGTTTAATGAAACTCTACTTTATTTTCAGAGCTCACAGTCTCCCTGTACTTATATCACATGATGGCAGTCATATTTTTAAATCTTAAATTGTTTTAAGAAATTTCTGCAAATGATTGCAAAAAATGTCACCAAATGAAAATAAAAAAAAGCAAAATCAAGGAAAATAAAGTGAATTTAAGTTTAAAGTCATTTATTACTTGGATATTATCAGTGCCTTATGTACTTTACATATAATTTCAAACTAGGGCACATTATTATTGAAAACAGGATTAGGGTGTATTAATTAATTGGGTAATTGATAATTAATTACATATATGCCTTGATTATGATTGCAATTTCAAAAATGTGTTACTGTTGTAATCATAATTACATTGTAATTAAGTTTAGATAATTGACTTTGTAATTGTAATAGGCATGAGAATTCTATAAAAAATGTTGATTACAATTTAACGCTAAACTGAGCAACCGTGTTACAGTTCTATGTACAGTTCTACACATATGTAGTTAACAATTATTAAAATATGTTTCACGTCAAGCTTTCACACATTTTACCATTAAAAAAAAAATGAAATCGAGGAGTATACGACATAAAAAAGGCTCAGATGCCCACACCAAAAATATTAAAATCTATATTTTTATTGATTAGGTAATCAATAGACCTGAAATAAATTAGATAGATTTGTTTTTAGTGTATTTTACAGCTGATTTAGGACCCGTTATTATTAGAGATGCTAACAGAAAGCTAGCGCAAGAGGAAGGTTAACTCTAATTAGGTTATTTATTTCAGGCTCAGTACATGTGATTAATTAGTAATTGAGAACGTATTTGTAATTGACTTTCTGAGGATAAAAAATAATTTTAATACAATTGTAATTAGAAAAAAATGCTGGTGTACTGTAATTGTAATTGACTTGTAATTGAACATGGTTAATTGAAAACATAATTGTAATTGAAAAAAAGTAATTGACCCCAACCCTGGTTAAAAATGCTTGTTTTCCTGACTAAAATCTAGGGCCCATTTGATTTCACACTGGTCAGTTTTTGGCCCCTGATTAAAATGAGTTGATCACCTCTGGCCCTAAACAATGAGTATCAATAGCATCCTCCATACTAGAGAAGTGAAAGAGGTCCCAGTTTGGACCATTGACTCTCTGCATGCAAACATCTAATTATTGATGATGATAATAGGCTTTTTCGCCATAAGAAAAGCAGAGGTGCAGCTTATAATAAAAAAGATTGCTCAGTGTCCCTCAAAGGCACATTGAATGTCTCGTCAAGCATGAATGACCACATAGCTTTCTCAACCAAAATCAGGCACAGTAGATGTAACGTTGTTTACTGTGACTCAAACTGTGTCATAGTAAACAACTCAAAAATAGAGGTCTAAATGCCAAAAAACATCATCAGTTGACTATGTTTTGTCTCGCCTTGTTAGAAGCTATAATTTGGTTCAAAGCATTTATATAAGTATTCACTGAAAACAGTTCTGCTTGTACTAGTATTGTCTGCATTTGATTTCAAGTATCCTTGTTAAATCAAACACCAAGGGCCTCATGTACAATGAGCGTGAAAATATAGTGTTTGTTCTTTTCCATGACAATATCAAGTTGTATCATATGTTAAATGTGCATGTAAATGCACAACTTCAGATGTGGCATATGGATATTTCTACAGCTATTGATGCTTTTGCCGACATTAGTGGTGATGCTGGGAAATTGCTGATAATGAGAAATCAGTTCTAGCTCAGTGATAGTGCCTCTACTTCATCATCATCTGTAACATTCAGTTAAATTACTCTGCTCCTGCCTTTTAATGATAGCAAACAAAGGTTATAGTGTTCTTTCCATGTAGAGGGAACAAGGGGATGTCGACAGGGAGGGGCCGGGTACTCAAACATATATCCTTGCTTCCATGTTGATTCTGAATTTCAACAGAAATGGTCTTGGGTTCATGTATAAGCACATTTGAACAATTTAATGTGTACAGTAAGTAAGTAAGTAAGTAAGAGATTTTTCAAAAGCAGCTAAAGACTTCTTCTTTTAAACAGGCTTTCCAGAGCCATTAGAGCTGCTTTTATGATTGTGTTTTTTAATGTTTTGAATTTCATCGTGTTCACTGTAAAGCACTTTGTGACCTCTGTCTGTGAAAAGCGCTATATAAATAAAGTTTGCTTGCTTACGTACTGACTGTGTAGGGCGTATTCTTCATTTAATCGTAAACCATTTTTCACATCAACTTGCAAGGTTTTGTGTGTTTTAGAAGGATATTATTGATTGATTTAGTGGTCAACACTGAGACCTTTTAAAAGCTGCTCTGTTTTTCTTTAATTAGTTGTTAATTTTGTACTCAGCTGCTCTGATACTGTAAGTAGCTGTACTTTCACTTGTGTGTATAGATACAAAGCATGGTCACACTATATTTGAAGTTAAGATACATAACGCTGACAATATGCTGCTATTAGCATGAATAAGGTGTCATGAAGACTGTCATTAAGTGTTGTGCGCTAAATCATGACACCTTTGGAGCTATGTTGGCATTTTTTGGGTTAGATGGAGGGTGTAGGGGGGTTAGATAGTGTTAGGATAACAAAGGGTTAGGGTAATGAACAACATTTAATGATAGCCTTCATGAGACCTTATTCCTGCTAATGGCAGGTGTCATGTGATAATGATGGCAGCGTAATGTCAGCCTTTTTGTATAAAACTTCAAGTAAAGTGTAACCCAAAGCATTACATAGATTTTAACAGTATTTACATAGGGATTAATTGTTATTTTTGGATTCCACTTCTGTTATATTTAAATCTAAATAAAGCCGCTGCTTTAATCAGATTTAGTGTGTAGTGCCACTGCTTAAGCAAAGAGGTCTTTAGGCTCAAACATACTCGGGCGGACATCAGCAAACGGAGTCCCCCAGGCCAACTAACTGCAAAGCTCAGATTTTACTACCGCACGGACTTCGCGTACGTGGTGTCACACAAAACACTGCTCGGCATTTTATCGACCCACATTAAATGTAACACTGACCTGTATTTCACCCGCCTGGTGAAACAGAGCAGGAGAGATGAACACAAGCTTAGAGGAGAGACTGGCAGACGAGCTATGAAAGTACAGACACCTTTAAATCACGTCCAGAAGTACATGACTACAGAGGAGCGCTAAGAATTGTGGGACATGTAGGGTTTTAATGAAAACTATTATGCAGTTATGCGCATGAATACAGACTCTCTCGGCCCAGACCAAACACAGGAAGTGTTGAGAATCAAAGAGAGCATGGCATTGTGGGTGGGCAGGATAATGGCTATGGGGCGAAACTAAACATCAAAACTACCAAAACCACGGCAATTTGTTGCTGCTCCATTGTTGAATGTGGTGAAAGAAGAGATGAGAAGACTGATTTCTATGCACGCAATTATTCACTTGCTTTGACCAATAGATGAGACCGTCATATTCTTATTCTGAGACTCTAACGTTGTGGAAGTACCGTCAGGCAAGAAAAATCCACTAATTCCCATAAACTCTCTCTACACTCTGATCTTCAGGTAATTTCAAAAGCCACTTAAGGTTTGGGGGTTGGTACTGGTTGATTCTGCAGAAAGATGGCTATAGTTTGTTGGCCAACTACTCTGTCATTGCTAATTGTTTCCATCTTATATTAACATTGATATTTTATTGTAAGCAAGTGTGTAAGTGTTTGTTAATGTGATGACTGGACAGTTTCTGTCTGAGCTACTGTGTGTGTTGTCTGTTGCACTATATTTAATTTAGATTTTTGGGGGCAGTAATGTACAACGCCTTTGGTCTAGGACAGGGGTCTGCAACCTTTACTCTCAAAGGAGTCATTTGGCCTCATCTCACCTGGATTAAAGTCCTTTCGGAGCCAAAAAAGAAAAACCGTCTTAATGAAGACAATACAGTATATTGAGTTCTATACAAATAAAATAATATAAAATAATGTTTGATTTAATTTAATTTGATTAAACAAAACAGTATCTTGCAACTGCAACATGATTTATTTTTAGGTTGACAAATTGTTATATCATGATTGTATTTGTCAATATTCATTAATAGCCTATGTAAGAAAATAACAACTATTTATTTCAATATTTTTTTTAAAGCTACTGTATAGGGAGCCATTGCTAAAGAGTCAAAGAGCCAAATGAGGCTCTAGAGCCGCAGGTTGCTGACCCCTGGTCTAGGAGTTATGTGAACAGTTGGGATGAGGTAAAAAGCCAAGAAATTTATTAATTCATTTAACAAATGGACAATCAATTCAAAAGAAGATTACAAGGTACAAAGGGCTATGCAAAAGTTGTCAAACAAAAACCCACTGCTACGGCAAGTGGATCAAAGTCAAAAGTTCTAACAATCAAATGCCCAACCCAGCACTTCACACACAAATCTGTCAATGCAACAATGAAATGAGGCAAACCGCTAGTCAGTTGCCCTGAGTGAGGATGAAATGGTCCTTTTATCTGTTAAGGATGGTTGAAAATTATTATTTGGAGGCTGGTCGGGTGTTAAGTTGGAAGTTGAGACAGTTTGTTTTGTATGTAGGTGGAATCTGGAAAAGAGGCAGGAACCAATCCCGGGTGTGCACTGACATAGCCTTTTTTGCATACAAAACACACACAAGGTGAGCTTTTTTTAAATTTATTTTTTCAAACAATTAATGATCTGTGCTGAATAGGCTTTGGTGAGATGTGCTGGGAGACTGCAATACTCATGTAAACAAACTCATTTAAGCTCCCGCCTCTCACTATGGAAAGTCTAGATACTCTATATATCAAAAAACCACCAGAGACTATATAGTGCATAGAAATAATGTGTGAGCTAAAGAGAAGATAAAATTAGACTCACTACGGGTTTGGACATAGTTATTATCTAATTCAGCTTTATGAAGAAAGGAGCTCTCACTCTGCAGCTTTAATGCACATACAAAGAAAATTACCAATCCCCCACAGGAGGATTACTACTGTAACATATTGAGAGGAAAAAAATTACGACAGTTTTTTTGTAGTTCTCAACATATCTACAGTGTTTTGATTTGTTTACTTATTTTTGTCTCTCCCAAACCCAAGCTCCCATAACATGATTCCTCTCTGCTACAGCAGTCATTTAGTGGGTTATATGCAATGATCAAATATTCAAACAACTTCTAGCAACTTTTGAGACAGCAAACGGCAACTTTCCTTACTGAGGAACACACCATCGGCCAACCTATTAGTAATTTGACAGTATAGAGGGTTTTCATGGCACGTCCTCAACCCGGATATCGCCATTTTGAAACTATGCAGCAGGTTTACAAACAGCACACACACACAAGCAAATCAGAATTTTCGAGAGGAAATGGTGAAATATTGCCATGTTTCTGGCTGTACAAATTGGTCAGACCAAGTTTTTATAGACTTTGAAAACTTATAACAAATCAGGGAGAACAATGTCTGATTTTAGAGTCAGTAGTTCTACATCAGGAGAGCAGTGTAACGATGCACTCAACTCCCGATACAATTCGATTCATAATACTGGGTTCACGATATTATTCTCTCATGATTTATTTTACAAAATGGGACTGTAGACAAATAATGACTGAAAAATATATTTATATTTTTTTTTGGAAAAATACTGTACTATTTTCCTTTTATTTTTCATTGTCAAAAGAATCATTTGATAAACTATTCAAAACAATGCAATTTAACTAAAATTAAATCTTGAATGAAGGAGAAGCCTATTAATTTAAATTCTGGTTCTATAGTAAACAATGCAAAACTGCATAAACATTCATTGCATTGTATTTAAGTCAGATATTTGTTTAGATCAGCAGAGGGCGCTGGTAACCCAGTGGTCGGTTGGCATGTAGTTATTCTAGTAGTGAAGAAGAGATGCTATGCTAGCAGACAGACCTAATAGAAAAACAATATTCTTTTGGTGCTAAAGGGGTAAGGAATCATTTATGAACATGTTTAAGAGTAGATGGCAGCCAGAAAGAAAGTAGTAGTAGATTCCGCCCGCAGCCTACACTGTTTAACAAGAGAAGGATAAATATATAGCGCCCTTTGCTGTTTAAAAAAAGTACTGCGATTCAATTTTCAGAATATCGATGTGAACCGTGATACCTATGAATCGATTTTTAACTGCCTTACAATTAATCGTTACATCCCTACTAACCGACTCCTCTGGAACGGATGGTTTCAGCCACATTTTTGTAAGAAATATAACGCAGCAGTCCCTAATCTCCTGTCTTGCATTTGAATCCAGCTTCAGGTAGTCCAGTTTGTTCTCCAGGGAGCGGACATTAGAAAGCAGGATGGAAGGAAGCGGCGATGGGGGATTAGCTTTTTGCTTGGTTGCTAGCCCCGCTCGGCATCCCAGGTGGCTGGATGTAGCCGGTGCAGCAATCCAAAGCTCGAGGTCCAGAGTAGTTGCATCGAACAGACTATAACTGTTTGATTTGCCTAAATCTAAGATTGCCTGGTGGTCGTATACTGTTTCAGAGTAACTACGCTGCAGGTTCACTGTGAAATTGTTAGAACTGACTGAGTTATCTGGCGATATACAGTATATCTGTTGCTAACGCAAGCCTCTGCAGCCGCAGCCAACCTCCAAACTTCTATAAGATTTAAGGTCTTCTGCTGTGTTGGGCTTGGTTAAATCCAGGTAGTTGACAATATCAGAATACATATTAGACAAAAGACTCTCCAGGTCGTCACTGATCCAAGACGAGGTATCCAACTTGTATGGATCTGTACCACCAATTAACCATATTATTTCCAAATATCAGCCCTTTCCTGTGGACAAGTCCTTCCCTGTATGCTTTTGCATCTATAATGCATTTTGAGGAGCTTTTCTGTGATTTATCTATCACAGAGTACACCTCTGTGCGCCTCCAACATGTAGTGTCAACATCCGCTTACCTCCAACATGGCCACACATCCGGGTTACTGCCCAGAAAGTGACGTCGGTAAAAACCCTCTACAGAGTACATTAAGTATTATTGAACTGAATTGAATTTGAAATCATTTTGTCAGTCTTCAGAAAAACAAAACGGAACAAACAGCACTCAATTGTTTAATTTTTAAGCCAAAAGGGTGTAGGTTGAAGCAAAGCTTATACCTATTCCATCACAACAAAACAAGGTTCTCTCGATAATCACACACAAAAATGTTGGTATCCTTTCCTTTTACATTCCCCTAATAACTATTTTTACCATATACATTAAATATGTATGCTGCACAAGTTTTATATACACAGTTTATACATGCATATCAAACATACATACATACACATGAATGTACATAACATTACATCACTTTAATATTATACTGTTTCACATCTACAACACAAATGTTTAATAATAATTGATCTTTATGTGTAATTCATACAAACGTTGTTAATTACCCGGGTTTTAGATGACCTGCCATGTAGGAACCAACATGATGTGTCTGTATTCACACATATTTCATTGCAGAGTATACATTAGATTGCTATAGCTCAGTGGTTCCCAATATTTTTAGTCTTGTGTACCCCCTTTGCATTTTGGTCAAATTATGTGTACCCCTTCTTCATATCATAAGTACCCTCCCCATAATTTCATATGCTTTTGCATTAGTGGAACAGTAGTCTCTCCTAAGCCCCTAATTGTGTCTTGAAAATTGGTTCCTTAAGGCTTAATCTACAAATTAAAGACAATGAGTGGATTTTAAAGGTGAATTCGACAAAAAAATACCATGCAACTTTACGTGATTACTTCAGTAGTAAGTACTGTAAATACGATCTCCTTTGTAAAATGTAACTAACTATTGTCTCCTATTGTGAGTAGTGTGATACAATGGCCTCTACAATACTAAATTATCCAATTTCATTTTCCACTTATTTATGAATTTACTTAACAGGGACATTGCAATTCAACATAGCTACAAAATAAATGTGCAGCTAATGTGATGCACATAACTAATGCTACTTTAGCTATAATTTCTTGTAATTTATCCTTTCAATAAATTACAGGAAAATACAGTATTTTATTTAGCAATACTACTGTTAGTTTGTGGTGGATTTGTAAAAAAAAAAAAAATAGCCTAAAAAGAAACTAGGTACATTTCCCAGATTTTTTTTTTTTATATCAATTGTGAAATCTATCCAAGTACCCCCTGTAATTTACTCCTGTACCCCTGTTTGGGAACCACTTCTATAGCTGCAGTGGACACTGAAACTGCCACCATATTCATTATATGTTTTTTTTTCTTTATGTATGACAGTCAGGTGAGCCTCATTATATTGGATATTCTAAAAAAAAAAAAAACAACTAAAAAAACCAGCATCTTCTGGGGCATCATGTGGGGTAGTTTGAGGTGCAGGCTGCCCAGTGACTTGCTGGTGACAAGTAGTGAGGGAGAAACGACTCAGTGGATTCCACAACTGTCACTGTTCCCTCGCTCTGAAAATGTGAAGCATTTATTCATTTATGGACAATAATGATTTCTGCTCGCCAACGGTGTTGGAAGATTAGTCTGATCTGTGTGTGATTGCAGTGACCTGTTTGAAGGGACTTCGTCAAATAAATCACGCTTCTTTCATTTGTTGCCATACTGTAAATTAATGGAATTCAATTCTATGCTTAGTAAGATACATGATTGCTGCCGCTACATTTCCCAAGCAGCCCACATTTTCCTGAGTTAAGTCAGGAAGGAGTCCATCACGTGGTGTGCGCTGAGAGTGCATTGTGTGCCAATCCATCTGGACTGGTGGGTTAGGATTTCACAACTGGGACCTTGAGCGACAGAAGCCTGATTATTCGGATTGATTCAAAACCCAGCTGGTTGATTCCTCAGGAGCTTGCAGAATGAGCCCTGGGAGCATAGATATGGCCTGCACAGTCCACTCGTCCATCTGGCGTCCTCGAGGGATCACTTCAGAGAACTGGCTGTGACACAGTGTAATCCCAGTCCCTTGACCAGTTTGTCCCTCCCGCCCAAGGCCAAGTCTGTGGCTGTCTGTCCTAGCCTCACAGCTAAAATTAGCGCTCAAATCATCAGAGATTACCAGCAGCTGTTGGATTGGTCCTTTTCTAAATTTTGAAATCTCTATGACAGGAGTCACCAATCTGGTGCCAGTAGGCATCAGGTTGCCTAGTTAGTGCCCAATCCTTTTGCAGGCCTGATCCTTTCAAATTCTTCCAATGCATGTGCATAAACTACGTCACTTCCTTCACTTGCAATCTTCATGACAGAGCTCCTGGGACGTGTTATTTCAAAGTGAACAGACCATACGACGTTCGTTAAATATTTTAATAGAACACGTAAATATGGGACTGTGTTGAAGTGTTTTTAATTGGTTATTTAAAAAAGACAAAAAGTAAAAACCACCGCAAGACGATAAATACAAAAATGGATCAAAACACAATACACACCATTGACAATCCTCTCAGTTCTCACAAAACAAAAAATTCTAATTTGTCTTAAATAGCAGGGTTTCAACCTTTTAAATAGAACATAAACTGCCGTAAAATAGGGCAACCAGATGTAGAGGCGTTTCGTGCACGCGTAGAAAAGATCAGAAAGGATCAGGCCCGCGAAAGGATTGGGCACTGACATGGATCTTGTGTGGGGCCCTCAGGAGCTCTATCTAAAATCTGATTTGCTTTCCAGGATTCACATTTACAAAGATAAATTCATATGAGAGATGTAGTTAGTACTTAGTAGAATTAAATACTGCTGCACGTCAAAGTTTTAGTATTAAATTAACCATCTTAAATGTTTATTTTTACTGAAACATTGAGACAAATGTTTTCAAGTGTTTTAGATTTGGTGTATGGTCAGTGGTATATATGTATATATATATATATATATATATATATATATATATATAAATTTTTATTACATGTAGACAATAACATGGACAATACTGCCAAACAACTATGCTTTAATGGACACTTTTGGTCTTTGTGACTGGTCCGACACACAATCAAGGTCACACTTGGGATCTGATTGTCTCTAAAGGTGTTGAGATCTCTGCTGTTGATGTAAGAGACTTAGCTCTATCTGATCATTTCTGTCTTTTTTTTTTTTTTTTTATTTAGACACTGTAACATCTGTTCCCCTACTTCTGTGTGTTTTAAGAAAAGGTACATAAATGACAACACAAGTGCACAGTTTATGGAAGCCATAGCAATGACACAGACCTTGAGTGCTGAGACAGTAGATAATCTCTTGGATTAGTTCATTACAAAAGTCTGTAATGTCATAGATGTGGTGGCTCCAATCAAAACTAAGAGAAAACCAAATATGCAGAAAACACCTTGGAGGAGGACTGAGATAATGCAGAATTTGAAATACGATCAAACTTTTTTAAAACTGTTGTAAAGTAAATTGTCACTGATTTGTATCAGATAATTAACTGCTCATTCCAGTCAGGCACCGTACCAAAATCCCTGAAAGTAGCTGCTGTGAAACCTCTATGGATAAAGTGAACACTGGATGCCTCTATACTGGCTAACTATAGACCAATCAGCAACCTTCCATTCATGGCCAAGATCATGGAGAAGGTGGTCTTCAACCAACTGAGTCAATTCTTAACCTTCAACAAAATATTTGATAAATTTCAGTCAGGCACTGAAACTGCTCTGATCAAAGTGATCAATGACATAAGGTTAAACACTGATTCAGGAAAAGTATCTATTCTCATTTTATTGGATCTAAGTGCTGCATTTGACACTGTACATCATACAATTTTGTTGCACAGATTGCAAACGTGGGTTGGACTAAATAGAAAAATTATGCAATGGTTTAAGACCTATTTGGGGTGGGGTTCTCAGGGCTCTGTTCTTCAACCCCTTCTGTTTAGTCTTCAAATGCTTCCTTTAGGACAAATTTTACAGAACTGTAAGTTGATTATCAGAGCTATGCAGATGACACAACAATATCTATCACTGAACCCAGATGACTAGAGTCCCACTGAGGTGTTGTGTTACTGGATGAGTAAAAACTTCCTTCAACTAAATCATGACCAGATGGAGGTAATTTTCTTTAGTAACATCAAGTACTTTCAGTCTTGATCTTTAAAAGCTAAAGACCAAGTCAAAAACCTTGGTGTTCTGATTGACTCAGATCTTACATTCAGCAGTCAGATCAAATCAATCACAAAAACAGCCTTCTACCACCTAAAGATCATCTCCAGAGTGAAAGGTTTAATGGCTCAGAAAGCTCAGGAGAAACTGGTCCATGCTTTTATCTCCAACAGACTGGACTATTGTAATGGTCTTCTGACAGGAATCCCCCAAAAGAGCATCAAACATCTACAGCTGGTTCAGAACGCTGCAGCTCGGGTCTTAACCAGAACAAAGAGGTCAGAGCACATTACTCCAGTTTTAAAGTCTTTACACTGGCTCCCAGTCAGCCTCAGAATAGACTTTAAATTTCTGCTGCTGGTGTATAAATCTGTGAATGGGTTTGGTCCAGAATACATCAGTGACATGTTAGTCAGGTATGAACCCAGCAGGTCTTTCAGATCTATGGACACAGGTCAGATAGTGGAGCCCAGAGTTCACAGCAAACATGGTGATGCTGCGTTTAGTTGTTATGCTGCAAAGAAGTGGAACAAACTGCCAGCAGAGCTGAAGTCAGCATCCAATGTGAACATTTTTAAATCAATGTTTCTTTTTTTCTATTGCTAATGATTGAGAAGAAGATTTTTGGTCAAGTTGTTGTTGATGTAATGTGTTTGTTGATGATTTTAAATGTGTTTTTTTGCTGCCAATTTTAAATGTTTTTTTTGCTGCCAATTTTAATGTTCTTGATTTTAAGCTGTACTTTTTGATCATGTAAAGCACATTGAGTTGCCTTGTGTATGAAATGTGCTATAGAAAATAAATTTGCCTTGTGTGTCGCTTTTTTTTTGGTGTTGAATGAGTCATGGTGACTAATCATGACTGACAGGTGTTAAGGTGATTGTACAAACTGTAATTTTCCCCTTCCCCGCCACTAAGCGTTACCTTAACGACGAGCTATTCCATTCACAAAAACAGTGGCATATTTGATTTTTTTTTTCTTTTTCCTTCCTTCATGGGCCCCTTACTGCACATGGGCCCCGGTGCACTCCACCAGTAGCATTGTCGATAGTTACGTCTGTGCCAAAAACCCAAAAGAGGCACGAGAGTGGGGTACAAAACGCAGCAGGACACGAGGAGGTTGACATTCACAATGAACCAGCAATCATTCCAGCTAATTAGTGAGGGAGGCTTGATTAGGAACGGGCCACACCTGAATGCAGAACATGAGGCAGTAAATCACTCACAACCTAAAATCACTGGGAGGTGAAGACATGAGCAGGAATACCTGAGATGCACAAAGACAAGAGTTAACACATGAAACAAGAACTATAACGAAAACTAAACAGAACCAACAAAGACTTACAGAATAAAAAGAAGACCACAAGGGCTACAGACATCTAAAACTAAACAGAACCAGACAGAAACCTCAACATTTCCTACCTTTTTAAGTTACTGCTAGCTTTCCTTATTAGCTTACCTTTTAATTAAAGTGAAACCGTGAAAATGTTGTATTTAAGAACATGCGCGTAGTTTGACCCCCCAGTGGTCAAAAGTTTTCATTACAGTTTTCAATTTACATAATATACAAATATTTTAAGTACCAAAAACACAATGAAGAGGAAATTTAAAAAAGGGAATTTAAAATACAAAGGTTCACGAAATAAAACCAATCAAAAAAGGTTTAAAGGAGTTCAGCAGCGCAATGAAATTTGACCCTCCTACTTCCTGTAGCAGCTCCGAGTTTTGTTTACAACATGGCGGACACTGCGGATGCTCCGTAGACCCATACACTGAGAAAAAAAAGCAGCTGAAGCAGCGAGCGAGAAAACACTGCGATCAGTGCTCGCATGTCTGGATATAAAGCGGTGGATTGAGCGGTTGTTCCAATCTACTCCCCGCTCCCCGACTAAATCAGCATCCATAGGAGCACACATATATTCAGCGTTTAGCAAAGGTGGAGTTAAGTTATTAGAGACTTTCAATGCTATAATCTACGTTGTTGGACTTTGAAATGCTTTTCATCCTTTTTTATCCCTTTATTCTGTCTTTATCTGTTGTGTAATGGAGTTATTTTTAAATGCCAGCAAGTCTATTCCTCCATGTTAAAGCGTATCTCCCATATTAAAGCACATGTATAAAGTGTTATATCATAATAATAATAATAACACTACTTAATTTGAGCAACTTTACGCTTTCAGTCTTTAAGTTAAGAGGGTGCTGAACATTTGAAGTTGCATTTTGGATTGCAGCAGTTCATGTACTGCAGCAAAAATGAAGCAGAAAGTGGCCATCGGCCTGATTTGATCATGAATTTACTACAACATTATTAATTATGTTACTAATGGTTTTTGCATTATTGTTTATGTTACACACATTGTGGTTGGCGTGAATCTTGAGACGTTCTATATAATTATTTTTTTTTTTTTTTTTTTTGTTTGCCCCCCTGGCAAGAATCTCAAACTCTGCTTGTTTACGAGGTGCTTTTTAATCTGGTAGCCCTTAGGACCATACAGTATCTATGAAGTAGCTCACAGTTTCAGAAAGGTTAGTGACTCCTGCTCTACGACATTAAAAAGACTATTGAAAGTTTGGGTAATGCCCCGATTGAACTTTATCACCATTAGCCTCCATTCAATGTTGGTGAAGTGGATTGTTTTAATCTCCTTTTTTCCCAATAGCAAGCCAAGATGGGGAAACAACTGGTTTATTAAATAACCCTAAATAATTGTGTTGTTTCTTATTTTATTATGGATAACTAAACATTTAATAAGAAACTGTTTGAAGTGTCTCACAACAATATCTCATTTTGGACTTTTGCATTAAGATATTTTTGTATGAAAAAAGATTCAGTTCAGCCTGGACATGACAAAAGAAAAAAAAAAAATGTTTAACCATTAAAGGGTGAGTATTATGGAAAAATAACTTTATAATGTTTTTGCTACAGTGATATATATTCCTTGAGCCTCATTCAGAGGGCGAAAGTTGAAAATTAAATTGTTTTATTGCATAATTGTGACCATCACCAGCCCTCCCTAAGGTAGGGTAAGAAACACTTTATTATAGGGAGGATATAAAAAGAGAGGGCAGTGTTACACCTCGGTGAGGGGGAAGGGAACAGGGAAGAAGGGGTTAGAGTAGGAAATGGAAAGGGTGGGGAACAGTTAACTGCTTTATAGTGGGAGTGAGATGTGATGTTATAGTTGTGCATGTTGTGCTTATTGTGTTGTGTAATCAGTTCAGCCAGTCTGGTGACCAGTGTGAAGCTTAAGTATAATGATGGTGGCCGTGAACAGAGGGAAGGAGTGAGTGGTTATACCTAAAACTGGTATTTGGGAATAACGTGTGTAAGGTTAAGCCCAGTTCCAGTTTATCCCACAGCCCAGGACATGCCATTGCATCCATAATCAATGTTTGTGCAAGAACTGTTTCTGCGAACCCAGGCGCCGCCCCGGGTCCGAGATGCAAAAAGAGTGGGGGTCAAGGAGCACCAGGCCACCCCCCACGACTGAGCAGCGAGTTGGATTTTTGCATCCTTATAAGTCACAAGAATGTGAGCTCTCAAACTACCTCACAGGTAAAACAAACTGGGACTGTTTTACAACATAGTCCAGTGTAGATACTATAAGATGGATCTAGCTTACCATAACAGTACTTCCACAATGCTGCAGCACCTGAAAATAAAACATCCTCACGTGAATGCTACATCTGCAAGTGGATTCGGATTTGGAACCTCTACAAGGTAATGCATTTTAGTATGTATTATGAGTCAACAGTGATGAGGCGCTAAAATCTCACTCACAACTTTCCTCTTCACCTCTCCCATGCGTGTGGCCCAACAGAAAGACACACACGTACGCGCGCACACACATACACACATCAAAACATTCCCTCACCACACATAAGGTATTTATAATAAAATTATACTAAATGAGTGAAATAAAACTAAAAACTAAACCATATTCATACAAAAAGTACACAAAATGACAACAGAAATTCACAAAAATATACAAAATAAAATGAGTAAAGAACAACAAAAAACTAAACAATATTTGTTCAAAAATGCTAAATAAATGCTAAATATGGACAAAGCTGCATTCATTAGCATATAGATATACTTATGAGCGAGTTTATTGAATTTGTTGTACAACTCAATGTTTTATTTTTGTCCCCCACAGTATATCACAGCGGGGCATGGACAGCTTTGTCCGGACAGGTCCCTCATGCACTGTGGAGGAAGCTGCAGGTCTTACCAGATGGGTTATAGCAGCGGCTACACCTGTTTTACTTTTTGTATTATTATTATTATTATTATTATTATTATTATTATTATGATAAACCTAAGGAAATAGGTTGTATATTTATTTTATTTCTTTTTTGCCCTGACATTTGTTTACTGTTAAGTTGATGTGTTGAAGTTTTGAAAAATAGTTTTGAATACAATTTTGAGGAATAACTGACAATTGCTTGCTCATTTAAAGAGGTCTTTCATATTTTGTAACACACTATTGATATAGTTGTTTACAAACACAAAAGTGTAATTTATTCGATTAATCGATAAAAAAATCGACAGAATACTGGATTACAAACATATTCGATAGCTGCAGGATTAGTTTAGTATATATCAGTTTCAGTTTCAGTTTTAGCAGCCGTATATCGCCTTGTATCACCTTTGACATGTTTGTGACCCAGTGCAACGCAAATACTATTGTTGGGGTTCTTAGAACAATTGGCGATGGGTGAAATAATACTGGACCTTTAAATTAGATGGCATAAGTTGAGATCCAGAATGCTGGTTGTTTAATTTTGATTAAACAAAGAATTTTTGTGCCTAAACACACACACACACACACAATATTGTTTTATGAACTATTTTCTGAAGCTTGAGTGCACACTTAGACACAGACCAGATCAACATTTCAGACTTCTAACGCATGAGCCTGTCTTCACTTGGCAGACTGCAGCTGTTGCTTTTCCCGCTCTACTTTCCCTGGGATTGCCAGCATCATCAGCAACTCATCAGGGGTTTTTTTGGTACCTTGATTGGAGCCGAGCCCAGACATCACTTCACAGAGTCCGAGTTTGTGCTCTGAAGCTAATCAAGCAACTTTCATGAAAGATACCGCACAGAAAGGAGGGCGCTATCAGAGAGGAATTGCTTCCTGATGATGTCGCTGATTATAGCACAGACTACAGTGCTGTCAGTTTATTATTACATCAACATGTCTTTTTACAGACTTTCGATTATAGCTCGTTCCCCTACTCATATGCCTAAATCCTGAGAAAACTGTCATTATTGGACTGCGACAAGGCTTACTTTACGTAAGCAACTTCTGCTATTCCTCTATCGCAAAGAAAAACAACTCAACCCTGAAGCAAACAACTTCAAGCAAAACTTTCAAGTTTTACATTGTCGAGTGCTAGCTCCAAGGTTAGCCTAAGCACTAAAGCTATGGACACTGAGGAAGCAGCTAACGCCAGTGCAACGGGCCAAGAGAACACATCCAGGCGTCATAATACGGCGGACGAGCCTGGGACCAAGATGGACACCATACTGACTGCAATTAACAACATGAAGTCCAAGCTTTCTACCAGATTTGATGGCTTTTGAATGTGTGAGGAAGAATATCTCCAATTGTGCGGAGCGAGCGACACAGACGGAAACTAGGATCTCAACACTGAAGACGATGTAACCATCATGCTCCAAACAAAAGTAAGGTCTCTGGAAGCCAAAAATAAAGACATGGAAGAGAGGCTAATGGACCTGGACTGGTTAACTTACTCGAGGGAGAGGAGGGCGACAATGCGTGTGCTTTCCTGGAGAGATGGCTTCCTGAAGCCCTGGGACTGGCACCGCTCCGTGCACACAGGATCAGCCCGAGAACTGGAGCCAAAATTAAAGAATGTACATATGATGCCATCCTAATTTCAGATCATGCTCCTAATCTATAGTTTTTCAAGACTCAAAATTGGTTAGAGAACCCCCAGGATGGTGCTTCAAGCAAAAGTGGCTGTCCGACCCTGGCTTTGATACATTTTTAGATGAACAAATACATTTTTACTTCAAAAACAAACACAACTGAAATTTCAGCAAGCATTTGGTGGGAGGCCTTCAAGGCCTTTATCAGGGGCCAAACAATTCAAATTACCAGTGCAAAAGCTAGACAAATGTAAGACAAAGAAGATAAAAACTGATATTAAGATACTGGAGGATAATTACTTCCAATCGGGTTCTGCTGAATCACATCAAAAATTACTCCTGTTGAAAGCAAAATACAATGAGTTTCTGCCTCACGAGCAGCAGCAAGCCTGCTCCACCTAAACTATCTTTCTATGATCAGGGTGAAAAATTTCTACTCTGCTCACCGCACTGGATGCTACAAAAAAACAAAAAACAAAAAAAAAAAACAAAAAACAAATTTGAAACAAAGAACAAAAAACCAAACAAATAAATAGAAAAGTATAGTTACAATAATTATAATAATTTAAAAAGTAATAAAGATAAATATGTACAAGGTAGAAAAGTTAAATATAAAGTGTATTGTGCATAGTGAATTATTTACAGTTCTATCGAGTCTGATGGCAGAGAAAAAGAAGGAGTTCCTCAGTCTGGTGGTCCTGCATTTCACACTTCTGTACTTCCGTCCTGAGGGTAGAAGTGTGAACAGTCCGTGTTGGGGGTGTGTGGGGTCTTTAATAATGAGTGGAGTCCTATTGATCTTCACTATGATGCAGCTGTAGAAGTTGGTGGGGACTTTTCAAATTTCCTCAGCCTCCTCAGGAAATACAGCCGCTGTTGAGCCTTCTTCACCAGCTGTGTGGTGTTGAGGGACCAGGTGAGGTCCTCTCTGATGTGGACCCCCAAGTATTTTATACTGCTCACCCTCTCCACTTCCTGTTCCCGGATAGACAGTGGCTGATGAGAGCTCCTTTCATTTCTCATGTCCACTATCATCTCCTTGGTCTTGTCCACGTTGAGGGAGAGGTTGTTCTCCTCACACCATGTCATCATACTGGCGGCTTATCAGCGTGACGCCCCACTTCCTCCGGTGAGGTCTGGGTCTCACCCGGGCCGTCAACCCATCCGACGTGCCCCCCAGGTACCTAGCAGGGAGGCGGGTTCAATGTCTCCAGAGCACACGCGTTATCCTCGTCTTAAGGGCAAAGAGAATATATATTGGGTGTCGCTGGCTGAAGTTTGGGAACCCCTGCTCTATGGTCTCTAAGAGAGCGCACACACACGAGAGTGCCACTGCCGCCTATAGTAATGGATGTGCAATTGCACTTTATTACAGCAAAAAAAAGTGTGTTCCCCAGAGTCACACTCAAATAGGGGGGTACACCCCCCTATTTGAGAAGGGCTGTGTTAAGGGACTGGCTCAACATCTCACAGTGATGGCCCGGGAGAGATTTAACAATTGACCCTCCGATTATAAGCCCGCTTATTTAACCACTAGGCCACTACTTCTCTTGTAGATATGTTTTTAATATACAAACAGCGTTGACAAGTATTTTCATCAAACTCCTTTTCAGACTACAACTACTAATTTCCACATCACATCAAGTTAGTGGAGCGGCAGAAAAAGGTGTAGGGGTTATTGACCTTATGGTTCTGATGGTTTCCTACACAGTGTTGGCAACTAGTCAACCTTGTTACTATATTTAGCAGCTTTTCAGACACCCTTAGTTAATTTATTTAATGAAAAAAGTGACTATGACAAATCGAGGGACTTTCTCTGGCGGTCAGTTCTCCTACCGTGTGCCCCCCAGTCTGGCCCCGTGCACCTTAACCAACCATTGGACCCATTAGTAGTCTACCTCTATCTAAGACTTTTCATGAACTCTGCTTCCCTGCTTATAATTCTACAAAGTTTTCTATGTCACTAGAGCAGCATACTTGTCTTGCCACCATTAGCATCAAAGAAATAATTTCATATAATGATGTAATTGATGATTTTACATGATAAAAGGCTCAAAAGTCCATGTTGTAGCAAGCAGTTCTTAGTGTCTCAAAGTCAGTGGTGGCTCCTGACAAATTTCTCAGTGGGGGGGGCAACTGTTCTGATGATGACTAAGGTGACCTGTTATATGGGAAAATTAATAGGCAGCAAGACAATTGCCACATCTTGTTATTTTCTGGCCAACTTACTCTTCGTAGCAATACCAAATGTAACAGCTACAGAGAAAAATTACATCCAGGAGTGTACAACCAATTACATTAACGTGGCTCTACAAATGAAGATCAACAGAGAAATAAACTGTGAATCTGTTTACCTTGAGATATCTTTGAACATGGACGAATACGTTTGCTTTACCAAAGGGGACTACAGATAAGTCAAAATCATTAAAAAAAAAGATTTATTTGGAGTTCTTTAAAGTAGTTATTTTAATTACAAATAGTTTATATAAATCCAAATAAAGTGGTAGTGCATTCATATTGCTCAACGTTGCACTGTATTTGCAGGAACAAACAGTAAATACAGCATATGTACAGATTGCAGTTAATCCAGGATACCCCTGGAATGATGCCAGTCCATCACAGCACTGCACACACACGCACACACTTGCTTTGAGTAGAGGCGGTTGGTCCTCTCTCCAGTTCATCCCTTGTCAGTAAAGCGGGAGACGGCGTTTCTCTGTTTTGTTTTCACAGGTGACTGTTGATGCTTCCAAGGTTAGTGCAAGGCAGTAGGCTGTTAAGTGCACAATTAAATGTATTGAGGACATTGGCGATTGTCTATTTGTCATGTTTGTGGGGAACTGGGGTGTCACTCATCTTCCTCATCAGGAATTCACCTGCTATAGTAAATTCAGTTTCTTTTTTTTTTTTTTTTTTTTTTTTTTTTTTTTTTTTTTTTTTTTTTTTTTTTTTTTACCTTGTCTGCACATGCTTTCGAAGGTTAACACTACAAGAAGTGCAATCTTTTGACAGCAATGCATATTTTATTATTGCAATTAAATAAATTTATTTATTTCATTGCATAATTGTGACCGTCACCAGCCCTCCCTAGGGAAGGGTAAGAAATACTTTATTAAAGGGAGGATGTAAAAAAGAGAGGGCAGTGTTACACCAAGGTGAGGGGTTGGAGGGGGGTGGGGAAGTTAGCAGGGAAGAGGGATACAAGATAGGATATGGAATGGGTGAGGAATAGTTTTAAGTGATGCGATGTGAAATTGTGGTTGTGTATATTGTGTTTATTGTTGTGTTGTCAAGCCAGTTTGGTGACCAGTGTGTGGTTTAGGAATAATGGTGGTGGCTGTGAACAGAGGAAGAGGTGAGTGGAAATTCCATAAAACAGGTATTTGGGAACAACGTGTCTAAGGTTGAGCCCAGTATGAGTGTTATCCCACAGCCCAAGGCCAGTGCATCCATGACAAATGTATTTCCAAGTACCGCCACTGCAAAACCCAAGAGCCGCCCCCGGGCCCGAAGAAGCAGTCAGGCCAGCAGCAAGAGCAGGCAGCCTAAGGGCCCCCGGCGACCACCCCACGGCCAAGCAGTCCCCCGAACGCCCCCAAGATCCCAAGCCGAGAGGCAGCCATCGCCCCCCCATACACACCCGAGAAAGCCCCAAGGAGCCAAGGACCCAGCGCACCACGCCACCGATCCCACCCCCAACCCCCAGACCCCCCACCCCATCGACCCCCCCACCCCCCCACCCCACCCCCGCGCCTAACCCCCCGAGGGGAGGGCCCAGAGAACTCCCTGCCCGAGGCCCCAGCGGAGGAGCCGAAGCCCACACCCAGCAGACGACCAGAACCGCGCCGAACAGGCAGCCAGTGGGCACCCGCCGGCGAGCCCAGAGCCAGCAGGGGCCCGACCCCAGGCCAGAAGGACCCGGAACGGATGCAGCACCAGGAGCAGCCCGCCCAGGGAGGACGACCACACCCCAAGCCGCATAAGGCACCAGGGGGCCGCTGGGAGTCTCCCCGCCGGCCCCCAGGCACCCCAACCTAGCCCCCCACGGCGCCCCAGATCACCCTTCACTGATGCCGCCCGCGCCACGAGCTTCAGTTCTTTTTTTTTTTTTTAAAGCCAGGGCCCCCTCCAAGGGCCAAGCCAGACCGCCCCGCCGGGATGTGGCCCCCTATTCCGGTCCCCGACACCCTACCTCACGGGGCACTGCCCAAGCAGGGGCCGTACCAGTAGGTACGCAAGGGCGCGGCACGCGCCACCCGCCCCGAAAGACCCCCGCCAGGACCGGCCCGGCCAGCAGGCCAAGCACCCCGGGCCCCAGGAGCACCCCCCGGGACCAGGACCCCCCAAGGGCAAGCCCCCGGGCCAAGCCCCCCGGGACGCATCCCCCACCCCCGCCCGGGACCCGGCCACGGCCCAGCAGGACCGCACAGCCCCGGACAGCCCACGGCCAGCAGCCCAGGGCCCGCCGCCCCCCGGACAGCGCCAGCCACGGAGCAGCGCCCCCCGCCGGCCCGCGAGCAACCGGCGATCCCCACCGCGGGGACGGAGGCACCCCAACGGCACACATCAAGTGCGGGACAGCAGCCCCCAGCCAAAGATGCCCCAGACCCACCCACCAGTCCGCAAACGGCAGGATAGACCCACCAGGCGGCCGACAGCAACCTCCACCACCGGAACAGCTAGCGCCGCCCCCCAGTAAACAGCATCACCCCGAGGCGCCAAGCAACCCCGCCCCAACCCCGGCGAGGACACCAGCACCCCCCCAGCACACCCACCCCCCAAACCGGCGAGGCAGGCCGCCCCAGGCCCGCACACCGCGGGGCCCGCCCCCAAGGCCACCAGGAGACAAAGCAAGCACCAAGCCACACCCAAGGGGGAGAGGCACCCCCGCGCCCCACCCGGCCGACACAGCCCGGAAAGACCCCGCAAGGAGAGACCCCGGCAAAGCCCCCCCGAGACCCACCGCCACGCCCGACCGCACCATCTTGATGTGCTTTTGCTCTATGCAGTGGCCCAGCCACCAACAGAGGGGCCAGGCCCCCACCGGAGAGGCCCAAATATGTGTACCAACCCACCACCCTGTTATGGTGCCTCTCCATTCCCCAATGGAGAGGCACTTCCCGATCCCCTGTGTGAATGTGTGTGTTTGGTGAATGTATGGGGTGTAATTAAAAGAAGGGGGATGGAGGGGAGCGGTGCTCCCCCTCCAGCCTCTGTGGATTTATGTGTATGTGGTGTAATAGGCCGGAGGGTGTAAAAGATGATACACCCTCCGGGGGGTGACATGTTGAGATGCGATTAAAATTGGAGGGATTAGTAGGGCAACTAGAGGTGGGAGGGCCGCCCCCACGCCACTACATAGTAACACAGGTGGCGGCCCCCTCCACCCCCAGCCCCACCATCCAGCCCCCCAAGGGTTGGGTATTGGTGTGTGGTGCATTTGTGAGTGAGCCAGACCAGCTGGGAGTGGGGTGAAGTGAACATGTAGGAGGCCTGTCCAGTGTGAGCCGGGCCCGTCCGCGTGGCGGGCCACGCGAGAGGGTAGATGGCGCAGACGGGCAAGTGGCACTGCGGGCCCCGGAACAGCACAGCCGGAGACCCCCCCCCACGGCACCCCCCAGACCGCGCCGGCCCCGCGGAGCACGGCGACACCCCCCACCCCCGGGCACAGCCAGGCACCAACAACATCCCCCGGCGCCCCAGGGGGCGACCCCCGCCGCCCGCCGGCCCGGAGCAACGCCACCCCGCCACCAAGGGGAGCGGCCGAGTGGGGGGGAGGCCCATGCCCGCACCAGGGCCAGCACAGGCCCACCCGGCGCCACGATACAACACTCTCCACCGGGAGGCGGCCCCGGCCCCCCCGACGAGAGAGGACGCCATCCACCGCCAAGCAGGGCCATCCCGCCAGCCACGGACCGGCAAGCCAGAGTACCGAAGCACCCCCAGCCCGGAACCGCCCCCCCCACACCAACGGCGCCAATAGAGCCCCCCCCCCCCACACGGAGGCAATCCCCGACGACCCACGCACCGGCACGAGACACCCCCCCGACGCCAGCACACCCCAAACAACAGCGGGCCCAAGGCCACCAGCCCCGCCCCGCCCAAGGCTGCGCAGCGCCGCCACGAGCCGCGGCCGGTCCCCGGGCAGATGGCCGGAGAGCACCTCCCCGGACACGTAGCCCAAGGATCCGCCCCCGGGGCACCCCCGCCCCGGAATCGCGCCCACGGCGCCCGGTGCACCCAGCCAGCAGACCAGCCAATCCCAACGCGGATCCACCGGGCCAGGAACCACGCGCCGCGCCCCCGCACACCCGCCCAATACGACCCCCGGGGAGGCCCCATAGCACCCCTCACCCCACCCCCTAGCCATAACGTCCACACCCCGGCCATTGCGGTCGTACAAAAAGCCCCCGAGGGGGCCCCGCCTAGCTCGTCGCGCAAGCGACATCCCTAGCAAAGGTGCGCCCCAGGGAGCCAAGCCAAGGACCCGCAAGGGCCGACGGAGCAACCCACAGCCACACCCCGCCACCCAGCAACCCAGGAGGCAATCGCCGACCCCGGGCAGCAGCCACCCCCAAAGCTACCCCCACCCCGGATCCCCCCGGACCGGAGCCAAGGACCCCACCACCCCAGGCCCCCCAACGAGACCACCCCCCAGCCAACCCACCCGGCACGGCACCGCCCGCCCCCCAGGCGGGAGCCACAGCCCCCCCACCAGCGCCCCAGGCCAACGGGAGCCCCCCAAACCCAACCCCACAGGATGGCGGGCGCAAGAGCAAAGGAGGAGGAGGGGGGGAGGACGAGACAGGGGGACAGGGAGCAAGGGGAAGGAGCGGCAGGGGAGCACGCAGGGCCCCAGCCCCAGAGACCAACCAGATGCGCATGCAAGGGGCAACGGCGCCAAATCAAACAGCCCCGGGACCCCGTGAACACCCAGAAGGAATGCACACCCGTGCTGAGGCAACAAGGCACCCCGGCAACCCACCCCAGCCATCCTGACCAAGACCACCCCAGAGGCCCAAGGCGGCCCCGGCCTACAGTTGGGCTAGTGCGTTAGTAAAGAGTGGTGCTGGCAGTCGCTTGCAGGCTAGATCATCAGGCTTTTAAAAATTTAGATTTAATGCAATTAAAAAAGGAGTCCAACGCTCCTCAAAGCACGTTATTTTTTTTTGTTTTCTGAGAGCAGACATCTTTTCCATGGAAATAAATTCTGTGAGGAGATTTTGCCATTGGTTTATGTTTAAGGATTTTTTGTCTTTCCAATTTAGTAATATTGTTTTTTTTGCTATGGCTAGTGCCGCAAGGATTGATTGTGATTGGTTTGCTGGAGGTTGAAGCATTGTCAGGTCTCCAATCAAACAAAGATTTGGAGATAAAGGAATTCTGTAGTCCAAAATGGAGGACAGTTTTTCAGTGATTAGAATCCAAAAGTGTTGAACTGGGGAGCAAAGCCATAAGGCATGTAAATAGGAATCCGCTGTATTCTGGGTGCACTGAGAGCAGATGTCTGTTGCTGAGAAGCCCATTTTATGCATTTTCTGTTGGGTAATGTGGGATCTGTGGAGGACCTTGTATTGAATTAGCTGAAGGTTTGTGTTTTTTGTCATCTTAAAAGTATTACAACAAATTTCTGCCCAGAAATCAGTGCTCGGGGTGATTGAGAGTTCGGCCCTCCCACTTCGCGATTGGTAAGTAATTACAGTTAGTGTTCGAAAGCGCTCTGTATATTTTTGAGAGTTTTTTTGATTTTGTTGAGATTTTTTTCATATATATAGCCAGTTCTGGAGGTTGTAACGTAGTTAAGTCTAGTGGAGTGGTTTTCTTTATTGTCTCTGTTACTTGTAAGTACTGTAGAAAGTTACTTTTATTTATATCGAATGCTTGGGTTAGATTGTTATATGACCTGATCTTGTCATTTTCAAAAAGGTCTTGGAGATGAGTGATTCCACTCTCTTCCCATGTCTTCAGATAGAGTGGTGTTTTTTTATTTTTAAAGTCGGGGTTGTGCCAGATTGGAGAGAGTATACTAGTTTTTAATTGGCCATTTGTGATGTCCAGGGCTTTCCACCATGCAGTCAGTGTGGAGGCAATTAGTGGGTTTTTAAAGCAGTTGTGATGTTTGAGGGTCGCAGTGATAAAAGGGAGATCAGAGAGTTTAATGTGTTTGCAGTCTAACTGTTCTATTTCTAGCCAGGTGTTGTAGTATTCTTTTGGATTTAGCCATTCTGTTAAATATAGTATTTGGTTTGCTAAGTAATAATGCATGAAATTAGGGGCTTCTAAACCACCCTCGTCTTTGTTTTTTTGAAGGGTAGAAAGGCTTATTTTAGGTTTTTTATTTCTAGTATAGAATTTTGTAGTTGTAGAATCTAATCTTTGAAACCATTGTTTTGGTGGTTTTAGTGGTATTATTGAGAACAAGTAGTTTATTTTTGGTAAGATTTTCATTTTAACTGAGGCTATCCTGCCAAGTAGTGAGATGGGGAGATTGTTCCATCTCCGCAGATCTTCTGTGACTTTGTCCAACATCGGATCATGATTTAGTTTAATTAATTCATTTAAGTTTGGTGATATATTTAAGCCTAGATATTTAATTGTATTTGTGGTGGAGGGGTGTTGTGGATTTTGGTGTGCAGGATTCCAAGAGTTTTTTGTCAAAGGGAGGATTGATGATTTTGTCCAGTTAATGGAATAGTCTGATAATTTAGAGAAGCTGTTTATTAGATTAAATACTTCCTCTAAAGAGGATTGCGGTTCTTCCAAATAGAGTAAAATGTCATCCGCGTAGAGATTAATTTTGTGTTCTGAGATGGATGAGTGGATTCCTTTAATAACAGAGTTCTGACGTACAGCTGCTGCGAGAGGTTCAACGAATATTGCAAAAAGCAAAGGTGAGAGTGGACAGCCTTGTCTGGTTCCCCTCTGCAGTGTGAAGCTTTGGGATGTTATTTTGTTTGTGGTTACTGAGGCCTTAGGTTTATTGTACAGGGTGGAGATCCATTGTATGAATGATTCTCCGAAGCCAAATTTGCCAAGGACAGTTAGGAGGAATGACCAGTTTACTCTATCAAATGCTTTTTCTGCATCGAGTGACAAGATTATTGTTTTCTTTTTAGAGTTCTGTGCCATGTTGATCACATTAAACAGTCTTCTCACATTGTCTGTGGAGTGTCTATTTTTAATAAAACCTGTCTGGTCTTGGTGTATAATTGACTGTACTACTTTCTCTAACCTGGATGTGAGTGCTTTGGAAATAATTTTTAAGTCTGTGTTAATAAGTGAGATGGGACGATAGCTTGAGGGTAATATGGGGTTTTTGTCTGGTTTAAGTAACAATTTAATGTTCGCTGTATTCATGTGACCTCCTACATGCCCTTTATTTTTGATCTCTGTTACTACTCTGAAAAATAGTGGAGCCAGCATTGACCAGAAATGTTTAAGGAATTCAGCAGGGAACCCATCTGGACCTGGTGCTTTGCCTGTTGACATGCTATCTAAAGCATTTTGTAATTCTTGTAAGGTTAATGGTGAGTCTAAGGTGGTTTTCTGATCTATAGTGAGCTGTGGTAGGTTTAGTTTATTAAGAAAGGTTTTAATATCTTCAGGGTCAGGGTTTAAATTTGATGAGTATAAGTTTTGATAATAATCATGAAAGATGTTATTAATGTCCTGAGGTAAGTTTAAAGTTTGACCTGCGTTATCAGAAATTGCTGCTATAAAGGAATTTTCTTTACTATGTTTGAGCTGATTTGCTAAATATTTGCCTGATTTATTATTGTAGTCAAAGTTTTTGTATCGTAATTGTTGCAAAATGAAGTCGGTTTTTTTAGATAAGATGATATTCAGATTAAGTTTTGTATTTTGGAGTTTTTCCCATAAAAGTTCAGAAGGGTTAGCTGCGTATTCTTCCGTAAGTTTTTTGATCTTTTCTTCAAGTGTTTTTTCTGCCATCTGTTCCTGTTTTTTCTTAAAAGAAGAGTATGATATAATCTTCCCTCTAATGACAGCCTTGCCAGTTTCCCAGAGTAAGGACGGTGATATTTCCGGGGAGTCGTTTGACAATAGAAAGTCCTCCCATTCTTTTCTTATAATTTTTTCAAATGTACTGTCATTAAGTAATGAAGTGTTAAAGCGCCATAGAGAGGATACTTTCTGATTAGAGTCACACTGCAGGGTGAGGGATATTGGGGCATGATCGCTAATAATTATAGGATGTATTTTAGAGGACATCTTATGTACGATGGAATTATTTGAAAGAAAAAAGTCAATTCGGGAGAAGGATTTATGCACGGGGGAGAAGAAGGTATATTCTTTTTTAGTTGGGTTATTCAGTCTCCATACATCTCCTATTCCAAGATCTTCCATGTAATCCATTAATACTTTAGCAGATCGAGATGGTTTTGTATTTGAGCACTTACTAGATCTGTCCAATGATGTGTTGAGCGCCAGATTGAAGTCACCTCCGATGATTAGAGACGAGTCTGCAGAAAGGTCTGAAAGCTCTGAGAAAATTCTATGGAAAAAATCAGGGTCATCATTATTGGGGGCATATAGATTAAGAATTGTGAAACATTTATTATAGATTACTACTTTGATAATAATATATCTACCCTCTGGGTCTATGACGGAGTTGATTATGTTAACGGGTAACCTTTTGTTGAGAAGAACCGAGACTCCTCTTTGTCTGGAATTGAAACATGAATTATATATCTTGTTAAAATTTGAATCTGTCAGGGATTTTTCTTCTGATTTAAGTAAGTGAGTTTCCTGAAAGAAGACAATGTCTGCATTTAATCTTGATACATAGTCAAATATCTTAATCTTTTTAGCCTGTGAGCGAATGCCACGCACATTCCAAGAAGTTACTGTAAACTGATACATAGAATGAGGTGAGTGTTAGTCCATACAGGTGTGAGCATAAGTGAGAATCTGTGAGCATTTGTGCACTGTGTTGTAAAAAGCTTGGATGCAAGGAAAGAAAGAAGAGGAGACATATTTATCATGCGATAGCACCACGGGGTAAAGGACTGGATTGAATAGGTTAGTGAAAAGCACAAACATACAATGACAACAACCAATATCAAAAGAGTAAAAGGAGCAAGGGGTAATTATAGGAGGTATAGGAGGTGGGGGGTGTTGTGGGTGTTGAGTGAGTGTGAAACAAAAAAAAGAGTGAGGGGTTCGAGACGAGTGAGTTGACATGAGGGTAGAGAGTGTCCTGTGAGAGAGTACGTGCCAAAAAGTGTTTACCAAAATCTAAGCCAATATGTAGCATACATACAAACATACATACACATACGTGTCTATATATACCTATCCATGTTTTTATTTTAGAGTTATTATTATCTTTATGTATTTATTTATTTTAATTATTATTATTGTTATATATATATATACATATATTTTTTTTAATTTTTTTTTTTTTTTTTTTTGGAGTTATCATTATTTTATATATATTTTCTCTATTTATATATATATATATATATATATATACACATATACATACATACATACATACATACATACATACATACACACATACACATACATATAAACATATATATACATATATACATAGACATATATATACATATATACATACACACATACATACACATACACACATACATACATATACATGCACATATATACACACACACATACACATATACACATACATATATATATATATATATATATACACACATACATATACATACACACACATCTACATACACATACATATATAAACACATGCATATACACACATACATACATACATATGTATACATATATACATACACATACACACACACATACATACACACTTTTTTTTTTTTTTTTTAAATGTATTTATTGTTTTTATTTGCCCTTTTTTTTTTTTTTTTAATGTACAGATATATACATACACACATACAACATATATATTTATTTTAATTTTTTTTAAAAAATAATGCTACCTTAGCTTCACCATAAGTGGAGAATTATCCTTTCAATGTTAACTCACATAACACCTGTGTTGTGTTTTTTTTTTTAACTTCATTATTATTATTATTTTTAGATTTGTCTTTCTCAGTAGAGCCAGGGCGTGATGTTTAAGTCCCTAAACAGTTGGCCATCTATGTAAAGCTTGTCTACGACCAGTTTGGAATTTTTGCCTTTCTGTCGGTTTTCTTTAAAGATAGGATACAGGGTTTTTCGACGTTCGTTTATTTCCCGAGGGAATTGATCATTCATGCCGAATTGCGTACCTTTAAGTTCCCGACCTTTACTTTTAACCTGGATCTTCTGTTGAAAGTGCTCAAATTTGGCAATGATGGGACGTGGACGGTTTCCTCTCCGTGGTCCGAGGCGATGGACACGGTGAAATGTGATGTTTTTCACGGTTTCTGCCGGGATTTTAAGCGCCGACGACATGAAGTCTTTCAGCAGAGCATGTGGGTCATCGTTGGGGGTTTCTGGAATACCTGAGAATATTACGTTGTCTCTCATACTACGAGATTGGATGTCCAGGACTGATTCTTTAAGAAACTTGTTTTCTTTTTTCAGCTCTTTTACCTCGGAGCTCACCGCAGATAAAGCCGAATGGATATCATGATTATCTTTTTGTAAGTCCTGGATTTGTTGATAGGCAAATTCCAGGCTGACTTTCATTTCCTGAACGTCTCGGTGCAGTAAGTCGAGCACATCCAGCCTCTTAATTATGGTCTGTAGGAGTTCCGTGTGGGATTCTACCTCGAGGTCTGATGTATCGGTGGCCGAATCGTTTTTCCGGCGCTTCGCCGACTTACCTGATGTACTGGCTTTTGGTCCGGACTCCATCACGTACTCAGCGTAATATCTATCTATGAAGTCCTCGAGGTCCTCCACTCTGGCTGGTGAGAGGGCGCGTGGTCGGCTCTCGTTGGTGGCGTTGATTTAACGGTAAAAATCGTTAGTATGTGCACGTAAACAGGATCGGTAAACTAGTCACGGCAGCGAGCCGCCATGTTGAATTTTCTCAGCTTGTCATGTGACTCTCAGAACATCTCGCGTGACTTACCTCCTGCCTCCTCCTGGGGTGATCTCGTAAATTCAGTTTCAATCACGTCGTTTCCAGCCAATCTGATGCCGGCTATGCTCACGTTAGCTATGACGAAAGCACGTTAGTGCGAGCACTCCCTGAACTTATAAGGAATACATTGTAACGACTGAAATTAGAAAAAAACTGATTTTAAATGGGAGTCTATGAGAGCAGTCTGGGCCATTTTCAATTTGACTGAGGTTGCCCAAAAGGGGCGGTACTTCATGGAGCACGGCCCTGTGTTGATTGGACAATGACATAGAGAGCAGCTTAAACTGTCTAGAACTGGCACAGCCCTGTAACACTGTGGAAGAATATGATTGAAAAAATCCCTCCTTTTTCCCTTTTGGTAAGGCATCGCCCTGATTGCCCTTATGAAGAAACCGCACATGCTAAAAGTTAAAATGTGTATTTGAGTGAGAAAGGCCTTTTCCAGCCACTTGAAGGTATTCTTGATATCAGCCACTTCCTCTATCTGATAGTGGTATTCTCCATGTTGGGGCTTACCCCTCCATGCTGCTTACTCCTCCACCATGATGCCCTTTTCTGGAGATTGTCTGAATCATTCACAGAGCAGCTTATCTTTTGGATGTATTTTCTTCTTGATTTACTCCTGGAGTTTGGATGTTTCAACCTGGATAGTGGATAGTGGTTCTGATGGTTCTGATGTTCAATAGTCGTCAGACTCCCTCTTTCTGCGAAGTGTATGTGCTAGACTTTTTGAACAATAACGTCACAGTATTTGCAGCAGAACTGCCAAATTAAGACATCGACTCCAGGCCCAACACTTCGAGCAATCCGCCATTATTATTTCTCGCTTTTATTTTGTAGTCCAAGCTCAAGGATGCCGAAGTTACGAGAGGTTAAGTCAAAATGTTCGGTTGTTGGATATAGTAACTAACACGCTTCATTACACCGTCTCCCAGCATCAGAACCTTTTCGAAGTGCCTGGTTGAGTGCGCCGTGTGATCGTTTTAGATCCTTGATGATATGGCCTACGTGATTTAATTTAAGTCTAAAGTTTTCATTAGTCATTTCATTTTGCCGTTTTTCTCTCCGAAAAGACTGTATTAAAATGCATTTTGTGACGTTAGCTTGGCGCTAGCGTTAGCTCAGCGCTTGTGTTAGCTCACTTGTTAACATCCATATGAAGACGTTGTTCTGCAGGTTCATCATCATTTTCATCTCGCTCCGCCGGGTCCGACTCTGGCTCGAACATGTAAGGCTGGATGGACAAGTCTTCCTTTGTTGCCATTTTGTAAATAACGTGTGAAGAAAAAGTTTCGGCGCCGCTACATAATCGTATATCTCCTATCAAACTACAAAAATGGCCGAACAGGGTGGAGTTGAACCAAGTGTCACCTCTGCAACCTGGAGAGGGGGCGGGGTATGAAGTGTCTCATTTGCATTTAAAGAGACCACACCAAAACGAGTTGCTCTCAGAAGCACATCAGAAAAGGGGTAGAAAAGGGGCCTGTGGAGCTATAATAATGAGGAATTCAGACCCAAGCATTGCAGTTCCGCTTTATATAGACCACAACTGTATGATTTATATGTAAAAAGGAAGGATTTAAAAGCACGATTTGTCTCCTTTAAAGGATAAAGTGTATTTTAACACTTAAACACATCAAATCTTTCTCTATAACATGTCAGTGAATGAAGACCCAAATATTCATTGCAAACAAAAAAAAAGAAAATTAATCAGTGCAATCTTTTAGAAACTTAATAGTTTTTATAGTTCTTGTAGTTTTTAATAGTTCTGATGCATCAGGTTTATATATACTAGTACAGTGCCCGTTGGAAGAACGCATTCATGTGGGAGCATGAGGGGTATATTTGCGGGTGCAATTTTCCTGGTTTAATTCTATGGGACATGTGCATGACTTCATCATCACTTTTATATTTTTTTGTTTGGTGTATTTTTCTGTAACGTATGTTTTTTGGAGTCATGTGTATTTTTGTATCTTTCTGTTGCGTTTTTGTGCATTTTTTGTATAATAATTGTTTTGTTGCCATTGTAGTGTGATTCTGGAGTCATTTTGTGTGTAAATATTTAGTTTTATGTATTTTTAGTATAAATATTTAGTTTTGTTGTATTTTTGTTGTATTATGTGTAGTTGTGTTACATTATGTGTAGTTGTGTATCTTTCTGTTGCGTTTTTGTGCATTTTTTGTATAATAATTGTTTTGTTGCCATTGTAGTGTGAGTCTGGAGTCATTTTGTGTGTAAATATTTAGTTTTATGTATTTTTAGTATAAATATTTAGTTTTGTTGTATTTTTGTTGTATTTTTCTGTAATGTATGTTTTTTGAAGTCATCATTATGTGTATTTTTTATCTTTCTGTTTTCTTTTTGTGCATTTTTTTATATAATTGTTGCTTTTTTGCTGCCATTGTAGTGTGATTCTGGAGTAATTTTGTGTATTTTTGTTAGTTTTGTTTTGTGCCTTTCTGTTGTCATTTTAGTGTATTTTTCTGTATAAGTAATTAGTTTAGTGTATTTTGAAGTCATTTTCATATTTTTGTTGTTGTTTGGTGTTTTTTTCTGTAATATATGTTTTTTCTCTCTCACACGCGCTGCAGAGAAATGTGTAGCTTTCAACACAGCAGCCATTGCCGTCAATCACTTCCGGGTGAGGTCCGTCCGGTCTAAATGGCGTACGGTCAAACTAACATTTTGAAACGATATCTCTAAATAAGAAAAGGTGTTTATTTTCAGGTGCAAAATAAAACAGCGTGTGCGATTTCCCTGGTTTAATTCTAAGAGACATGAACATGATAAATGTGTTTGTTGGCTCACTTTTATATTTTTTTTGTTTGGTGTATTTTTCTGTAATGTATGTTTTTTGGAGTCATTATGTGTAGTTGTGTATCTTTCTGTTGTGTTTTTGTGCATTTTTTGTATAATTATTGGTATTTGTGTATTTTGAGTATTTTCATATTTTTGTTGTATTTTTCTGTAATGTTTTTTGGAGTCATGTGTATTTTTTATTCTTTCAGTTGTCTTTTTGTGCATTTGTTGTGTTTCATTTTACTCATTCAGTATTAGCGCCAATCAGAAAAAGAACCAAACTGCGCAAAACAAAATGTAAAGTTCCAAAACTACATGAGTGAGTAAGTAAATTAAAGTATTACCTACAATTCGGCTGCCTTTGTTAAAAAACAAAAATAATTTTTTACCTAAGAACCGAGTGGTCAGAGCTTAGCTTCCATGCACGGCACCACAGAGAATCTGCAGTTTTCCAGATGGAGTATTGAACAGGTTGAGGTCAATACTGACTCTAGTGAAAGAGCGCGTTATTGAGCAACAGTTATATGGTTTAAACAATGGGAAAGTTGTCTGCAAAAGACTCACCAGTGGCTGATCGTTTTAAACGATCTATTCAGAGAGCTCCCGTGTTTGAGAAGCTAACGATAGCATGGCACAGGAGGAAGTGGAGGAGGAGTGGCTGCACACGTGACTCTTGCTCGGGTGAGGAGCTGTGTAGTGAAATAGATATAGATGGTGCGCTAGCGCCCCCTCACACCCTGAGATCAAAAGTTGAATAGGTTTCATTTCGGGGCCGTCCAGAAGTGAAATCAAATTAAAATAAATAATTTGAAATGACCAAATTACTCCAAAAAAACAGATACACACACTTGGGGTATTTGGAACCCGTTGACCGAGTTTCAGGTCGAACTCGCACCAAAAAATTAGTGAATCCTGCAACGAAAATGTGAAATCCTTTGTTTGTCCTACCACACTCCTGGAAAACAGGTGGTCACCAAATCCGGAACGTCCTTTGCAGACCTCTCAGGTAGCGGCATCACGTTGGCGTTCCATAGGATCCAGTCCGTGGGTTGCACAGCTCAGTCCTTGGATGATTCAATCAATGCAATAATAAAAAAAAACCAGCCTGCACAAAACCGTGCAGAACTATTACTCAATATGCAAAAAAACTAAATGTATAATCAACTGAAATAAATGTGCATCACATTTGCAATTTTCAAAAAAATAATAAACCATATATCTATATCAACTGTCGTCTTTTTAAATTATCTTATTTATTGACCAATAATCAATAACTTCAATAATAAAAATAACAGCGTAATAAATGACAAACAAAAAGAAATAAATGTATATTACACTCGTACTGGCCCACAGCATCACCCAACACCTGCGTGTGTTAGCTAGACCCACATGTTGTGCATCTGTTACAGGCCACGTGTGGGTGCGCTAGCTTAACTCGGCTAACAGAGGTAAAATCTTATTAACATACTGTAAAAATCATATTGGTCACAAAATATCATATCCTGAGTGGTTTATAGTTTCAAAGTTCACAAGAATTCACATTATTTGTTCCCTCATAACAACAGAAGTGCTACATGCATACACATCCAGCAACACTCATCAGGATATTCTTTGAAAATACTTTGCTTTCCTTGGCTCAAAACATCACAGGACTCGACAACATCACTTTCCAGTTTACAGGAAAAACTTCCAGCGCTCAATGTTTCCAGAGCCGCTTTTCCTCACTGACTCGCGGAGAAAGTAGTAGAAAGTTCTGTCTCTCTCTAACGCAAAATGACGTGTGCAGAGCTGCGGTGCATTCATGGTGCATGGGAAAAAACAATACTTTACATAACAGTCAAACGTCACTTTCATCATAAAATAAAATAATGATTCTAACAGTAAAATTACCCTGAGTTACACTTTTATCGCCAACAGACTGGACTATTGTAATGGTTCAGAATGTTGCAGCTCGGGTCTTAACCAGAACAAAGAGGTCAGAGCACATTGGTTCACAATGTACTTAAAAATAAGTTTAGGTTCATAAATCACACTGCTTTGTAGCATATCTATCAGTGCATTGGGTGGCCATGACAACACAAGTGCAAATCAGCAAAAACAAAAAAAAAAATATTTATTTATTTTTCTGATTTCAGTGGAAATTATTGAGATAGTCCAGAGTGTTTCTTACTCTAAATGAGTGTTCAAAAACAGGACACTAGTGGACACTATTGTTATTGAGCCACTGCAAGATCATGCTTAGTGTTCAACTTGTGTCTACTTTGACTCCAGTTGGACCAGTGCACAGAAGCCTTTTTCACACAAGTTTCAGGCCATTCTTTATTGCAGAATTGTTTAAACTGCAATATTGGGCACAGATGGATACAGCCATCACATCACTGCACCAGAAGTGGGAGAGGCTTGCCAGGCCAGATTTGATTTTCATCATCTGTTCACTTTAGCTCATCTAGTTCAATGCTTTCACTGGGCAAGCATGTGAAACAGTAAAACGCTTTTCAATTGTTTGTTGGTGTGGTAAACACCAGTAAAGAGACAAACAAAAGAGAGACTGGGAAGACGAGAAGTGAAGTTTACTGCAGAGAAATGAGCGGGGGGAAAGGCGCTGTGTTGCAGCGTATGCTCTTAACAGTTTCCACGCAGAACCGCAGCATGCACACGCTTTTGTGTGCACAATGATTGGGGAACCACAACTGACTCTACTGTGTGACGGTAAACCTTTATAACTGAGGGAACCCTGTGTGCAAAGACAAGTCTTACAAGTTGTGTGTGACAGCACATTTTGTGTTGAATATCCACTGGCCTGGCCAGAAGGGAGTCCAGGGATGGCAAGTTCATATCCTAGAAAGAGAAAATAAATATGATAAAGGCGCAGGCTGGGATTGTTAATACTGTAATATAGTTGATTATTTTTATATATTTTTTTATCTACTATTATTGTTGATATTGTTTTTATTTGAGAATATTTTACCAAATGAAAAACGCAATACCTTGTAGCATTTATATTGGGGGTCAGGCAGGATAAGCTGCCGAGAAAATTGTTATCCTTATGTTCTTCTTTTCTTTTTCTTCTTCCGAGTGAATCGTACCTCCCATGCAATCACCAAATTTTGCACAAAGCTCCAGGACCATGCCAGATTGCCTCAGCTGCAAAAACAGTTCACTAGTTCCAAAGTTGGCACTACAGGAAGTCTCTAAGTTTAGCATTTTGAAGATTCACAACAAATCAACCATATATGTGCTATAAATTTCCAACTTTCACCCAAATGTAGCCTCAATACTGAAGAAACATTTGTATACTCAAACCAATTGCAAAACTTGCCTTTTCCCCTCACCTATCCTTCAGTTGTTTTCCCATGTTTCTTTTAAATACTGGGTGCCTTCCATGCCCATGAGGACCCACAGTTTCTTCCATTCTTGTCCTCCCATGTTATATGTGATTGTCTTTCCATGTTTCTTTGGACGAGATGGTCTTTACCTGTCAAAAGCACTTTATAAATTAAATGTATTTACTTAAGACTTATTAAACCATCTCTTCCCACCAATTTTGCTCACTACAGCACATCTTTAAGACCTACTCAAACAATCCACACATATTTTAACTTTATTGAATAGTTGAGCTTACCTTGACTGAAACAATGTTGTAAACATATAATTGCACATTTTTTCCAAATAGATTTTTAATGTTCCTCAAAAAATCAACAAAATTTATGAAGATGTTTGAAAAATATCTGAATTGTGTCTCAAAAGAAAATTGAATAAATTCAAAAACAGCATTTTCAAATATCAGTTTTTGACCTATGGAGCCTATAAATCAATGTGAAAAACAAATTACCATCATCTCCATGCTGTTTGGATGCAATGTGTGTATTTTTGAACTTTTGTCTTGGTGAGTTTTTGAAAGCCATTTGAAATCTGCCTTTAAACATTAACAGCTGCTGTCTTGCACTTAGGTGACTGGCTTAGTCTATTAGGGGTCTAGGCGTAAGTCCAAAAAGCCGCGTAACGATGCTGTTTTTGGCTGCGCGCTATTCTCCCCCTGTAGTTAAGTCAGTCGCTGCGCGCCTTCATCCCAGTTACGCACTGTGGGTGGAGCAGCACTAGAAAAATGGACTTTGTTACATTTGAAGCCACACGGACTTGTGCGTCGTGCAGCAACAGCTGTCATCTCTGCAGCTGCATGATTAATTAAAACTCTGACAGACACAGACTTCTGTCCACGTTGGTCACAGTGATTCAACTATTTTCATACTATGTCCAACGTAAAGTCACAGTTTGATCCACTACAGAGTGAAACAAGCTGCCATATGCAGATGAGGATGGACCACAAACTGTTCCCACACATATATTGATGAGGCTCAGCTCAGGTCGCTTTAAACTATTTATATTTAAAACTGTATAATACGGAAGCCAATAGTTCTGTTTCACTGCAAACATCCCTCTGTATTAAACCAGGACGCACTGCGGCCAGGTTATTTCCTCATATCTCCAGCACATCTAACTCGGTCACGCTTTACAGCGATGATGATGATGATGATGATGATGATGATGATGATGATGATGATGGTGATTATAATTATGAAGACGATGATGCTGTCGAAGTGCTGATCAATAAGAGAGATTTTAACTGAGACTCAGACACACTACAATAATCTGATCAATGATTTGATCAAATCAACCAGTTACATTGTTTATCAATGAATGCGTTTCAAATTAAAAGTGAACTTTATCATTTTCACGGATTTCAATGACATTTACAAGCATTGGGAAAACTCCATGTTCTGTGATTTCTAGACAACCCAAAAAAATGACATCACCGCCTCCTTTCCTTCAGCCCGCCTTCATTTACACATACGCCTTTTTTTGGCTCCTTATGTGTGGTGGGCGTGTCAGGAACCTGGACCATAGAATACGCGTAGGAGAGTAGTGCGTAACTGCAGGCACGCAAAAAAGCACTTAAGTCCAGACGGGAGAATAGGTCCCTAAGTGCAGCTAAAGGTGACACTTCTCCGCCACCAGGAGATGTTCCACGATTAAAGGGGGAAACATTGAGGAATGGTGTTCTCAATGTTGGGTCAGCTGTTGGGTCAATGTTGGGTCATGGGTCAGCTGAAGAGTCATCAGCCAGAAGGCTGATGACTCTTCAGCTGACCCATGGGCACTGGAGTATGGGGCACCGATTGTAAAGTTTTCAATCTGTCCTGCTCATACCTGTCAAGTTTTGGATTTGAAAATAAGGGAAATTTTCTGGCGCCCACTACGAGCCGTCCCACCCGCCCAACTAAGCTCCAGTATCCCTTATATTTTAAAATAGGTGTATAAGAAATCTAAACACCCACTTGTCAACCACTTACTAAATACAATTATGTGATTAGAATCTGGTAGGTCACCCTTTATTAACAGCTGCACAATATCTGCACTCAGAAATCCATCTAACTGAGCTTTACATGCTGTTCTGAGAAGTAAAAGGAGCGACTCCTAAAACTAGTATTTTGATTCATAATAAGCTATATGAAATATTATGGTTTAATAGAAAACTCGATACATCTTGTATCTCGATATATATTGCCCAGCCCTAATTCCTAAATTATACAACAGCCTAAATAAAAACATAAATGTGTATATGAAGCACATGTGTTTATTTAATATACTTACAGTTTATATACAAGTCAACTAGTTGCATATTTACTGTTAATTTCACATTGTTTGTCTTTAAGTTAGACATTAACATTTGATTTTCATTACATATTTTCTTTTAGTTTCTCATGCTCACTCATGTGGTTCTCTGGTATTCACTAATGACTTATTAGACATATTTATTGCAGACTTTGCATCCTTTAACACTTTTTGAAAGCAGTGTATATTTGTGACGCTTGTGATTGGCTGATTTTTCATGGTGACTTCTTTCTGCTGTGGTAGACGTTAAAATCTCAGTTATTAATCTAACAGAACATGTAACTGTGTCCCATCATGCTGCTCTTTAGGAAGATAAACTAAAATACTAATACGGGAAGATGGCGGGAAAGAGGGGTAAAATACGGGAGTTTCCCGGCCAAAACGGGATACTTGACAGGTATGGTCCTGCTATCTGCGGACCGGTGGGTGCCTCCTTCCTACGGTGGTGGCCACCGGCGCGCGAGGCATTGCCTTGTGGCTTGCGCTGTCCGGTGGGCAGCGGGGCCTGGGCTACTGTCCTTGCGCCGTCTGGAGCTGTGCGGTCCTGCTAGACTGTGGCCGGTTCGTCGGCTGGGGTGGGGGGGGGGCGCTCCCCAGGGGGCTTCGCTCGAGGTCTCACCCTTGGGGGTTCCCGGTCCCGGGGGTGCTCTTGGGGACCGGCCGGCTTGGCCGTTCCTCACAGGGGTCTTCCGGGGTGGGTGCCGCGGGCCGCGCTCTTGCATGCCAGTGGGTGTGGCGTGGGATGGCCCCTGCTTGGGCGGTACCCGGTGAGGCCAGGGTCTGAGGATTACCGCCTCTGGTCTGCAAGTGCCGCATGCGGGTGTGGCTTTCTGGCTGGGCCCTTGGGGCGCTCTGGGGGGCTGGGTCGGTGCGCCTGGGGGCTGGCGGTGCGGCATGCAGTCGAGGAGATGAAGCACGAAACGTAGATTCTAATTATTTAGCAGGATCCAGCAAAGAGCTTCTGACAGGGTGTCACATATTTTTGGGCTAGCTGAAATATATATATAAATATAGATAAAATAGATGCCATTGGGAAGGGTGCAGAGGCATTACTTTAAATGCATCTGTGATGTCTGTTTTAGCCAGCCAAGCGCCCCTGCCTGCTTTTTTAATGAATGTATTGGCGTCGTCCACGAAAGCACAAAACAGGGAAAAGGGTGCCAAAGGAATGAGACTGTTTATGCTTGGAGTTTTATCATTGTGGGGAGCGAACAGGTCGATGATGAGGCACTTTTTCCCGGAGTATTTTCGAGTTGCCTATTGGATTATTTCGGGTAGTTGGAAAGGGAGATTTCTAGAATGGTCCAATCATGAATCCTTTTTCCTGTTGGGAAAACTCCATGTTCCGGGATTTTGAGACAGCCCCAAAAATAATGACATAATCCCCCACTCCTCCTCCTTTCCTTCAGTCTGCCTTCATTCACAGACTACCCGCTTTTGGTCTACTTACGTGTGGTGGGTGTGTCAGGAACCTGGATGGGAAAATACGAGCAGGAGAGAGGTTCGTAACTGCCGGCACGTAAAAAAGCGCTTAAGTCCAGACGAGAAAATAGATCCCAAAATATTTAATTTCAGCCATGATATTTAGATTTAACATTTACATTTAGATTTGTTAACATATAAGATTTGTTAACATATAAGATTTGTTAACATATAAGATTTGTTAACATATAAGATTTAGATTTATCACTTAGCTTTAGCATTTGTATTTAACATTTATATTTATATTCAATATTTAACATTTAACATTTAGATTTAGATTTAACATTTACATTTTACATTTACATTTTTTACAAGAAAAAATATATCACAAATATTCCTGTAAATCAGGTTAAAATTAACATGTTTTTTAAACGTGGTTTGTTGCTAGAGTTGCTGTTTATTTCAGCATGCGCAACTTTACAATCGGCACCCCATAATGGAGGAGGTGCAACAGGCAGAAATGCCGAACAGGAAACACCACCAACCTGTACTGAAAGAACACAAACTGCAGACCCCCGGCCTGCCGTAGCAATCCTCAATAGAGATAACAATCCAGACCATCCCCAAAATCAAATCACATGTTTCTTATTCCATTTTGGATAGTTCCTGAAAATGTCACTAAAATCTGTCCATTGGTTTTTGAGTTCACAGACAAATACATAAACACCAGCAAAAACATAATCATTTTGGCGGTGGTATTTATCATTCTCTACACAAGTGTTGAGTGGTAATTTCAGTATGGCTCATCCTTAAGATTTTTAGGTACAATGCTGAATATTGTCACTTAGTCAGCAGATGTAAATAGCTCAAATGAGTCATGTAAAAGCTCAGAAGCATGGAAAAGAAGGCAGTAGCAAAATAGATGACTTTGGGTGGGCTGTATGAAAGGCTGGGCAACAAGGTAGGAAGCCATTCACTAGTATAAAAGATGTGTAGCAGGTACAGTGATAGAGGGTAGAAATGGAAATGCATTAGTAGGTGAACAGAGTGTGCTGTGCGAATGGATGGAAAACCAGAGAAAAGGTCACAAATACAAAAACTGGCTCGGACTCTACAAGAAGGAAGTGAGGGCAGCATTGAGGAAAATAAAGTGTGGTCCACACAATGTATCACTGGAAGAATTGAAATACCTGGGAGAAAGTGAATCCTTAATCCGTGTAACCTTCGTTCTTTGGTTATTCCATTTTAAAACCAAATCAAAATAACAAATACACAGTGTGGTTATTTTAAACTGACTTATAGCCAAAACAAAAATACAGGAAAATAAAAAAAACAGACAATCAGTGTTCTTCTGTTTTAAAAGTAAATATTCTGCTTGTGTGATATTTGGGTATTTAAGGGAAAACTATGGACGAGAGCTTCATGTTTTAAGAAGGGGGCGGACTTTTACTCTGCTGCGTTTGATAAAACTGATCTTGTAGCATGTTGTCCACCTCCACCAATGGCAAAGAGGCGTCATTTGTGTTAATGACGTTTTGTTAAAAATTATTGATGCTGGAAGTCCGAATCTGTGAATTGCGTGCCAACTTTACCGAACAGTGTTACGGTCCAAATAGTATCCAAATAAACCGGTGACTGACTAGCTACTGTGAGGCTGGTGTGAGGAAAAAAGATGTGACACATTTGACACTTTTGCAAAAACAATTTTACAGCTTTTTTCAGTAAAACAAGTACGTTTTAAGTCCGCTAGCCACTAATGGCAGCAGTACCAGTAGATTCATTACACCACCTCTGGTTCCTTTAATCACATATCATGTGCATGCTTTTTGTAACATCCATTTAGATTTATTTATGCATTAATAACGTATCAATTAATCAGTAATGTCACTTATGCATTGCTCCTTTTTTGTCAGGGAGTAAACATCAGCCCCAGTCTCTGGGTCCCCTCTGTGTAGTGAGCTTAAAACATGAAGCTCTCATTCTAGTTTCCCAGTAAATATCAAACAAGCAGAAAAAGATAAAGTTTTAAAACAGAAAATGCTACTTGTCTGGTTGTTGATGTTTCTATATTCCTGTTTTGGTTTTAATTCAGTAGAACAAAATAACCACACAGTTTATTTGTTATTTTGATTTGGTTTTAAAACAGAATAAACAAAGAACAAACAATACACAGATTAAAGTGCTGTAAACTCTCTAACCAACTGTTAGATAACGAATATCATGCCTGCGGTGTTTACTTTTTTCTCTTCTTTTTCACTTCTTATTCAATTATTCCACATTCTCTCATCAAGCTCCTCCCCTACATGAGCCCTATCTGCAGTGAATGTGAGGGGAAATAGAAAGCTGGATGCCATATAATAAAGGACATTAAGGAAGAACAAAAAAGAGGTGCAAATTGATATCACACATTATTTAAAAAAAAAATTCCATCCACACCAAACCTCTTAAATGTGCTATCCACCAGTGAATGGACATCACTCTCTGTTGTTGGCAGCTTTCTGTATTGGGGTCCAAAGTGCACCGTTATAGCTTTGCACACCTGCCTAACAATGTTTGAGACCCGAGAGGATAGATGGTGCAGGCGGCACGCACCTAGCTGCGGCACCCCCCCGAACCACACCAGACCCGCAGAGCACGGCAGCACCCCCCACTCCCCAGGCACAGCTGGGCCCCCGAGTGGCCCGCCCCGCCGCAACAGGGTACGACCGCACAGCAGAGAAACCTTGGCCCACACCAGGATCAACACAGGCCCGCACGGCCCCATGATACAACAACGTCCACAGGGAGGTGGACCTGCCCCCCCCGGCGACAAAGGACACCATTAACCGCCAAAGCAGGGCCATCCTGCCAGCCACAGACCGACAAACGACGTACCAAAGTACCAAAAGTGACAAAAACGTGGCACGAAAACACTGAAAACTGACCAAAATGGGCAATAAGCAGTCAAGAGTGCCAAAAAATGGGCAAAATAAGGAAACAGGTGGTATGTATTTGTAAAAGATAACTTAAATGGGCCAAATGTGGCAAACAATGGTGAAAAAAAGCCAAAAATGTGAAACAAAATGAGGCTAAATGTAAGGAAAATGGAAACAAGTAGTATTTATTAGGCAAAAAGTAGCTTATTTGGATGAAAAGTGGCAAAAAAAGTTAAGGAAAGGACATAAATTGGATGAAAGTCAAAAAGAACTTGCAAAAATTGACAAAAAAGGAAAAATGTATTATTATTAGCAAAACGAAGCTTAAGTCTGAAAAAAGTGTCAAAACTTTTTAAAAATGGGCAAAAATAGGAGAAAGGAACTTGCAAAATGTCCAAAGAAAATATGTAAAAAGGGGTTTTCTGGAGGAATAATAATTAAAATGAAGACATAGAGCCAGATGTTGAGCATTATTGACTTAACGTCTTGTACGTGGTGTCCGCCCAGGCGGAATTTTTTGTCCCAGTCCACCCCTGTGTGATTGTACGCCCGGGTTTAGATGAAATTACATTTGATTGGGGCTCACTTGTCAAACCACACTCCAGAATCAGAAGCAGGTGGTGATGAACGAAAATAATAGCTAACCACTATTAAACAACAAAACAATGTGTCATTCATCCATGCTGAGTGTTTAGACTTGTCATTTGTCTTGTCCTTTATTCCTGGTTGTCATAGGGAGCCTATGCCTCTATAGCAAATCTGACTTGATGTCTCTCTGAAGATTTTGGTGTTTTAACTCATTCTCCTCGTCTGCCTAGATGTAGATCGCTCATCTAAGCCCTCTGCATCCTTCTTTTCTGCTTCTACAGTCTGCAGCTGCATGCAGTCAAGTTTCTTCCTGGAAGCGTTTGAATCCAGGCTCCTTTTGTTCTTTGAGCCTTGTTTACTTACTGGGGTTAGATTCCTATTGTTTTTTTTTTTACCCACTGAGTTGGGTTTTGGACTACATCTCATCCTACGTTTGTTTTTTGTGACCTGTTTCTATAGAGTGCATGGGATTTTTTTGTTTTTGCTGGAGAGCCTTTTTCTGCACCTGAAGATACTACACTGTGATGCCATACCCTGGTGAAAAATAAATCAGCCAAGTGTACTATCATTTGGCATACTTTAGTGTGCTTGCGGCCACATTAATCATTACTATACTTCAAGTGTGTTTATCATTTGTTAATTTGGAGAATGCTATTTTGGAACAATTTTGTACTAAATTACTTTTTTCAACAATCTAGTTGAAATTAAAATACAAGAAAAATAGAAGAAGCGCAACTTAACATGTATTTAGTATACTTTTATGTGCTAAAGTGGAACAACTTAAAGTACATGACTTTATATGCACTAATATATGCTTAGTAAAATGTAGGTGTTTGTAATATAAGTAAGATAAGTTAGTTGTTAGTGTCTTAAAAATATATAAGCTATACTTTTGATATTGTCTTACTTTGGTAATAGTATGTATTAATAGAACAGAATAGAATAGATAGACTTTATTGTATGTCCTGAACAGTGCTGGGCGGAAACACGTTACTTGTAACGCGTTACATCACTTTTGACAGTAACTAGTACTGTAACGCAATATTTTTCTAAAGAAATAACGCCGTTACCGTTACAATATGGTGCGTTTGTCTGTTACTTTGCTAGCAGCAGTGTACTTCCTGTTTACAATGGTGCTACATATTTTGGCGGGATGCCGTGCCAAACACGGTAAAACAGTAGAAGAAGAAGCATTGTCAGCGTGTTTCTGTTTACATCACGTGCGCCAATCATGGCGAGTCAATGCGAGAACAGGACGAGCTTCTCAGAGTGGAAATACGCGCATTATTTTTGTCTCCAAAAGATGCATCAGTGAAGCTAAGCTAACGCTGCGGCTGGATATTAACTGACCAGGGACAGGTCAGCCATATGTTGTAAATATGCAGCCTGTCGCAGCTGCTGAGTCACTGCTAAAAGCAGCTCATTAACCTGATATGTTTAGCATTGTGTAGCTGAGAAAAATAATGTGAATTAGTTTTTCCACATTTATTTTTATAAGCATTTTCAACAGCAGAATCTGCACCTGGAATATGCACAGCTTACTTTACATTACTGTGTTAAGGCTGAAAAATGACTGTCTTAATTTTGGGGCAGCTGTTATATGCACAACATTTATGGTTATTTTATAGCAGTTGATCAACAGTGGATTATTATATTACTACAGCACTGATATGAAGCTGTATGGACACAAATGACCAAAAATAAATAATACATTCTTTAATTCTAAGTAACTCAAAAGTTACTTTTTTCCAGTAACGCATTACTTTTTGGTGTAAGTAATCAAAATAGTAACTGAGTTTCTTTGTGAATGAAGTAATTAGTAACGTTAATTAGTTACTTTTTTCAGTAACTAGCACAACACTGGTCCTGAAGCAGTGACAAAAACTTTTTTTTACATGGCCACAACAGCAACACATTCAGCACAATAAAACACATAAAATTGGCTTAAAAACACACAATGAGGATCATTTTAAGAATAACAGATACAAATTGTTTGCAGTGTAATGTCTATCTTGTGTATCTTGTGTTGTTCAGAGCAGTTATTGCGGAGGGGATGTTTAATTGGTGTCATAGGGTGAAAGTGTGATGTGACAATACATTTTTATAGTGACAAAAAGTACAATTTCAGTAAGCTACTACAGAAAATGTGAATATACTTGATTACAATAAATTGCTTTTTTTTCACCAGGAAATAGTGGATCCAGATGAATGGCTTTATTCAATGAAGGGTTGGGGTACCGTTTGTTTTGTTTTGAGATGTGAAAAAGCATTTACATCCTATTAAATTTAAATCATATTTCCTTCCTATTTACTTTTGACAAACAACATAACAAGAAAGAAACATAAAAAGTAACGATTTCTTAAAGGAGTTCAAAAAGGAGTAGGAAGAAGCAGATTCTTTTTGAGTCCCCCACTAACTCTCCTCCTTTTGCATTAACAACAATTATTCTTCTACAATAGTATCTTAATATCTACTCAACCAGAAACATAAATTATATCGTTCCAAACAATGGACACTTTGTTTTTCTATATATGCATACCTACACATACTGTATATGTATATGCACACATACACATATACACACATACCTACAGTACATACGTACACTATTGGTCAAAAGTTTTGGAACACCCTCATTTTTCCAGTTATTTATTGCAATTCAAGTCGTGCAAGTCCAATGAATAGCTTGAAATGGTACAAAGGTAAGTACTGAACAGCAAAACCTACACACATTTATACACAACGGCTTAACTTACATTTTTATTACATTTTTGAACAATAACTTGCAGTAATTTCAAGGAATATAGTATTAAAAGTTCTACTTGATTGACGGGTTTTATTTCCTATAGTTGAAGAGATCACTAAAACACTCACGTCCCATGCAGGTTAAGATAAATTAGAGCCCAAGCAAACCAGTCTAATAAATGCTTTATCTATATCACATTAATAGTAGATTCATGTTGATTGTTGTTGTTTTCATACAGGAAGTGTGTTGTTTGACCACTGTAAACAGGTTCCTGCCACGACACTTCAGTCATGTTGCTGAGCTGTCTTCCTTGAAATAGCAGATAGCCCTGCTGAGGTAACCTGTGTCTGCAAGAGAGATGAAACTATTGGGTGGGATGGGGAGGAATAGATGGACAGCTAGTGTAGTGGTCCAGTTCACGTGGGGCCTTAACAGGCACAGCACTACAGCTGTTTGGACACAGTGGTGGAAAATGGATCAAAAAAAAAAATTCCCAGTATTGCTGAAAAGCTTGAGACTGATGGAGAGTGCTCATAAAAGGCACTGTGCTTTGATGTTCCTACAACTGAGTAGGAGGGCCATTTTAAAAAATTATACCCAGAGTCAAGGACATCACATGAGATTGTGATTAGAAATAATAATCCCACCTTCTTTTACTTTATGCCAGACATAGGCAACGTGCGGCCCTCAGTCTAATTCTGTGCAGCCCCCAAGACAAATCTACCAAAAATTGTAATTGGAAGTAATAAAACGCCCAGCATAATACAAAAAAATAACTCCAAAAACACATAAAACAAGAGCAAAATGCACAGAATGTTAACAAAATATACACAAAGCAAGAACAACAAAAACACAAAAAAAGATTACAAAAAATACACAAAAACAAACTCATAACACACACAAAAGGACATCAGACACACAAAACAACCACTTAAACGACAACACATACACAAAATGTCATCAAAGGGAACACACAACGCTAAACATTTCACAAAATGACAGAAAAAAACCCCAAAACAACAAAAATACTGAAAAGAAATCACCAAAAGGCACAGATCGACAATAAAAAAAAAAAGCAAACACAACACACAAGAAATAACAAAACACATATAATTCGCAAAATGACAGTTAAATACACAATAAGACAACAAACAATGACAAAAAAACCCTTTGTTCTTTCTTGTGTTGATGCTCAGATTGGATCAGACAATCACATTTTTGTGGCCCCGCTGTAATAACAGTATCCCATTTCAGCTTTATGCATTTAAAACAATACGTTTACAGGCTAAAAAGTGGGATTTTTGTAGTTATTTTATGAGACATGGATCAAGGTTTTACAGGGTGAAATATCCAGAATTTCTATTTGGTCTGGAAATATCATAAATATATTTCAAATAATTAAACTTTGGTATTTTGGTATTACAATCCCTTGGTAAATGAGTGTGGAAAAAGAAGAAAGCCCTGTTATAATGACACAAATACTCCATGCACTGCAAGTCTGGGGGAAATGTGTCAAGACTGCAGCTGAGGCACACGTGCATAAGTAAATCCTACCCTGGGTGTATTAATGATGCATGGAGTAATGCCTGAAGCGCAGCATTTTTTCTTATTACTCTGGTTTGACACGTTCATTCACACTGCACTTTCTAATCATCTTATCTGCGTTCTAACCTTTAGGGAATCCCACTTTATCAAGTGAAAATAATGTTACAATGCATTTTTTTTGTATCCTATCTTAATATGGTAGATTCATTTCTTAAAGCAGCACAAAAATACAGTCGTGTCACCCATGATGAAAAATTTTACCACCACATGTTTAGACATTTAGAGGTCCTATATGGGATTAACATCTACTAGAAGTGAAGGCCATGAGACATCACGCATTTTTCTGCTGGTCAGATATATAGTATTAGGTAAGGGTAAGAATCAGGTCATCAATGGGATGTGGTAAAGCAGGACATTACCTTAAAGGGGCAGTATTATGAGAAATGTACTTTATAATGGTTTTTCTACAGTGATGCATTCTTTTAGCCTCACTCAGACGGCCAAAATTGAAAATGTTCTGTTTCCTCCCTCCCTTGTTATTCCACATTTTGTAAAAAGTCAGCTCCAGACGAGCGAGTTGGATTGTTGCCCCCTTATGACTCATTAAGGCGGAAACTCCTCCTTCTGACAATCCTGGCTCCTCCTACCCTACATAAGAATGTGAGCTTCTCCCTCTCAAACTACCTCACAGGGAAAACAAACATGGCAAAGTCAGGTTTAATCATAGTTACTATCTTTACGTACAGTATATTATTATATATACTATTATATAGCAGCCGTTATAGAGCCTCGTATCATCTTTATGACATGATCTGTTTGTGACCAAATATGACGCAGTGGTTGGACAAAACAAATGACTATCACTTAAAAGACTACTCCTATGGTCAGAAGAGGTGAAGAGGACCAGAAAGAGACATAGCAGCGCTGGTGAGCGTTTGAAACAGCTGACTGTTAATTATTTACTCTCCTGCTGCTGATGTGATAAACACACACCCTGAAGCAGCGTTTGTCAGACTCACAATCATGTGTTTTACTGTAATATCTTGGCTGATAACAATAACAAGAGTGTGTGGATAGAAAAAGACAATTGCTAAGGTAATCAGCTGTTGGAATCCCACACACCAAACACAGACACAATATAGTATGAGTACAAGCCAAACCCTCTCCAAGAGTGAGGCATGGAGTCAATGTCTACAGTTGTGCCGACTCATGCGTAAACCACTGCCTGTTTTTAGGAGCGGTCTGAAAGTGACTTTTCAGAGGGCTAAATCTCTGGAAAACAGGTAAGTTTGGGAAAATAAACCTCAAATGCTATGTTGTTAGGGTTCTTAGAACAATTGGAGATGGGTGAAAAATAGCATAATACTGGACCTTTAATGACTGAGCTGCAGCAAATTGAGCTTTCAGCAGTTTGTTGAATCGCTAGTACAAATATTTACCATGGATTTCCACTGGATCCATAAGTGCACAGCACTGTAACAGCTGCAGCATGCTGGAGCCCTCGGCAGTAAATACGCAGCACTTCTATTACTGCTGGATGCTGTAGCTGTGCTGCAGCAATTTAACAAAAATAAACCTGTGCGGGTCAGGAAGTAGTGCATAGACAGAATCAAATATCCAGATTATTTTCAAAATAAAATACTTTGTGTTCAAGGCGGATCATAATTCCATCCATTGACAGAGGTTTCCCTTGACAGAGGAAAACACCGACCTTCCGGGACCTCCAGCGGGCCCATTTTGGACTACATCCAAAAACCAAGCATACAGTATATTCGGACTCGAGAGGACCAGACCTTTACATTGATACCATGGTTCGCCCGATCTGAGCACTTTTAAAATTGTATTTCACAAATAGTATTGCATTTATCTATGGTTGAATCACATACTGTATATGTATCGTGCGATTACAGGTGATTTAGCGGGATCTCCTGAGTCCTTGTTGAAACAGATGGATAATACTTCAACAAATGCTCAGCAAAACCTGAGGCAGTGGGGATTGCTGGACTGCAGATTGCGCTAAAGTTACGCAGCGGAGCAGTCTTCTTCTTTATTTACGGCAGAGGGGACGACTCTCCAAATCGTCGAGAACGTGCATCAGCATGATTTGACATCATGTCCGCAGGACTACGTGAGAAATTTGGGCCTCGAATTGCAGAACAAAATGCATCACACAGTCTGTTCAAGGCTCATTCTCTTGGGTTTTAAAAGCTTCATCAAAGCATTAGCATTGAATGTTTATTTTATAACAAATCCTGTCCTATGCTCCTTTAAGATCTGAATTCTAAAACTTACGAGAAAAATGTCACATCTGCCCTGGCTTGTATTTATCTTACTAATCTGGTAGTTAAACAATTTATTCATTTGCTGATAACTGTCTAAGGCTTGAGGATATTCCAGTATGTCACACTGTACACCAGCTTTCCAATCTGGAAAATCTGATCCTTTAAGAGCCAACACAATCTACATATAATCCAACATTTAAAGGGATGAGACAGCTGATGCTGTGACACAGTTATTTATTTACTCACCATTCACTTGACTGTTTACTACAAGACCTCCGCAAAACCAAACAGAAGTTTGGTCCACCGTGCTTATCTTTTTTTGGTCTCCAAGCGGAGGACACGCATTCAGTGTCATTTGACGTCACATCTGCAGAACTGCTTGGGAAATTTGTACCACAAATTGCAGTTCATAATGCAGCACAAGGCAATAGGGAGATATGTGTGTGAGCTCATTTTTTCTGGTCCCTTTAAAGTGTTTGAATCAGTGTTGATCTGTTTAGTAGTTTAAAGCATTCGTTTGAATGATCAAAGCCATTGTCATTTTATGATAAGACAAATATGGGAGTAAATGTGTTTCTTGCTACCAGTGTTGTTTTTGGCTGCTTTTTCAGTTTTTTGTCTTTGTCTTATGGATGGAAATTTATTCATTTTAGTCACATTTTTGTCATTTCTGGGCCTGGTTAGTAGTTGGATGGGAGACTGCTGAGAGTTCCAGGTGCCACAGTGCTGTGGCAGTCACTGCAGTGGTATTCGTCATTGTGTCCTTGGGCAAGACACTTCACCCACATTGTCTAGTAAGAATGTTGTGTGTTGGTGGTGGTCGAAGGGGTTGATGGCGCATTATGGCAGCCTCGCTTCCGTCAGTCTGCCCCAGGGAAACTATGGCTACAATAGTAGCTTACCACCACTAAGTGTGGAGTGAAAGAATAATCCCTTAATTCCGTAAAGCGACTTTGAGTGTCCAAAAAAACGCTATTTATGTATTATTATCATCATTTCAAAATGTGATAGTTTTAGTCGACAAAAACTCAAAAAGGTTTTAGTCTAATTTTAGTTAGGTTTTTTTAAAGTGCATTCAATTTAGGTCAACAATAATCATCAATGAGTTAATAAACTCAATCGTGCTTATGTGTGACTAGTGACCACAGAGGTGGGCGTGACCAAACAAGGCATTGCTGATATATATATTTTTTTAGCTTTTGACAGACAGGTTACCTGCACAGTAGAAGGAAATGTTGTGCATTTTGAACAGCTGACAGGTCATTCACTGACGTTTTCGTCCAGTCTCGTCACGTCAACGAAAACTTAACCATGTATATTGTCATGTTTTAGTCATAAAAGAGCCATGTTTAGCTCATCACTGTCTTGTAACCGTCATGAACAAAGTGGCGTCGATGAAATTATTTTGTCATAGTCATTGTTGACGAAGACAACACTGCCCTGTACATCCGTGACCAAAGTACATTTTCTCTGGACAGTTAAGATTGCTGTGCACTTGAAAAAGTCTTGCAGGGATTTGTACAGTGTGGGCAAAATGCAGACATCACACTTGTAATTCCTGAATTACCAAAAATATTAAAATAAATAATTCAGGTCAGCTAAATAAAGGCATGAATGGATGGAAGGTGGGAAACCAACAGCCTCCCTGTTGCTAAGGATCGGGGTTGCTAATGCTAACATGCAGATGCTTGGATTTCAACTTAAGTAAAGCAAAGCATTGCTAACCTCAGTTCATCTAGCAGCCCAGTGCCATCGATTAATATACAATAGGTTCTCAGCCTGAAACTCAAAGGTTCAACAGTCTTTCAAGCAATAATAGTTTGTCTTCATATAGAAATACATTTTTTTGTCATGGTGTGATTATCTTAACCAAACCTATGCTAATTCAATTTGTCAAATAAAAAATGGAAGAAAAGATCTAATTCTTACTGAAGTGCTGGACTTGTATGGGTTTGGAAGCTAAATGTAGGGAGTGCAGATGGATGAATACAATGTAGTTGGATGTTTTAACAACTCTACACAAGCTTCTTTGATTCAGAGAAAGACTTGAAAATGACTAAATGAAAACTGAATATGGTCAAGTTCTATAGTTATAAAGGAAGGACTTTTTCTATGAATACCAAACAGATTTACTGGGTGGAAAACCTTTCAATACGGCAGTACAGATGCTGGCAGCGGGATGAAGTATGTGAGTCTGAGAGCTTTTGTTGTTGATAATGAAGAAATATGTGACCCGGTGAATGGTGTAAGGGTGGCTTTTTTTTGTCCGTTCAGATGACAAAAGAAAAAAGGAAAATTTGTAACAGGCTTTGGCTGCTAAGCCAATACTTGGTATAGGTAACACAATGTGAGCCGCTTAACTCTCCCTGCTGTGATTGGGGCTTTATCCTTAGCTTCAGTCCAGGTCAGTTTGATGTTTAGTTTTCACATTTAGGGTAGGTAAATTTATGGAGCAGTGGTTTAGTTAGTCAAAACTTGTTTGTTTCGTCAGTTGTTTGGTTGTGTATTAAGGTGGGACACAATTTCAGTTTGTTTCTAATTTTCTTTCTGTTAATTATCTTTTAGTGTTTTGTCTGTCTTGTGTTTTCTTAGTTTCTAGATACTAGTTTTATCTTTGTCAATTGAAAGGGACCGGATTCTTCTCTGTGTCTTCACACCCTGTCTGGTCAGTATGTTTGTGTGAGAGATTGACTAATTTTTCCCGGTAGTACATTGGTGTTCCTCATCACCCAATTATCGTCCCTGCTAATTTTCGCTGTGGTTAAATAAACAGTCCAGTCAGGACCGCTTTAGTCAAAATAAAGGATTTATTTACAATAATAATGCAATCATTTTATATTGCGCCTTCAAGCGCTTTACATTGATGTGCATGCAATCTTTTATTTGGCGGTATGGGTCTGTTCAGGGACCTCCTTGTCCTTTTCGTGTGTTTACGTGGAAAACGGAAGGACGGGAGCGCACTCCCCCCTGATCTTTCATGGGCCCTAACTAAAAGGCTAAAGCATAGGCAGCAATTAGCAGAAACCCCCTAGAACAAAGCAAAGCAGATGTTAATGCCAGCGAAATGACATCCAGTTAGTTGATACATACTGACCTGGAGGGGTCAGTATGTAATCTCCAGGTGGGTTGTGAGATGCTTGCTGAGGAGGTATGAGGCAGCTGTCATGGTTTAAGTAGTGCATCCTGTATGCTTTGGCCAATAGCGAGCCAATCTGGGCTGTTGGTTGATTAAAAGTGTGTCTGGCTTGACATCCGCAGCTTGCCTGAACTAACTCTACGCTCAATGTTTGGTTAAATTAGTTCATCAGTAAATACTTTTGATTTTGGATATCTTAGATTTATGCTTTGTTGTAGTGACTCCTTTAACTCATTGACTGCCCAAAACATCTAAAGACGTCTTTTGGTTTAGTAACGTTGACTGCCAAAGACGTCTAAAGACGTTAATTGTGCTTTTCGGCTGGGGTTGCCAGGAGACAGTGTGAAGAAGCTCTCCTGTGAATATCGAGCTTGTACCATGATGTAGTGAGCAACTGGTGCCATGTAGTCTGGTAGCTCAGGAGTTGGTCTCCGATCTTTTAAAAGCTGTTGTTTTTCCTCAAAAGAAAGTTTCTTTATCGTCTATAGTGCTGTCATCCTCCCTGTAATGTTATCCCGCTTCTAGCTAGAGAACGAGGCAGCGGTCACGCTGTATTAATTCACTAATGCTCTGTGAACGTATGTATAGCATTTAGCATAGCACAGTTACGTCCAAAGGCAGCGTAGCAGTCTTCCTTTTTTACGTAAATGGTTTTCACATTGGGGAACTGACTGCGCATGCACAAACACATATAAACACAGGCTATGAGAGCAGTGTGCCTTTGGGAGTGGGTGTGGCCTCCTCCTGCCTTACAGCAAAGTGAGACTGCGCAGCGTCTCTACCTTACCAGGAAATTGCAATGTTTATTCATTTGGGCTATGAAAAGTACAAAATGCTGACACTTTCAAACGTATAGGTACTTTAGGCAACCAGAAATTGAAAAAAAAAAAAAATATATATATATATACATTCTAATTAAAGCAAATAATCAAAATATCAATTCACCTTTGGGTAGGCACTGCCTACCCTGACTGCACGTCACTGGTCTTTATCCATGCTGGGTCTGATCTTGACTTTTGTAAAAGGAGAGAAAGCAGAATTATTCAATTTCTCTTTCTTCATTTTGCTTCTCTTTCTATCGTCTTACGGCTTCACCTGTCAATCAGACACTTTATGATGAACGACGACTGTGACGTCAGTCCCTCACTTGGTGGGAGGGTGGTGTTATGTAAATAATCCGGCTGCATTCAACTCTGCGCAGCTGCAGACGGTCACCCCATTGACTCGTACTGAAGAGGAGTTACTGCGCATGTACAATTTTTAACCAGAGTAAATGGGTAAAGATTAGTGCGCCCTAGGACACATAGTATTTTTATTCATTAATAATATATATTATTTTTTTCATGTCTTACTCAAACAAACGTGGTGAGTGGGGGGGCGGCGCCCTAGCGTCCTTTGTTGGCCAGCCGCCACTGCCTGATGTTGAACCAAAGCCTTGGTCAATGCTCAGTTCTTAAATAATTGTGAGAAAGAGGACAACAGATAGATGTAAAATAAGAAGGTTTGTCTTTGTGTAGTTTTTGTTTAAATCTTGTTAGAGATGTTAAATGTTAAGTAACAGTAAAATGGCAAGGGACAAACCAAATTAGTGAAATTATTTGATTACATGTTTAAAAGGAACTCTCATCCTAAAAATCAAGGACTCAACTGAAAGACTTTTGTCTGAAATCTTTACTTGTATAAATGAGAGGTGATTTAGAAGCTGCATATGCAACATAAATCACTTTAAATGCATGCTTGTGATGTAAAGATTACTCAAGGAAGGGCCCCATTCATGTAACTGGTTTGGTTGAGGTCAAGGGCTTCCAATGGTAGCATAGACTTACCCGTTTTAAGGTATCTTCTGGTTTCAGCGGGAAAGCATGCCTGATTCTGTACGAGAACATAATATAATATGTGAATGATGATTGGCAAAAATTTCCAAAATGACTCACATATTGAAGATTATTATATGGTTTTGAAGACTTAAAGTTGATACAAAATGTGTTCAAAGATATTTCCCACATTTTAATAGCAAAGTTTTATAATTTTGCTTTAGACCTATTATTTAAGATGTGATATTGCTTTAAGAAGTTAAATGCTGATGTCTGAACTCTTTCCAACAATAAACAATAATTTGAAGAAATTTCACTCTGATGGATTCTTAGCGAGGGTGGATGAAAGGATGGACTGAAAAATACGTATTCTATACCTGGTTTGTGAAAACATTGGCTTGCTGCAGTCTGCGTGTCCTTGTTTTTGAACCCAAACACTAACAAATACTGCATCCACATAATACAGACACCTGAATAAAGCATAAGTGTGCTAGCTTCGTAATATATTGTGCTCTGTGAGAATAAAGGTCATCCAGCCTTTATTAAGATGTCATCCAGTCTTTATCAGGATGGAGAGCTCTAGTGGCAGGTGCATAGAAAAGTCTAAGTTGGCCGTAAAGGAGAAAGGCCATACGTGGGCGAGCTGAGTGAAAAATTGCACAAAAGACACATCTTGTAAATGGATAGTGTTGGTCAAGGCTGCAACCTTGCATCAGATGACAGTATTAAAATTATACTGTAATCAAGACTGGATTATATGAAAGTGATAATTTGTTTTGTGTACTTTTGCTGGAGTACACAGCTTTGCAGAGCTATAACAAATAACGTGTGTTGTTTGTTAACGCATCACTGGATCCCTCTGGTCTCTGCATCAAGGACAAGATGTGGTGTGGCTCTGGTGGAATAGCTCTGCTGAAATGGATCACAGCTGTGATTATTCTCTATATACCTGAGACAGCACGAAGAGAAACAAGCGCCAGAGGATTTATCATCCATAACACGAAGCTTGATGGAGAAAAAAAAAGACAATTTCAGGAGACCCTCCTGCTTTGTCTAAAACACGCACAAAAAATAGTTTTTTTTTTTTACCAACCGCACATGAGCTCTTCTATAGTGAAATACGACAGAGCAAAAGCTACAGTACATGTTTATATTCAACTGGATGTCCCAGAAAGGGGACACAAATTCCAGATGGTGTGTCTCGTGTTTTTCTGAGGCTGTCACTTTGTTTAGGCTGTGACCTTTAGTGAGATAATGCAAAACCCCTTTTTGCCAACCTTACAGCCAAGATTAAAATTAATGGATTTTTCTAATCATGCCATGAGTTGTGTTTGATAATCACATTTATATGAGAGCATTTACCCAAAACATCTAAATAATGTGATGATGAAAATCCATTTTATTTGTATTATTTTTGGTTTTCTATAACATTTAAATTAAAAAAACAAACAAACGTAGAATATAGATGGTGAGATAATTTCTAACATTTGAAATAAAACCATAAAGATGTGTTTTAAATGCAGACTTCCATTTTTAATGTGAGGTTGTTTGCACCCAAGTGTAGAAAACAATGTACAGATATAGTGTATATAGTGCATGTATATAAGTAGCATCTTTTTTAAGAGACATAAAGCAAATTGACAATTCACATCATAGCTGTTACATGATCTTGTGTGTTTTATTTAATACTTCATTTTAAAAAAAACATATAAAAGGGTTCATTTCCAAGGTGAATGTTTGGAATCTAATGAGGTCAACTTCAATACAAAGACTTAAGTTCACAATCAAAGAGCCAAGCTCTCAAAAGAATGAAAATTCAGAACAAACCAGAGCATGTGAGCAGAAGAATTTCTCTCTGAACCTCTGGCTCTCTGAACTCTTGGCTACATAGCATAGCCAGGAGCTTTGGGTGGTTTTGCAAAAGGCCCTTTGGAGACACTGATGTGTTACCAGTAGACTGGGGCAGCACAGCTATGGTGTTAAGGGAAAGAAAAATGTGAGGTGTTTTTTTTCTCAAAAGATAAGGGCATGTGAGGGTGAGGTGGTGGAGGTACTGGTAAATACCAAAGGGTATTCAAAAAATCTGTAAAAGGAGGAATAAGATAAACACAGAAATGTGGGGAGCATGAGGGAATATTAAGGCCCTGCATATGAGAGTATTCAAGTCCAAAAAGAAAGACAGAATCAAAGAAGATGCTGTGGGCTAGGGAGAGAGAGTTCATGCCCTAGTGACTGAACACAGTGTGCTGAGAAAATGGAACAAGAACTTTGGAAGCTGATTGATTGGGTGGGAGAATGTGAAAGACATACAGTGAGTGAAAGGTGGTAGGTCCAAATAATATCCTGTGTTAACAATGGCAAGGGAGGAAAATTTGAAGAATCAACAAGAAGGTTGGTCCAATCATCAAAACAGTTATTGTAGCTCAAAATATTAAATGGAGTTTGCAGTGGGGTCAAGGGTTTTCATTACAGTTTTTCCAAATTCATTCACTTTGACTTTAACATATTACTGTTAGTTTCATGTCACAGATGTCAGTTCTACCTCAGGTGTGTAGTATAAGTTTTCAGTGAAATGGTCCCAACTTTTGAGACTTTAGGTTGGTTCTTCTTCTGTTGCACAGTTCTTCTTCACAATGTAAATGGTGAAGCGAATTTGTAGCCAACATCATCTACAGTATGTTACTAATCAGTTTTGCATTATTGTATATTAGTACAGTGCCCGTCGGAAGTATGCATTCATGTGGGAGTATAAGGTGTATATTTGCGGGTGTAAAATGTGGGTGCAATTTTCCTGGTTTAATGTCATCATTATGTGTTTTTTTTTTTTTTATGTTTCAGTTGTCTTTTTGTGCATTTTTTTGTATAATTATTGTTTTTTGTTGCCATTGTAGTGGGATTGTGGAGTCATTTGGTGTATTATTTGTAAAAAATATTGTTTATTTTTTGTTTTACTCATTTAGTATATTATAAATACTGTGTGTGTGTGTCTCTCCATCCATCTCCTCAGTGCGTTATCTCATGCGCCCGTCTTGCACATAATCCATTGCAGGTTGTTAAGAGAGAAACAGAAGTACCACGAAAAGTAAAAGTTTTGCAACACCAAAGTCGCAACTCTCAAAACGGCTCTGTGTGAGTTCAGTATTTTCATCCCGGTGTAGTGCACGGACGTGCATCAGCCATGTGTGTGTGTGTGTGTGTTTACATTGTAGCTGCTAGCATCTTTCTTAGCACATAGAATAATATAAGAAAGACTCACCCTTGAGCAGAACAAACAATAATAGTGGAGCCGTGTTGTGGACCCATTTTTATTATTATTATTATTATTATTATTATTATTATTATTATTATTATTACTTCAGCCACTGCTTGTTACAGAAAAACTATGCGCTGATATGTAAAGCGCTTTGAGACTGCTTCAGTGTGGTGATAAAGCGCTATATAAAATCAAGTCCATTTACCATTTACAGTACGCCAGTCAAGTCAACTATTCATCAGCATGTATGGCTACGCTGTACACTCCCTCGACCAAAAAATCTGTGACCGCAGGGGGTGACAGTGACAATTCTGTGGTTTTGTAGACGGCATGAAGAAGAGAAGAACAACAAATAATCTGGACTTAAACCATTAAACCATACCTTCAACCATTTCTGACAAGAACACCGGTTCTTTGCAACAGACACATTCAACTTGGGTCGGAATTATTTAGCAGCAGTCGATTCTGATTTCCTGTATTTACATGCACGGAGCTTTTCTTATCTTCATGCCGTCTACAAAACAGCAGATTTGGAACTGTCGCCCCCTGTGGTCACAGATTTTTTTCGGGTCATGGATTTTGTTTATCAAATTTCGGTAAACAAAATAGGTTTACATCAACTTTTTTAACTTTTACTGATTTTTAGAGCAACCCAAAGCAGTACAAGTTGTCATTTTGACTGAAAAAGCTGCTAAATGATCCTAAATGCTTCACTACTTATAGAGCTCAATGGGCTGAAAGGGCCGATTGGCATCTCAAACGGTAAACTAGTCCCATTTTAAAAAGTTAATAAAATGAATGTGGTGCAAAATAATGCGTTTTGTTAGGCATAGATCTTCTAATAAGGACATTTCAAAGGTTTTAGGCCACATTTGTAAAAACAGTGGAGAATACCTTTAATAATTCAACATGATGAATTTTTAACCTCAAAAAGAGCTTTCCTGAGCATTAGGGCGAGAACAGGATCAGCTAAAGTTGAGAGACAGGTATTATCTACGGCTTATTCTAACTCTCCTTCCTTCACTTTTCTGTTTTTTTCCTACTGTGACGGCAAAAAAGAGGAACGGTGGAAGTAGTACAAATTATAGACAACAGTCAGATTTTGTGTTTCCATCCTGCAGTAAAGATTTTTTATCCAGTGTTCCAACAATAAAAGGACAAAATTAGGTCCTTTGATTTATGTGCAGTGGTTTGCTGTTTTTATATTTCAATTGCTGCAATGGACACCCATTGCCTTGTGCGATCAATGAATCAGGAACCCCTAAACCGAACATCATAGGGCTTGTGTAAGGGTGGTAACACTCGGTCTGTGCTCATAGTTACAAAGATAATAATATCAAAGTCAAATTGTTTGCTCTAATTCACTGTGAAAAGAAAAACCCTGTAATTTCCCATAAAATCTGTGCCTAATACAGGCAATTAAAATATTTTATTCTGTAATTTAATTGTGTTTTTTATCGTGTTAATGCATATATCTTAACACTGATAAAAAATGAAACTCATGTTAATCACAATTTTCTGTTCCTTTTAAGCCGTCCATCGTCTATAGTCCATCAGAGGTCAGTTCATATTCACTCAGTAAATTCATGTGATTAATCTCAATGAAAAAAAAAATATTCATTTAACAACACTTTTTTTTTATTTTTATTTTGTTTGTTCGACATCAGACATCTTTATTGACCATAATTATGCTTAAAGAGATTGACTCTTCTTGATTTCTTGTGTGACAGAGTTTTTTTTTGTTATGAATCCATAGATGGTAACCCCTGAGACAACAAACCCTTGTTCTTGCATGAGAATTTATCTTCTTTGTTTTTCGTTTTTTTGTTTATTTTTTCCCCAAATGTATTCTATTTATGTAATTCTTTTTAATAATGGCATGTATGCATTAAAAAAATAAAGACCAAATTAAAGCTAAACAATTGTCTATTATTAAGTGTCATTTTACAGTAGCAAATATATGAAATAAAACATTTCTTAAAAGTTAGTTTTGAGAAGGAGGAACAAAATAGCAACAGAAAAAAATAATTATGGTACAGTACTTTTCTTTAATCCAAGAAGCTGTACCAAGAAAACTGAAAAGAAAAATGATATAGTCTTTTAAGACAAAAACCAACAAACCAATTAAATAGAACTAAAAAAAAATACTGTAATGAATTTTAAAAGTGGAAGTAGCTGTATAAAAAGGATCTTAAAGTTGACCATAATGCTGTTTAAGGAGAAGTGGCTTTCCAAGGTTCTATTTTGATAATTTCATCCCCTTTTTGTTATTTTTGTTTAAATCTAATTCAAGATTTCAACTTTTGTCTTCGGTGGAAACCATCAAATATTCCCCTGTACTTCTGTGGAGTTCTGACTCATGCAAAACGTACATGTGGCGTTAATGTTCCTATTGACCAAAGCAGAATACAGTGATACCCATAATCTCTTCTAATACTCATTTAAGCTTTTACTCTGTGTGTGAAAATCATCATTTATAGTCATTTGCATTAAAATGAGCATGTTGTTAGCTCACATTGTGAAACAGCTGTGGATCTCACGGTGCTGGAATAGTGAGGATGTGAAATAACCTTTACATGATTATAGTATGCATTGCTCATTAGTGGCTTTTAACCCTCATAAACCACATGTTTCCCCCAATGTCTGCTACATTGATGCTATTTATTTGTGTGCACGCTGGGAAGTCGCTCACACAACAAAGCATGGTGAGAACACCAGTTAGCCATGAGAGGAGGTATGTGTTGGAGAATGAATGTTGGAAAGCGAAGTGTTTTGACCTTACAGCTCAGGATTGATCTGCGGTAAAAGGATTTTAACAGCGATCTCAAATTTGACTGAGTCAGGCTTCTGCACTGATAGTATCTTTCCAAATGACAAGCTGTACTTCACATTGGTGCATTTTTCACTTCTTTCTCACATTACCCAGATGATCTATAAACCCAGGGAGTGGTCCAGCCATCAGCAGACTCTGAGATGGGACTCAGTGACAGATTTCAGGAGATATCAAGTTTAGTGTCAATGTTTTTTGCCTGTCTGACCACAAAATGCGTCGTCAACCCATGTGTCTCAAATTGTCTCTTGCTTTTGATTTCCACTTGATACTTGAGTTGCTAAATATTGATGTGCAGTTGGTCCACTAAATTGACTCAATGCCACTCTTTATTCTAGATTGTCATCAGTCACTTTAAAACTACTTCTTGGGATGCATTGCTCACAATACACGCTTTACAACGTGGTATGACAGTATCTATCTATCTACCTATAAAAGCAAGGGAGGTCTGTGTGGATGTGTGGATGTGTGTGGAGCAAATATCTCCCCGACACAGTGCCAGTTCGACCTGAAACTCGGTCAACGGGTTCCAAATACCCCGAGTGTGTGTATCTGTTATTTTGGAGTAATTTGGTCATTTCCAAATGTTTACTTTAATTTTATTTCACTTCTGGACGGCCCCAAAATGAAACCCATTCAACTTTTGACCTCAGGGTGTGAGGGGGCGCTAGCGCACCATCTACATCTATCTCCACTTCCGGTTCTGGGTTCATGACGTTTGTTTGGGTTAAAAAAAAAAAAAGGTCAATATTAAAAACGTTTTTGTACCGCTAAAAGTCATTTAAGTTAATATTACATGGTTATTTAATATTATTCCCGTGATTCCAAACTTACTTTAAATCTCGGGTCACAGACTTCACTTCCTCCTTCATCTCCATGAGTGTGGGCGGTGGCTGTGCTGACGGTCGTTAGCCGATTATTTCACAAACATTCTGCTTCTTCAGACAGAGGAATGTAATGTTTTTGTGAGCGGATGGGTCCACTATGATTATTGTTTGTTCTGCGCAACGGTGAGTGTTTCTTCTTATATTCTTCTATGTGCTAAGAAAGATGCTAGCAGCTACAATGTAAACAAACACACACACACATGGCTGATGCGCGTGCGTGCGTGCACTACTTCGGCACACACACACAGTATTATATTATCTCTATCTAATCGTACTACTACCGTATTCTTGTTATTGCTATTCTTATATTATTTTTTTTTTTGTATTATTCTTTTATCCTATAGTTACTGGTATTCTCATTGTATTATTTTCTATTGCTATTACCTTATTTTTTTATGTTGTTATTGTTTTTACTGTATTATACTTACTGGATTTTCATTATATTATTTTGTTATTGTATAATTTTACTAGTATTAAAGTTATTGCTATTCTTATAATTACCATTATATTCTTTTTCATTATTAATATATATTTTTATTATCGTTACTGGTGTTCTCATTGTATTATTAGAATTGGTATATTATCATTATATTACCTTATAATTATTTAATATTGTTTATTATTAATATTGTTTTTAGTGCATTATTATATTATTTTGTTATTGCAATTATTACCATTAATACCATTACAACATTACTTTTATTACTATTACTACTTTCACTATTAATATTATATACCTATCAACATATTTATTATTATCAGGGCTCTACACAAACTTATCCAGTGGTGGCACTGGTGTGACAAACTTTCTCTGTTAGTGGAGGGGTTGTACAGCATAGACATACATGCTGATGAATAGTTGACTTAACTGGTGTACCGTAGTTACCGTGTCTCTCTTAACAACCTATAGGAATTACAAATTGCAATCCTTTGCTCTCTTTTTTTGTGTATTACTGCTGAACTGCTAACATGCTAAGCTAACCTCCTTGTCCGTGTGTGTTTTTCTCCTGTAGCAAAGGCATGTGCACGCAGACACATGCTCACAAGCAGCTTCAGAGCTTTCAATTGTGTCTTTCTTATCCATTTACCCGTATGGTTTACACCTCAACTCACACCAGAGCGCTACTGTTTACCTTGACAAAGTTTCAGGTCGAACACATACAGCAGCATCTCAGAACATCTCACAGTTCATATCAACAGCATTACAGTATTTGTAGGCTAGGAGCTAATGGGAGCAGGGTTCAAGCTATAATACCATGGCGTAGATAGGAAGAGAGATAGTCTTGAATGAAGAGTTTTGTTTTTTTAATGTTCTGGAGGTGAAAAGAGTGTCACACAAAGTGATAAGTTTGACGCTACAAATTAAAAGTTGATGCTCAATGTTGTTAGTGGTTATGCACCACAGGTAGGATGTGAAATTCTGGTGTGTTAGATGAAGTGACACTGAGTATCCCCAAAGATTAGAGGGTGATGATTGGTGCAGATCTTAATTGCTTTGTTGGTAAAGGCAACAGAGGTGATGAGGAATTGATAGGCAGGTTTGGTATCTAGGATACAAACACAGAATATCTGGTCATCTATTACAAAGCATTTTAGAGCACAATCCTACCAACGTTCTAATGCAGCTCGCATTATAAAAATTGGAAAATTAGATGATGACATCTTTTATAAGAGGATGCTATTGCACAGGGAACTGAATTATATAATGAATTGGAAAAACGGAACAAATTTACTCAAATTTACACACAAAAAAAACCTCTAAAGTTTTAGTAGACTGATGTTGCCATGGTTCAGGGAAGAACTATGGTACCTATTCAAAAAATAGGCAGCTTTACAAAATAGCCCTAAAGTTGGAAATAGAGGCAGAATGTTTGGTTTTTAAAGAAACCATACAACTCAGACAGGCAAAGGCCAATTCTTTTTTTAGACATAATAAGGCAAGCCCAAGGAAACAGCAGGGCAATTTGGAGCAGTATTGTCAACTAACTGGTAAAAAGAGAAGCAGAACTAAGTCATAGAGCATACAGGACTTAGCCAAAATGAATCCTTTGGCCATTGTGACATGTTGAGTGACAGCTTAGAGGTTATAAACTGTTGTAACAAGTACTTTATTAACTCAGTAAAACAAATTAAATGTTAGTAAAATCCTTGCTTCATTATGTAATTCCAAAGCAAAGGACACATGATTACTTACCCTTAGTGCTAGTAAAAAACAAGGAATTTTCTTCCACATCATAAATACATGTATGGACAATCTGCAATTGTGCATTCATTTATCAATTTGGTGAGCGACTTGAAGTAAGCAACTACTCGCCAATTAGCGTATTTGCCCATGAAAAGTTGGAAAAAGTGGTTGCAGACCCAAAAAAAAAAATGCATTGAAAAGGAACAACCCTATTCAATTCAGATTCCGTGCAAAGCATTTTACTGAAACAGCCTGCTGTTACTTACTTAAAGTCATGAATGCCAAACTGGACAAAGGAGGAGTGGTAAGGGGCCTTCTTTCCGGACCTAAGCAAGGCATTAAGATTTTGGAATCAGAACAACAAAATAATATTTGTGAAACAGATCGTGTGCATTTGTGAATCTGAAATACAACTGCGAAACAAATATATATTTGTGAACCAGAGTGTGTGCATTTGTGAAACAGATCGTGTGCATTTGTGAATCTGAAATATATATAAATATAAGACAGTTAACCATCACATTTAAAACTGTCTACAAGCACAATCTAATGGTTTCAGTCATGTCTGACTGGTCACTCCCAATCTGTAGAAATGAGGGACTAACATCGACCCAGTAATTTTGCAGTGTTGGAGTGCTGCAAGGGTTGAGTCTAGGCCCTTCACAATTCAGCATTTACATCAGTGATCTGCCTGCTGTCCATAGTGATACATAGACAATAATGTAAATCACATACCCCTTAAGGTCCACTCAGATTTCTGAAAAACGCCTGTCCAAGACACTCCAAAATAGGAATGATAACTGTTTCAATCCTTTGGTGAAATACAGTTTCAACCTCTTTTCTAGAGGATTTTTAACACGGTAGGTTCAGTAGAGGTGAGTTATATGAAATATGAACATGAGAGTACAAATATTTAAATTATCACCTGGCTTATTTGATCATAAACAGTTAAAATTTAGATATGTGTATCGCCCTTAAATAAAATGTATTAATTATTATCAAAAAAATATTATCTGTCATCTGATTAATTTTTCATCTTGGTTACCTTTTTAGGCTTCCTAATCAATGAGAATATTGGTAATAATATTTTTGGTGTCAGCGTCTGATCCTTTTATTCTGTCAGAATACCACTAGATTTAAATTTTGCTATAGAAATGGTAAAATGATCCTAATGAGAACTGACAGCTGGTGGGAAAAGTTACTATGAAACATATTTTAATAATTGTTAACTACGTATGCAAAAGTCAAAGAACTGTAAAATGGCTCTCCAGGTTTGCAGTTAATTATCTGTAAATGACAGTTTTTATAAAATTTCCATGCCAATTAAAATTACAAAGTCAATTATCTGAACTTCATTCCAATTCAATTATGAATACAACAGCAACAGATTTATTAGAATTACAGTTTACATTAATAATCACATCATGATTGTGATTAATTACTAATTACGGGATTACAATTATAATTGACCTTAACCCTGGTGTTAGATCTAGGTCAGGTGGTATATCTACTACTAGTGTATGGAAACACTGCATTACACAATCTGGAAATACTGTATGTATACAGAGCTGAATAAAAGATGATGTGATTTTACAAGTACTGTGATTAAAAGTTAAGTATCTCTATAAAAGCAAGGAATCTCTGTGTGTCCGTGTGTCTGTGTGTGCCTCAAATATCTCTGGTGTTCAGGGACAGACAGAGCTCGTACTTGCTACATCGCTGCAGCTTGGTTTAAAGCTGTGTGAAGTGGGATTTGTTTGGACTGAAATAGTCCATTTAAGAATTTCATAAAAAAATGTGTCCTTTGCCAGAGCCTTTAGTCATGCCCTCACCACACATAAATGCACAAAGATATACAAAATGACTCCAGAAACACATGAAATTACAACAAAAAACTACAAAATAACTGTAAATATACACAGAAATGCTCCACAAATACACATAATGACTCCAAAACACATAAATTACAGAAAAATACACCAAACGACTAAAATATAAAAATGAATTAAAAAAAACAACAACAAACAAATTTATCACGTGCATGTCTCATAGAATTAAACCAGGGAAATTGCACACGCTATTTAACTTTGCACCCGCAAATATACCCCTTTATAACACTACAGAGTACAGATTATGTACACCTGTTTGTACATCCAACCTTCAAACACATACTCATTTGGCCATAAATGACAACTCTACTCTACTTAGGCTCCCACTATATGAATACATACTTCGGACGGGCACTGCACTCGTTAGGTTCAAAGAAAAGGCACACAATGTGGAAAAGTGTGGCCTCCTGGCTGATAGTCAAGCAACTTTTACAAAGACTAAGACCCGTCTTATACTGTGTGATTCCTTTGGGGAATTGGGGAAATAACCGCTTCCACTGAGGATTGGAAGTCAGTGGAGAGTTTCTGCTTTAGGAAACTTTAGACAGCTTCTGTCTATCCTCATAGAACTACCCAATTAATTTGGGAATAAACTCCCACAGGGTTAAGTGTTTCATGGAGAATCTTTGTAAAAAGTAATAATGATATTCCTGAACTAACTAATCCCCTTTAACGTTTGCCGAAACAATAATTTTGATAGTTGGTGATTTTATTTTGGGTGACTGTATGAGAAGCTACACCACCTGATTAAAAGGTGTGTCATGAACAGAATGTCAGAATGTCATTGTGTAACTCAGGCCTTCCACCACTGAGAGCCAAACATGCCAGCACTGAAACAGACTGTCCACCCCCACACACTTCCCTTTCACTGTCAGACTAATAATAATAATAATAATAGTAATAATGGTGCAACGCCGCTTCTTGGCCTAGGGTCTCTGTGGCGTCAGTCTCCTTGGCTCCCATTGGGTGCTGCCGGCCTGGCTGATCTTGCAGGTCCATTGCAGCACCTAGGTTCACAATAGCGACTCTTGCACGCACATCAGCCGTGGATGCACTAGCATGCCTTATGGTTTTGTGATAAGCTCGTATTATCAGTTCCTGGTGTAAGCACCACCCTTTCCTTCTGTTCATGGCCTACTTAAGCAGGGTGTTGCCTCACCCTCTTTAACATTTGTCACCAGACTGGTTTAGTAGATTAAACCCCACAACACAATATACAGAATAGTAGCATTGCATTATACTTTTAGCATAACCAAAATAGCTTAATGTCTATCAGTCCTTCTAATGTCCCACCCTAACTCCTTCTTCCCTATTCTTTTTCACCTCACCAAAGTGAAACACTGCTTTATTTTTTTATATCATCTATCCATCCATTTCCAGACCTGCTTGTTCCTTTTTTCAGGGTCGTAGAAGTCTGCTGCTGTTTGAACAGATGCCAGTCCATCGCAGGACAACACACAGACAACCATTCACACTCCCATTTAGAGACTCCAAACAGCCCAACTGTCATGTTTTTAGATTGTGGGAGGAAGTCAGAGTAGCCGGAGGACACCCACGCTGCACAGGGAGAACATGCAATCTCCACACCGAAAGGACCCAAGTGTCCAACCCCAGGCTTGAACCCAGGACCTTCTTGCAGTGAGGCGAACGTGCTAACCACTAAGTCACCAATTACACAACTAAGCAATGAAATAAACGTATTTGTTTCATTTGAAGAATAAAACATGCATAGCTGTACATATAGTGTTGACCTTCAATAGCTTATGCAGGCAAGGTTGAAAAAAAAGTATAAAAGATAATATACACAAGCTTATTATCTGATAATTAGATATTTTGTTGTGATTGTATACCACAAACAGTTACAATTTTACATGCCAAAAGCAGCTTTTTGAAGTATAAAAGACGCAGGCTAATATTATCATTTGGCACTCAAACGTTTAAAAACCTATTCTAAAAAAGAAAATACTGAATACTTTAGGAGACAAACTCAATCAAAAATAATCACAGCGTACAGAAAGTAAAATAAAACTATAACAAATACAGTAAGTCTTTGATTTGTGTTGCCTTGGTAACCCATCCATACATGATAGAAGAAAATAGAAATGATTGAGAGGAGCTCAGTATGTAGCGTATGTACCATGTTGATTATTCTTCGCACCACTCGCTAACAAGTCTTCAAAGTATTTTTATGTGTCGAGGGAAAGCGGTTTCAAAAAAAATCAAATGTGCTGGGCAGTAATTATTGCCTCTTGCTCTCTCTCAGGGATTGAGGGATTTCATTCATGAACTTCCTCTCATTGGGCTTCAGAAAAGCAGACCTTGTGTGTGTTCTGAAAGACAAGCGAGCGCGAGAGCCGAATGTCAGTTTAATTGGTGTTTGCAGCTCCCACTGCATATGGCTCGCCAGCTGCAAATTAGTTTCAGGGTGCAACTGAAGGACAAAGGGCCTGACATGTTGAAATGTGCACACAGCTATGATCAGTTGTTGTGGGGGTGATTCCTTGAGGATTTTTACGTGTAGCTGATGTAAACGGGACATCTGAGGCTGTGCTAGAATAACCTTAAAGTAATAATCTTATAGATATGGCAAAAAGATTCACTTCTGGAAGAAAGTAATATGGTAAGATTGAAATTCGCAATATTGAGCACAATTTACAGTATTTTAAGGTATATTATTGAATTCCTTGACCCTGTAAACCTATAATTTGCCTCTAAGATCATACTTCTATGTCAAATAGAAACAAAGTTATGACAAAATATCCAAATTGGCTATACGGATGGTGACCTTCTTGGATTCCTTGATTTTGAATTGGAACCGTTGTTTTGCCAGCATGGTTTCCATTATAAAATAGATTCAGCATATTCAATAACCAGCATGTACAAACTTTCATGCTTTCTTCCAGAAGTGAATATCTTGCCCTATTACTGCTACATATCTGCCGAGCTATTATAATGCTGCTACCACGGTTTGGGTCATTTACATTTTTCAGTTACAATTGCGTTTTCAATTATCCATGTTCAATTACAGTTTAGAAAACTTGATCATTTTAATAATTGTTAACTACATATGTGTAGAACTGTTCATAGAACTGTAACATGGTTCCCCAGTTTTAAGATATAATTGACATGTTTTATAGAATTTTCATGGCAATTACAAAGTAAATTATCTGAACTCAATTACATTTTTATTATGATTACAACAGCAACAGATTTTTAAAATTACAATCACAATTATAATTATGCCATAATTGTAATTTATTATCAATAAGGCGATTACAATTATCATTGACTCCAACCTTAGCTGCTACTGTTGGGGTTATATTGTTTTTTGTATATTGTTGCATTATTATTATAATTTTATTTGTATTACTTTTTATATTTTATTTATATTAATGGTGGTTTTCTTATTTATTAGTTTTTCTATCTTTATTCTTTCATATTATAATTTTTTTACTCAATTATTTCGGGACTCATTATTAGATTGTTAGTTATATACGTGTTATGCACATAATGACAGTTAAAAATCCTTGAACCTTGAAAAGGGGGAAGTGTTGTCAGTGGACCATTTCTGCTGTAAGCCATTATGATTGATTCCTTTTTTGATATATATACACTCATTTTCAAAACTATGCATAATATTTCATGTGGCTTATTAACAACCAGTCTCTCTCTCGCTCTCTCTCTTGCACTGAATTTAAAAAATTACACTCATCATTGGGTGCTGATAAAGTTCCATCCCTTCTGATGCAGTTTGCCTCAAACCAAATTATTTTTGTTCACGACAAAGGTGCACTTTTACACCCCGAACGTTTCCTTCAACACCTACAGCTGAATATCCGGTTCAAGCATGATTTCACCAACACCAAGTACAAATGCACAGGAGCTGTTCGTCTATTCTCTTTGTGCTTTCCACACGGGCAAAGGAAGCAGGTGAAAGGAGAGGGTTTGAGACACAGCATGAAACAAGAGCCCATATCTTCTGGATATAGAATATAAGATAGATAGTGCTGCACGTGGCACATACTGTTGAGCTTATCTGTTCACGGTTCTGATAAAGTTCAGATGGAATAACTGGGGTGACATGAGATAAAGTCTCTGTGATAGATTGCAAACAGTAAAACAAAGATAATCATTGATTTGATGAATGACGAATGATAAGTAACATGCAATTACTGCAGGATAATACTGGTGAACACAAAAAAATAATTTTCTCTAAATGTGTCAGAAATTTTTTTATCATGTGAGGTAACTGAGCTCAGGTCACTATTTTTAAATATAATATTGTTGCTGATTTATTATCAGACTAAATCAATGTGTGTTTTTTTTTCATCATCTACATACGTACACAACCCAATTTAGATTGAAATATATGTTTGAAATAAATGAGCACTTCATCCGATGGTTATATATTATTACTTACTCATCTTACTAGTTTATCACGTTTTTAAGACTCAATTATTAAAAAAATAAAAATAAAATAAAACACTACTACAATTCAGCATCAACATATACTGACTGGTATAAATATAACACAGGAAAACAACACTACTGCTCATATACAGGGCTCTAAGTAAACCATTTGGGACCACAAACGTATTTATTCATCGACACAAATAGGCAGCACATAGAGGATTTTTTGATTTACATTTGAATTTATCATTTCTTTCCTCTGTGAACCTGTATGTCAACATGTTTAGAAGTCAACCAACATCCCACCTTACACTAGATTTAGTTTAGCACACCAAACTATAAATCACCGATGAAAAATGATTAACCATTCAGTTATCAACAACATTTACAGTAACATTCTCACACCTCAACTATATTCTATTGTGCGTCGGCAGCAACTACATTTTAATCAATGTATCAGTGTTATATTCTGAATTTTTGCCTTTACATGTATCAAAAATGGATTTAATAAAAGATTCTGGTGACATTGTGAGAAAATATTATGCAATGACTTGAAAATATATATTGATCATTAATAATCAAATCAACTAATACAAAGTAATTATTTTCCTTACATTTTTGGCTTATGACAAAGAACGTAACACTGTATGCACTCCCCGCCAAAAAAATTACTGCAAAGATTTTTGACAAAATTTTAGACAGCAAAAAAAGACTTAGGGACAGATTCACTAAAAGATTATGGGTATTAAACGTGTGCAAACGTCACTCCACGCGCTTATAAGGAGGAAAAAATCCCAGAGAATTAGTAGAAAATGGGAGGAGGAAATGCAAATAAATTAATGCAGTGGGTGCAATGCAATTCATCAAACTGGAACTGTTTGCAGTGACTGTTTCTGCGCTGAAAGTAATACGACCCGCAAAGTTACAGTCTTGACGGAGCAGCCACATTAAAATAGGGAGTAAAAAATAACATTAGCTTTTTATTTGTTTTTTTTAAATGAGCAAAATGTTAATTTAAATAGGGCGATCTCAACCATGCCTATCTGCGCAGCTATTAGTGGCGCAATGTCAGTGAATTCCCCACAGCAGGTGAAGAAACAGCGCCACCAAAGGATTCAGGGAGGCACCTGGTTTACCACCCTTTATTTCAGATCTTAGTGAATCTGCCCCTTAGAGTTTTAAAAACACAATAGGTTACCATGTCACCTTGTTTTGTAAAATAACTAATGATTGTAGTAGACTGAAAAAGCAGCTCATTAGCTTATCCCTGCTTACATCAGCACATAACAGGATCCCGCAACACATACCGGATCCAACAATCAAACAAATGCTATCATCCCTTTAACCTTTTTTGGAAAGTTTTCAAGCCAAACTTACATTTTTGAAACTATAGGAAAAAAACGTATGTACCCCGCAAGCAACTCCTAATGAATGGAACCCAGGGCCTTCCTTCTGTGACGCCAATGTGCCAATCACTTCATCACTCACATCAAAAAGCACACCTTTAAAATGTGTTTTCATTTTGGCATACTACACCAAAATTAGTCAAGAATGCAAGCCAAAGACAATTGGCATTTATTTCTTTTACCCCACTTGCTGTCTTGTGGCATTAGCAGCACATTTAGCAGCTGAACCAGTGAGATTTCCAAAGACAGGTCAGAGCACCAGGTATGCAAATTTGAAATTTCAGAGGTCCAAGTAAATACAAGCCTGTTATTCTGGCTGAATATTGGTTTGATGAAAAGGCTGTAGCTCTCTGAACAGCACTGATGTATTCACACAATCGTATTTTTCCTTTATGAAAAAGTTATTCAAAAATGAATGGTTAACTATTTTGTTTTACATAGCAGAGTAACAGATAAAGCGTCCTCTGTGCAGTCTTTATTTCATTAATTGATGTAGGCGGAAAAAGTGACACTGATTCTAACTTAGAGTATTAAAGCTTGCAAGACAGAAATACCCACATGTACAGCCCATCTGCTCCTGTGGACCACTGCTGTTTTGAGATGGTAGAGATGGTATGGCTCTGTCAGTGTAATCTGACAGTACCTGAGCAGCAGGATGTCACCGCCGCTGTCATGTCCTCACCCAATGCAGGGACCCTGAAGCAGGGACACATTTTGTCAGTCGAGCTTTTGACAGCTCCTTTCTTAAGACACAGGGACTGCTAAAGTTACCATTCAAAGATGACAGAACATCATGTTAATGTAAATGCTTCACTGAATACTGCTCTACCTATGCATGATGTTCATGAAAAATGCAAACACACAGATAATGTTCTACCAGTTGTTTAGATACAACCCTTTATATATAAAGTTTAACATCAGGGACAATGCCATCTGCTTTCACTAATCCTAATCAGTGTCTCATGATACTCGCATCTATTCTCATGAGCATTTAAAAAAGCAGATTGAATAGTTTTCCACCCCTTGAGCAGCAAGATGGAATAGCAGAACTGTCCCTGTTTGTGCAAGAAAGTTGAAATAATAGTTAATGATCTCATTTATATAACACTTTTATTACAACCAAAGTAGTCCCAAAGCGTTTTACAACTCCTTCACCAATTGTCTTACGCAAGATCACTTTGACAAGGTCACTGCAATAAATTTAATTAGAAAAAAGAACATACAATAAAAATTAAAAAAGAATAAGTGTTGTTGCAAGAGTAGAAAGCTGAGCCTATAGGGCAGACATAGGTAATTGCCAGTGGCGTGCCGTCAGGGTAGGCAAGGTAGGCAGTGCCTACCCAAGGGTGAATTGATATTTTGATTATTTGTTTTAATTATAATATGATTATAAATTATTTATTTTTCCATTTCCAATAGCCTACAGTACCTATAAGTTTGAAAGTGTCCGGATTTTGTGCGTTTCATAGCCCAAATTACTAAACAGTGCTATTTACTGGAACAGCTGCACAGTCTCACTCCGCTGTAAGGCAGAGGGAGGCCACGCCCCCTCCCAAAGGCACGTTGCTGCTCTGCCTCTGTTCCCATTGCATGGTTTTTACGTGTTTGCGCATGCGCAGTCAGGTCCCCAAGATGACAATCATTTACATCCAAAGGCAGCTCTCTACGCTGCCTTTGGACGTAACCGCGCAATGCTAAATGCTATACGTAAGTTCACAGTACATTGGTGAATTGATTCCATGTGACCGCTGCTGCTACATTCTCTAGCTAATGGGTGGGATAACATTACAGGCAGCATGACAGCGCTAGAGACGATAAAGAAACTTTTTTTTGAGGAAAAACGACAGCTTTTAAAAGATAGAGACCAACACCTGAGTTACCAGAGCTTCAGCAAAGGTAAGGTCAGAAAATGCTTCATACTTTTCACAGTGAATGGTACAAAAGGAAGGATTGGCTTTGTAAATGCTCCTCACTGAGGCTGTTCTAAGTTGTTGTTGTTGACATTTTCTCCTTGTTTCTGTGTTTCCAACACAAACAACGGATGGGCTGCCATGTCATGAGATACATCTTGTTGGGAGAGTATGGAGGCTATATTGAATAGTTGTTTATGTTTCTTTAATGGTGTTTTACGATGTTGATTTTGTTAGATGGCTAAATGCTTGTTCATGTGGATCTTGTTGGGTTTTTTCTTTTCTATTATGAATTTTATATTTTGATAAGCGCATTGAGATGACTTGGTTGGAAATTGCTTTATACAAATAAAGTTGATTTGAATTGAATTAACACTTGCCAGCAGAAACATATGAAATTGTCATTGGTGATGATATGTAAAGCGCTTTGAGACTGCTTCAGTGTGGTGATAAAGCGCTATATAATTCAAGTCCATTTACCATTAACTAATGTATAACCAACTATATAAACTGATTACTAGACATATGACTCTTGGAAAATAAGTAATAATGATATTAATAACACATTTTATTTGTAATGCACTTTACTTCAAAAGCAATCTCAAAGTGCAAGAGTTTTAAAAAATAAATAAATAAATACAATAAAATAAGCAAGAAGCCAACCAAAGAGGAAAAACAAAATGATTTGTTCAAAAATAAACTACATCCTTTAGCGATAATCTACCAGCAATAATTCAGTAATGTAAAGTCTTGTACGGTACATTTCAAGTAATTACTAGAAATAGTAACACTGTAATGTTACTTTTATTTTGGAACCACAAGCAGGAAGATATATACCTTGAGAAGAACAAGATAAATAATGACTGAATATGTTTTTTTTTTTTTTCATTTGTTCAGATTAAAAAGTCTAATATTTTCCATATTTTGTAGGATCATTAACAGTTTTGGTAACATGCTGTCATTAATTAAGCATCATTAGCAAAATTATGACACCTTTTGCTAAATTATGACACCTTTGGGGCTATGTTGGCATTAGGTAGAGTTAAAGGTTAGGGTAATGAAGGGTTAAGGTTAGGGAAACGAACGACACTTAATGACAGCCTTCGTGACACTTATTCTCTGTTATTATTTCTCTAATGCGTATGATTGAGAGGGAGATTTTTAATCATGTTATTGTTGATTTAACGTTTTACTGCTGATTTTAAACGTTTTTACTGCTGATTGTAATGTTCTTCTTTTCAAAAAACTATTTCGAAAATAACTACAAATTCGAAGTGTTACCAACAAAATGGTGTAGATACCACTTATATGATATGCGATGGGTGGTTAGCGTCTGCCTGCAGTATCATTAATTTCCCAGTAGAGGGCAGTAATGCTGAGTTGACGCTCTTTGACACGCGGACAACTGAATTAAAAAAACACAGAAGAAGAATTATCTGGATGCTGGCGGCGAGATTGATAAAAACAGGCTTTTAAAAACTGTTGTCATTTAAGACCAGTGGAGAAAAAGTTCCTTAATAGTTTTAAAATGACGGGAATTCCTCCTGACACGTGGCAGCCGCCCACAGTTGCTTTGGAGACCACGTAAGTTTGAGCTAGGATGTGTAATGCTAACAGAGCTAGCATTACAATGTGAGGTCCTACTGGTCCTGATGGGTGGTTTGTTTTAATTGTATTAGTCTTTGAATCGTGTATTTATTTATTTTTGTGCTCTATACGTGTTTTTCTGATATACTGGCTGTTGTGTTGCAGGATGGGGACACTGGTGGTGGAGCTTTACTGGAGCCATGCTCCCATTACCTGCAAGAACTTTGCTGAGCTCTCGAGAAGAGGCTATTACAACGGCACCAAGTTCCACCGGATAATAAAGGACTTTATGGTGCAGGGAGGAGATCCCACGGCTACAGGTAGATGTTTAATCCGATTGTTATCTAATGCAAATAACATAGCTTCACTACAAAAACAAAAAAAAGTATGCATCTTTATCTAACTAACTAATAACTGTTTTCTTGTTTTGTTTACTCTTGAATATCTTGTTGGGAGAGTATGGAGGCTATATTGAATAGTTGTTTATGTTTCTTTAATGGTGTTTTACGATGTTGATTTTGTTAGATGGCTAAATGCTTGTTCATGTGGATCTTGTTGGGTTTTTTCTTTTCTATTATGAATTTTATATTTTGATAAGCGCATTGAGATGACTTGGTTGGAAATTGCTTTATACAAATAAAGTTGATTTGAATTGAATTAACACTTGCCATCAGAAACATATGAAATTGTCATTGGTGGTCTCGATTTGCAACGTGCCTACCCAACAGTAGTGGTCACGACATGTCACTGGTAACTGCAGGCCCGAGGGCCACATGTGGGGACGGTCCAAAAACCTGCCTTTTTAGAAAGTGTCTCTTTCTAATTTTGTACGGCCCCCAATTAGCAAGATTTCTCTAAAAACACACAAAATGAAAAAAAGAAATACCAAAAATTGCAAAAAAAAAAAAAAAAGAATAAAAAAAACGTACAAAATTACAGAAAAAAATGCTAAAAGGACAACAACAAAATACATCAGTGTGCGCTGTCCTACAAAGCTGGCTAACGTCTTACAGAGCTAAATCATTATGGTAATTTAGGATGACCGACTAACCTGAAGCAACCTGTCCATTGTTAGCAGATCCTGGTTGGTGCAGATCTGACAGCTGCATTTAGGAAAGAAAAATTATTGAATGCAATCAATAATCAATATTAATATAATCAATATAATCAATAGTAAATGCAATCCTTTCATTTACCAATGACATCCTTGTGGAAAGATATAGATTTTGTATCTCATGGACTGATCTACAGTCAGCTGATGAAGCCCGTGTCTACAAAACACTAAAACACACAAAACAACAACAAAGACACTCAAACCCTTTGTTGTTTTCTGTATTAAAGCTCAGATTGGTCTTCATTCTAAACAATAACATGAATGTTGATAGTTTGGCCCTTGGATTGGAAAATTTACCTTTTTGTGGCCCCTAATGTGATAAAAGTTGCTAATCTCTGCTCTAGGGTCATCTTCCTGTTGATCTTGTATAGTTCCAGACATTCAGTGTGTGCTGCACTGAGTTGTAGCCTTTCTTGTTGTCAATCCATGAGGTGTAGAGACTCAACTCAAAGCTGATTGCCCAGGTCATGTGGCAAACACCATGGAGACACACTCTCAGCTCTGCTGTTCTGCATAGGCCTCAAACTTCTCGGTCAGATCATCAACAAGACAGGCTATGGATATCAATTTTGAATAATCAGTCCCCTGTTTAGCTGGATGGGTTCAAATAGAGGCAAGATGATCAGGGCTGAAGGAGTTGAGCTACCAGAAGGAAACACTGAAGATGTTCAGGACAGCTACAAGTACATTACCTGGGGATCAAGGAATTCAATCACAACCAAATACCTACAGCCGGTCCCTGGAATAATGAATCTATTCCTTGTTGTTGACACAGTGTTTAATAGTGGCGGGTAAGTTGATTCAAATATCAATACCAAAATTAGTATTGATTTTAATTAATATCCATGTAATGAGATCAATTCCCTACTTTCAGTTTCTCTCCTGTATGCGCTACGATATGAAGGATTGGTATGTCCATTTGTTTTGTTGTTTCTGTTCAAAAATGTGTGATAGCAAATGTTATGTTATTTTTATGATAAATTGAATAACAATAGTCTAACTTTCTCATTTTGTCGCGATAGCGGGGCCCTGAGAGTTTTTTATTCTTCAAAGAGAGTGCACCAGGAAGTTTGGGAACCACTGCTTGTTCGTTTTCCCATTGCTTCTTTGTTTTCAAACCTCACTCCAAACCCCCATGGAGGTTTTGCCATCCAGAAGGATCTTCCTCCTGTTGTTTTTCAAAAAAATACTCCAGTATTTGGTCTGGAGAAATCTCCAGCAGAACCAGGTTCAGAGGTGGCAGCCATCTGCTTCGAGTGGTTGGGGTTAGTGGACAGAAGGAAGAACAGAACAGGATAGAGAGATAGAACATCAGGGTGTCCCAGACTAGTTGAGCTTTGAGTTTAACATTTTAAAAACTTGAAAATGAGGGACCTGACTAACAGAAAAAAGTTCAAACTACCACCATTTTTCATTTAGCCTCAAGCGAATCATGTTCTCAAAATTAACAAGCTCATTTTTAAAATGTAAGGAGTAGAAAGTACAGATGTTTGTTTTTACAACTAAAATAACTACAGTAAAGATGTATTTGTACTTTGTTACTTGTCACCTCTGCATTTAAGGTGAATAATACATTTTAAAAGAATGGATTTACATGATGTTAATAACACATAAAGTTTTAATTATCTACCTTGTGTAGCATTAATATCCCATATAATACTATATGAAATAAAACAACAAAAAATATAAATAATGATAATACAAAAAATAAATAAAGCTTGTTGTAAATCTAGCAATACAGGCAAAAGCCAATAATAATTTTTTTTCCTCAGGGACAGCAGTGGCTTGACTGCATTTTCCTCCCTACGTTTTGCCGAGGGCAACACTCCATAGCTGCTGTCTGTGAAGAAAACATATACAGTTTTAATATTAGCCTACTGTTGATATCAGATTATATGGTGAACACAACTTTGCAGGGTAAAAGCTTTAAAGCAGATCATAAAAAAATAATTACCCATGTTCTAAAGTGATGGCAATGCTCTTGTGCTGAAAACAACACCAATTTAAAACCTACGTCAGATGTTAGATGTCACCGTGGAGGAAACCTCCGAGAACTGGCCGTTAGCTTTGGTTGCCTTATGTGGGAGGATAATTAATGTCAAAACAGCGCTATACTGTAAACAGACTTTGGCTGTGCTTGCGGGGCCTGACATGGCTATAACGCACCAGCAGGCTTCAGAGCCCTTCCAGTGTTTTAGCAGAGGCACATTCCAGCAGACTGCATCACAACAACCCACCTCCAAATAGTCCTCTAATGAGGTTTGGGACTGTCAACAGTCTTCTTCACTGCTTCTTCAGCTCAGCTTGGGTGCTTGTTCCCCATCCTTTCTGTCCCGCTCCCTCTGGGCACGCCACACACTTCACACTGGCTGCACCGATTAATCAAATCAGGTTCTCTGCTGCTTATTTTAGCATATTTTAAAACACTGTAGCCCTTGAGAAGTGGGCCTGACACTAATAATTGGGAGCTCTGTTGGTCTTGTTAGCCAGGCTAAACTAGAGTGCTCTTGTGCTGTAATTTAATATCTGCAGCAGCAGTTGCAACTCTTCCATAATACAGCTGAATGTTGTTATTGCATCATCCTGCTACACAATTTATACTGGGAACATTGAGCTGGGTGTTATGACAAACTGATTTTTTTTTTTTTTTTTTTTTTTTTTTTTTTTACCTGCCTTTAATTAGGCAATTTTCATGCTTGTTTTTTGGAATGTTGTTTCCAGAAATACTGAAATCTCACCCACACAAAACTGCTACAGTTACATGTATTTTCACAAACCAAGTAACAATTGTGCTGATATCTTGTAAGGCACTTGGAAAGTGTGGTCACAGGTACTTCAGCTGTCACACATTCCCTTCCAGCAAAACAGGCTGTTTTCAATTAATCCCCGCTAACAGATGCTCACTTACCCACCAAAAACTAAATAAGTCATCACCCTGAAGCAGAAAATACTGCACTGGGTTTTGTTAACAATTAACATCTGATTTACAACAGTTATGATTCCGCTCAGAGTAGGGAAACTGTCTCTGCTTGTCTTTTCTGACTCTATTTACTGGAAAAAGCATTTACAAACCAGCATGGTGCTTAAAAACAATAAATGAATGAAAAAAAATAATAGTTACCGTATTTTCCGGGCGATTGAACGCACCGCTGCTTAGCAATTTTCCAAGAAAAATCCACAGAAAGGCCGCACTGTGACATAGGCCGCACCCTATTGGCTGATGAGGGTGCCCTTCAAATGACTTGGCCAATCAGAACGAGTTTCCATCTCTACATTACGTCTCCTCCTCACTGTCCCACTTCTGCATATCGGTCCATTTACAGCTTTTTATGGTCACTTGTTACTGGAACCAAACTGATATACCGCTTTGTCCGCTCCCCGTGCACCATTAGCCTCAGCAGCAATCACGTTAAGTCATTGATCGGACTCTGAGTCAGACACGATCGCTTTTGAACAAACGTGGTTGTTTGACAACATTATGCTGTTTATTGTTTCTTTCTATCATTGACCGGCTGATTTTTTACTTCATCCGGAGGGTTTCACCCTCTCTCTCTCTCTCACTGTGTGTGTGTCAGTTATGTCAGCTGTCAGGCTGAGAGTCCAGTGTGCGATCGCTCCTCATAAACATAATGCAGTGATTTGACATCTTTATGCCGTTTATTATTAACTACTATCAAAAAGTGGCTGAGATATCTTATATTTTAAACCTTATTGTGCTGTTTATTCGCTCTTCCACCGTAAATGCTTACATGCGCACCGCTCCCCCATATTTGATTTTTATTTAAACAATTATATATAATAACATATTTATTTACAGAAAACAAGTATCACTAATCAGAACAGGTTACATGGAGAGTTTACAGAATGACTGACATCTGACAGGACTAATGGTTTGACAAACGAGTGGCCTTTCATTTTTGAGGTTGTTGCAAATAATCTACACTAGTATATATCATCAGTGTAAAACCTTTACCCTGTGGCAGTAAAGGGAAAAATAAAAAAAATCAGATTTATTGAGATTGAATGACACAACATTAGGGTTGAGGCCTTAACTTGGCCTCCACATTCTCCAGAATTTAATTAAAATTAACATTTGTGTTTGACAATACAAGTGTGATTTATGGTGGTTCTACCTGATTTCCATTTACCAAGGGACTTTGACATCATAGATCATAGGCAGGTGGTCATATAAAGGCTTGGTGTAAAACAAAATAAAAACATGTGAAATGTTATACACAACAATGTTGTACTTAAAACAGAGATGGTGAACTCCAGTCCTCAAGGGCCTGATTCCTGAAACATTTAGACGTCTCTGCCCCAACACACCTGAATCAAATGAATGGCTTGTTATCAAGCTTCTCCAGAGCTTGATGACAACACATTGGTTTAAACAGGTGTGTTGGAGCAGGGAGACATCTAAAAGGCTGCGTCCGAATAGTCCCTCCTATCTCCTTCCCCTAGGTCCAAACTGGAACAAGGTTACTTGAGAAAAACGAGCCCAAAAATATGAACAAATGAAAATGTGACACATACGGCAAAACAAGTTGGAGACATAGTTATGAGTGCTGATTTGTTCATAGCAGTAAAATATGTTGATTCAGCCATTTTAATTTCTTTCCTTTATTTTCGCCAATCAGCACATTAGTGAAATAGTATTAAAAAAGTGTCTATTCCCAATGGAGCACAGCCATCTGTTAAAGGAGGTTCTTTGTGGTAAAAAAAAAAAAAAAAAGTAGTCCTTGCTAAAAAAACACTATAGTGCTGATTAGTTTCTCATGCAATATAAAGTCTGTACTATTTATCACACAATGAAGTGATGGATTAATGAGTGGAGCAGTGAATTAGTCAATGAGTGGGTGGTCTTTCGATTTCAAAGTTTGTGGTTCAGTGCTGGATTAAAACTGCCAAACCTTGTTGAACTCTCTTGTCCAAGACACCAAACCATACAATGATCCCAATGCAGGGCTAAAGCTTTAGATCTTTTCACTACCGCATTACCCGGGAACAGTTATCAGTTGTGTCAAGGGTGAGTGATGTATTCAAGTGCTTAGAACGTATTCTATTATTTATTATAGGATCTGCTTTGTGTGTGTCTGGGCTCTACAGTTACCAAACTTCTAGTTAGTAGCATGCATGCTAAAACGTCTGAAATAGTGCATGGGAAAATACATATATAGCTCTTTACAGATGATAAGATGAATTAAAAAAAAGTGCACATGCGCAACCATGCATGCTGCCTGTTACAGCCTCCTACTTTTTTTTTTGGGGTTTTGTTTTGTTTTTTTTAGTTCATAGTTTTTCAACCTTTAACTCGTTTTAAGTCAAGCAATTTCCCCCTGGGATTAATAAACAAAATACAAAAGAGAGTCATAACAATGGTTCATTATGCTTGGTACCTTTATTTGATCCTTTGCACAGCAAAAACCTGTTATTAACGGTCATCCAACGAATGTTCATGGTTAGAGGGAGAATACAATTGAAGAGGGAATCATTATTTTAATAAACCGACTGTGGAATAATCTAGATGAAGACACAAAAGTGTGCATTAACCTAAATTAATTCACACACAGGTATAAAAAATCACTCTTGGTCATATATAATGAATAGGACAGCTAAGTTCATGCTTTTTATTTGCTTTTGATAGCAGAGCCCTATTTTATGTTCAAGTTGATGGTTTATTGTTATTATTAAACATTTTGGGATTATGTACAGTATGTAGGGTTGGGCATCGTTTGGATTTTAACAATTCAGATTCCGATTCTCAATTTCGATTCCTGTTGTAAACAATTCTTGATTCCGATTCTGTTACAAGGCAAAAGGTTGTGTCATGGCAAGCTTAGGACAAAGTCACTGGGAGCAACTCAGGTTTAAAAAAAATAAGTCCATTTACTTTCTGCTTTCAGTCCAGACAGCATATCTTCTTTAAACAACAGGAAAAACAAGGAGAGAATCATCAAAAACAAATACTCCATCAAGGGGTTCAATTCAGACGTGCTCAGACCTTTCCCTCTCCATGTGTGCTGCAGGAGCCATCTTGGCTTGTTCTCCCCTCCTCACCTTCACTTCCTGCAAAACTGAACCCTTCATAATTGTAATAAAACAAGAATTTTACAAAATATATTAAACACAATTTCTCACTTGCAAAACAAATTAAATACATGTTTGAAATCTACATTTAACAAATATTCAACATTTTAGTTGTGAGGGAGTTTTTGCTTCCTAACAGATTCTTTGAATTATGCAGGCAAACAGGTCACAGATTTCACAGGATATTTTTTCATTTAAAAAAGCCTTTACACGGAACATTTTTTATTGATTCACCTAGTTGATACAGTTTAATTTGGTTGCTGTACTGTAACTAGGGTATTCAATTACAAAGGTCCCCAACTGTAAACTTGCTTAAATAACACTACAAACTAAGAGCTACAGCCCAGGCAGTCATGTGACAAATCAATCAACAGTTCTTGTTGAGAAAGATTATTATTATTATGGATACAGTGGAAACAGAAACTATAAAAAAAAAAAATAGTTATATTTTGAACATGTTTATATTGTAGGGAAGATATACATAAACGTAATTGGAGTCTAAAACCACACAAAATTGCACCACTTTAAAAAGAAAAAAGACTAATATAAGACTTCTTTACATGGAGTATAAAACAAAAGAGCGGTGGAAACTTTGGACATTTTAGAATCCTTAAATCTGTTGAATAAAGTAAAAGTACCCCAAGTATTTTTTCTTCATGTACATATGTAAATTGTATTTGTCTTTAAATGATTGGTTTAAATAAACAGGTAAATGTGTGAATTGTATATATTGTAATAATTGTATGGAGTGCACATATATATCAGAATCAGAATGCTTTATTTGCCAGGTAATGTTTAGAACAATACCAGGAATTTGACTTGGTAGTTGCAGCGAAAGAATACACATCAACAACCGGAGCAGCCATTTGCTGCGCCCACAATCAATCAATCAAAAAATAAACAAAAAAAAGCAACAACTGGCCGTCACTGTCTGTAATTCCGAGGCAGCAGCCCCTCCCCCACTACAGAGAGACGCCAGCAGCAGAGGACTGTCCTACACTTCCTCATTTAGCGGGGCTAAATTAAAGCTGTTAACTTCTAAGTTGATCATTTGAACCAGGGAAGCAGAGCTGTCTATGATACGGCTGGAAAAGAAGTGATCAGCGCTCGTCTGTCAGCAGCTTCCAACCACACACACACACACACACACACACACACACACACACACACACACACACACACAGACTACAATCGCTACAGTCACGTTCTGAACGCACCTTACACAAACAGAGCAGGCTGCAGAAACAAACTAGTGCCGGCATTTAGGTATCGAAAAAAACAAATCGAAATTCAAACATCTTTGTAACGGTTCCGGGACCGGAACCTGTTAGGGGCGGTGCCCAACCCTAACAGTATGTGCTTATGTAATCCGTTTTGAAAGACATAGTTTGCGAATGTTTGGTTCGTTTAAGCCTGCTAACAGAGAGGAAACCATGTTATGTTCATCTAGCTTCATTGTACAGGGCCTCAGTGTCCAGTCACACCTTAATTATGGTGTGAAGGTAATTAAGAAGATGGGTTTCACCTGTGGAGATAAGGTTAATTAAAACTCACTTTGCACCTGCAGCAGACAGGAGTAGACACAAACCAAGGTAAAGCCTCAACTTGAACTGAAACAAACCTTTCAGAAAACCAATTATTTTAAACATAACATAGAGATTAAATTAAAACCCAACTTCCTAAAAAAAAAAAAGAAAATGTAACAATCCACATTGTGACAAGAACGTCATGAAACGTAAGCACCTCACTACAGCACAAAGGAAGGCCATGTGTTCTCGTCCTGGACAATACATCTGGAACCTTTCTGTGCAGGTTCTGCATGTTCTCCCTATGCTTGCAGAGGCTTTTCTCGAGGTAATTGATGTGTTAATAGTCTGTATTTATGTGTTGGCTCTGTGACAGACAGGAGAGGATATGTCAGTCAGTCACTGTCACAGGGCCAACAAATAAAGAGCTTTACCCTGCCTTGCACCTCATTTGAGTATTGACAAGCACAAGCAGACCCCTGTGACCCCTGTGTCAAACTAATTTTCGCTCAGGAGCCAAATGTGGCACAGTTTGATTTCCAGTGGGTTGCAGATTTTAGGAGGGAAAGAGAGCAAATTCAACATTACTTTGCCCTTATAACTAAATTATAAAGTATGTAAGCCACTGACAATATCCATGTGATAAATGACAAGTATTAGTCCCTGCAGGATTTTTACTTAAAGCTAGGGTAGGCGATTTTCTCCAGATACACTTTTTAAGTTTTTGGTTGAAATTGTCTTTATGTTAAAAAGGAATTAAGAAAATATGTCAACTGTACCAGCTGTAAACCTGTAATAAATTTGACCAATAGAAAAAAAAAAGTTTTTTTTAACCAATCACGTCTCTCTGTCTCCCTGATCGTTCTTGATCCCTCTCATGCACGAGCTCACACTGAAAGCGCGTCAGTTTTTGTTCAAATTTTTTAAACATATATAATGATAAACTTTATTGTTTACTCACTGCTGAGTGAGACATGACGACAATGTTTCTACACAACACAAGCGATAAGCTGAGCTCCTCTTCTGCAGCAGCTGTGCGCATGCAGAAGTGTGAAACGGAGCACAGAGGGGAGGGGGGAGGGGGACGTCAGGGAGGCTACATCAAATCATACTAGCTTTTGAAAATTGCCTACCCTACCTTTAAGAACATCCTTGATTCTGTGACAAAAGTTTCTGTAATTTTTGAGCAATGTTGTGGTATTGTTTGTGAGAAATTGCAGGATTTTAGAAAAATATAACTTAATTTACATAATGATTGTTTTTTTTCTATCATTTTGACTTTCTACTGCGGGCCAAATTGGATGCTCCAATTGGCCGGATTTTGCCCCCGGGCCTTGAGTTTGACACGTGATAAATAACATACAAATAGAAAGATGAGGATGCAGTGTTTTCAATAAACTGAAAAATATTGTGGCGAGTTTGCTTGTTCTGGTTCTTTTAGTTGAATTGTCAGCTGTTTTTTTCTTTGTCGCTAAGCCCTGTAAAAACTTTATTTCCTGTGCAGTTGTGGACTTCAAATGGATGTGTTGTTTGTTATCCAAAGGTTTTCAAAGAATGTTCATTTTCTGTGTTTACCACAAACTGTGGCCAACTTCCTTTCCTAATAATTGGTTGTTTTTTCTTTCTTTACTTTTCATCTTCTTTTTTCTAGACCTGTTACTGGTTTAAATTGTAACATTTGTGGATATCACACCAGGGCTCACAACTGGGTTTCACCTGAATAAATCCATCTCCTATGAACTCAATAACAATATAATTATTAATTATATGATATAGAAATACCATTTAGCAAAGTTGCCACATCAAATGACGGCAAATAATGTGGTTTATTTCATTTTTACTTCATCCACAGCTGCAACACACATTAAAAAGCTAAATCAATGTATTCTACTCTGTCATATATTGTATGTTGAACACATCTAATTAATTAACACAACAACCTTTTATAACAATTTTGGTCAAAATCGGTGCTGAATGATTGCATTCCAGCATGATTTAAAGCAGGGGTGTCAAACTCATTTTAGCTTGGGGCCAAATGGACCAGTTAGAGCGTAAGTGGGCCACAGATTTTAGGTAGCAAATTCAACAGTAATGAGCTCTGGTTTGCACTTTATAAGTAAGAATTATAGATATATGATATAGTATGTGAGTATATCTTTCCCTGCAGGATATTCGCTTAAATATCCCTGATTTTGGGAATTTGGGGAAAATTTGTGGAATAATTGGAGAAAAATTTGCTAGACTTTAGAGAAATTTAGAGTTCTTTCAACAATTTGAGATTAGAAAAAAAAAGGAGAGCCATCATGTGATATAAGAAATGGAAAACAAAGCTCTGCAAATATTGTGGATTTTAATTGATTTTTTGTATTTGGAGGAGCTGAGATATGTGTTTAATGGTTTTATTTAATCATTTTTACTTTCTCGAGCGAGCCAAATCTGATGCTCTAGACTCCAAGACTGGAGTTTGACACATAGGATTTAGATTGATTAGATATGATTTTGGCTCAAGTACCCCCTTTTCTTAGATCGAGATCTCATTTGAATATCAAGAATTTCTGGCGACTCCAAAGACATTTTTTTATTCTTTTATAGTTTTTGATCATGTTTGTGCTCAGATATGTTTTTTTTTTTACTGCATTTTAGTTGAACTAGATTTATATTTCACAAAGTGAAAGTATAGAAATACAGTTGTTTAAGATTGTGTTGTTTTAATTAACAAAAAGAATAATACTTTAAAAAGAACCTTTTATTCAGAAACTTTAGGCTACCCCATTTTAACTCTAACTAGTTTTCTATCATTTTCAGTCATCTCAAGCCTGGCGTGGAACCAAGACTGACCTTTTGATTGGTCATTTTCAACTCTCTCTCTCTAAAATATCCCCTGTATTGCCATCACGTACTCTTAGGGGTACACGTACGCCCATTTGAGAAACACTGATTTAGAGGAACAAACCTGAATCTGCTTAATGTGTCATCGGTCTGTCTAGGAAGAAGCCTCTGCTTGAACTACAGTGTTTTGTAGCAGGAAGATATTTGAGACGTGTTTGGACATGTTTGACTGATGCCTTCATGTGGAGGTGAAGGAGAATCCTTGATATTGATATAATATTGTAGTATCAGTGTGAGGGAAAATACAAGCTTCCCCTTCACTGAATTAAGATACATTTACACAGGAAGTTTGTTTGTACATTAAAAAAAAAGGCTTTAATTTTCTGCACCTTAAAGAGTCCCTAGTTGTGATGAACTGGGAACTCCTGATGCCAATGCACTAAAGTGGAAGATACCAAGTTAGGAAAGTCAGAGGGGTCTTAGTGTTGTTAGCTGTCACTTTCATAGATGGCATATTGGTTTTAGGATTCTAGTTCATGATTTATTTAAGAAATGTTTGGCCTATCAAATATGTTAAAGCTGATATCCGAAGTTTCTGAGAAATTTATGTTTATGTATGATTCTTTTGAAATGTGAAAAATACCTAACTAGTATTTTACTATGGTCTACTGCGGGTGGTCATTCATATACATTAAGGTATATAAGTCCCTCCTTTGTCCTATAGACCCTTATACAAATGAAACGATCGCCGAGTGCGCTCAGCCAAAAAGCTTCAACTTCCTGTTTTTGAGACTGTCAATCAAAGTGAATGCAGAACTGTGCACAGAAACAAGGCTGTGGTAGATTGGGAGAGGCAGTGGGCGGAAGTGAGGCTGTTTAGGGCGGGACATCGAGACGTTCCTCAGAAACTCCGGATATCAGCTTTAAGGGACAGTGCTATAAATTGGTCACTTTAATCCTGATTTTGGGTCAGAATAACTAAGACGTGTTGTACACCTGGGCAGGATAGAATGAGCGAGTGATGCGGCAAAGTGGGAAGTCCAGAGGACTGCCTGAATGATGTTACTTTATGATTGATATTCTGCACTACTGAAGAAATGTATCTTAATTCAGTGAAGGGGAAGCTTGTATTTTCCCTCACACTGATACTACAATATTGTATCAATATCAAGGATTCTCCTTCACCGCCACATGAAGGCATCAGTCAAACTGTCCAAACACGTCTCAAATGTCTTCCTGCTCCAAAACACTATATATATATATATCTATATATATATGAATCAGCTCATCAGACAGCCAGTCACCTGCAAAAAAACAAAAAAAACAAACAAAAAACAAGGAGAAGCTTAAATATGAAGGTGTGTTTTATGCTCAAAGCTAACATGTCATTTGCCTAATATCCCTGACATGTTCCTTATAGGTTTTTAATTCAAGGCTTTTATTCTTATGATAATATAAGAATTTATGTATCAGTGTGAGAATTGTATGGATTATCGCCTGGATTGTAATTTTAAAAATCTGTTGCAATCATAATAAAAAATGTAATTGAGTTCAGATAATTGACTTTGTAAGTGTAATTGCCATGAAAATTCTATAAAACACGTCAATTATATCTTAAAACTGGGGAACCATGTTACAGTTCTATGAACAATTTTACACATCATTTAGTTACCAATTATTAAAATGAGTTTCATTTCAAATTTTCTCACATTGTAATATTAAAAAAATAAATAAGACTAGTGTTACTGACACAACAAGGCTCAGACACCCACACCAAAAATATCTATCTATTTAACTTTAGTCATTGAGAAAGTATTTGCAATTGACTTTCTCAGGATAAAAATAACTGTAAATGCTGGTCACTATAATCCTAACTTCATTGCAATTGAACATGGGTAATTGAAAACGTAATTGTGGCTAAAAAAAATTTAATTGACCCCAACCCTGGTAGATAATTAAGTTATTATTAATAAAGGTTTAAAAAGCATCAAAAATAATGTACACAAAGACAAGCTACAGAAAAGCAGAACATTTATTCATCCAGAAATGTAACTTATTTTACCCCTAACTTCCTACGATCTAAGTTTCTCCCAGTTGCTCCTTCACTTTCAAATCCATCTCTGAACCTCGATGGAGGTTTTATCATCCAGGAACATCTTCTTGCTAGAACTTTTTCATTAAATCCACCGGTATTTGGTCTCTTTCAATCCATCTTAGACTTTAGGTTTTTTCTTCTCTCTGCGGCGTGTCACATCGAAACAAAGCGTCATCTTTAACGATTCTGTCATGTGTGTGTGTAAAGATACTGTAATTACATGATTACATGATACATCTCCTTAGCTTTCAATTAGTGGTGGAATTTCTTAGATAGAGCAAATATTAGCCGAATTACGGTGATACGTACTGTGTTTACCTCCGTACTGAGATTATAACCCGAACCCTAACATAACACCCCAAAACAACAAAAATAAACAAAAATGAATTATTTTTTTTAGCAAAAAGTCATTTTTCGGTGATATGAACTCATGACATGACACCGGTCTTTTAAATTAACATGCGTTCAGGATCTCTCGGAAACCCGGATATTTTTAAAATATATTCAGAGCATTGAATGAAGTTTTTAAAATCAAGCCGGACGATTCGGACAAGACGTGAAAAGAGGACACGTCCGGGCAAAACCTTTGGTAACCTGCATCCAGTCCCATGCCAGACTGAGTCAGCAGTAAAAACAGGTTAATAGTCCTAAAGGTGGCGCTACGCCAAGCTTTGTTTGTCGCTTGGTTCCCATTACAGATTTTTGCAAAATGAAAGAAATATTTATAAATGTCGACAAAGTATAATTGTGCTTTGAATTGGTTTCCATTGAAGGTTGTTTGGCAAGGCGCCTCGTAATTCCCGTGAAATCTCATCTCGCAAGACTTTGCAGCCGGAAGAACTGCTCCAAAACCTCCTTATAACACTCTATATTCCTTTGTTGTTTCACATCCTAATGTGGCAGTAATCATTTTTAGATATAATGCTACGAAATGTTCTGATCTCCTCTTCCGTTTACATGTACTGCATAATGTTTTCGCAGAGAAAAGTGGTCCTGTGATCAAGTACCTCACGTTCTGTGACTTGTATTTGCGGAAAAAGTGTTTCCATAGCTCTATTGCAACACATTTCGAAATATCAAAACATCTGAAATTCCTCCTCATGAGAGCGTCAAAACTTTATAGTAATATTTGTGTTTTTGGGTTGTTTTCCTTTAAATAAATAAAACGAATTGATTGAAGAGATGTGTTCTATACCCCTTATTAATAGTCAGGTAACACAACAACCTTTTATTTATTAATATGATTCTCTTGAAGTTCATTTTACCAAATTTTTTTTTCATTGCGCTATTTAGATTTTGCACATTTCCAAGGGTAATGGAAACACACCTTCTTGTGCCAGAAATTGTGAGTTCAAGCCTCAACTGTTTTAATTTTTGTCTTGTGTTAGGGTCAGCACCGACCCGTTTTTTTGTTTTTAAATGCATAAAAGAGCCACAAAAATGTGTTTATTGCATCAGGAACCTCTATTTCAACAAAATCAAAAAGTTTTCACTAAATTATTGAAATTATGACCTTTGTGTTGTTAGGGTCGGTTTCGACCCAGTTATAATAATGAGATTATAAAGCAATTATTAGAGCCAAAGCTGAAATCATAAGTGCCCTGTTAGCTGACACACACACGCACACACACACACACACACACACACACACACACACACACACACACACACACACACACACACACACACACACACTTTTACTCTGATTTAGCTTTGTATTAGTTTTGGAACTAGTAATTGATTTCTATTGGTTTGATTTGCTAAATGGGTTGTTTTATATTTGACCTAGCAAATCGCTAATTTGTGTAATAACCTGTTCTGCTTTTCATTTTTTTTCAGTTTACATAAAAGTTTTAAAGTTCTTTTGCTGAAAAAAATACTTTTTTGCTTTTTTTTTCTTGATGCAAATATATATGGGTCAAAATTGACACCATAGATGTTACTATGGTTGGAAAAAAATAAATAAAACATGTTTATAAAACATAAAACGTGTTCAATACCCCTTATTAATAGTCAGGTAACACAACAACAAATTGAAATTGAGGGGTATACTGACAAAAAAAAAATATTAAAACCAACATTTTCAAGGATAAGGAAGCCTAACAAGATAACAAAGAGATGAGAAACAATTTGAATGATAACTTATTGTTTTAGTTTATAGTTTAGTTTATTTTATAGCTGATTTAATACATGGGTCAAAACCAACCATTAACATCAGAGATAATAACAGAAAGCTAACACAAGAGAAAAGTTAATCTTTCTATGCTCAGCTTGTTGCTCAGAATTGCCTAATTTGGGCTAAAATTTGCCCGTAAGTCCAAAAAGCCGCGCAGCATCCCAGTTGCGCACTGTGGGTGGAGCAGCACTGAAATGTGGGCATTCCCATTCAAATCTGGCTTTGCGCAATCTCCGGTGTGCCTAAGTCCTTTTCCTCTTACGCGCTTCTAACCCTGGAATAAGTGCAGTGCCCCGATAAAGTGAAATTGCACTAGAAATATGGACTTAGTTACATTTGAAGCCACACGGACTCATGCCTTGTGCAGCAGCAGCTGTGATCACTCAGCTGCTGCTGAACGATTAATTAAAACTCTGACAGACACAGACTTTTGTCCATGTTGGTCACAGTGATTCAACTGTTTTCATACTATGTCCAATGTAAAGTCACAGTTTGATCCACTACAGAGTGAAACAAGCTGCCATATGCAGATGAGGATGGACCAGAAACTGTTCCCACACATATTTTAATGAGGCTCAGCTCAGGTCGCTTTAAACAATTTATATTTAAAACTGCATATTATGGAAGTCAATAGTTCTGTTTCACTGCAAACATCCCTCTGTATTAAAGCAGGACGCTCTAACATTGAATAGTGAGTTGGAGGTGTGGTTGCTGTTGGCAGATGGTGTGGGGTGTGAGATTAGACCAGGCACTGACACATGGCAGGAGGCATTGCTGGTGTGAAGCTGCTGTGGGTGAAAGTGAAGTTCACATATCTTCTCTATGGGATTTGCCTTTAGCTTTGAGGAGGAGTGGATCTACATACAGTATGTCTGCATCTCAGGCTTGGCTCCAGACTGGTTCTCTTCTACCTTAAGGGACCACTGCTAATTGCAACTGATTTCTCTTAAAGAAATAATCCAAACAGTCATCTAAAACTGTTGTGCTGTGTGTGTGTGTGTGTGTGTGTGTGTGTGTGTTTTCTTTCTCTCCCTATCACTGCGTCACTTTGGGTAACAAACACGTCAGATCAAGTCAAAGGCAATACGAGGCGATATAACGGGTACTAAAAATGGAACTGCTACGGAGGAGAAGTTTCCGCTCGCTGACATCAGCAAACTGAAACAGAACTTTTTCAACTTTGACCCTCTGAATGAGGCTAAAGGGATGTATATCACTGTAGCAAAAATACTGCCCCTTTATAGTGGAATTAAAAAAAAATATTTACCATGCAACTTTTATGTGATTACTTCAATAATAAGTAAATATGCTCTCCTTTGTAAAATGTAGCTAAATATTGTTTCCTATTGTCAGAAGTGTGATGGCCTCTACAGCACTGTAAACCTGATAGTGTTGTGTTCAAGACCGCACTATCCGAGACCAGAATGTACCGAGACCAAGACAAGACCAAGACTTTCGGGAGCCAAGACCGAGTCAAGACCAAGACCGAGACCAAGACCAAGACCATAAACATTTTTTTTTCAATTTAAAAAAATATACAAATAAATAAAATGATGGCAAGGTTCAACAGTTAAAAAACATTCTCTTTAATTTTAGTTTATTTTAAATACATTTGACGGACAAAAAAGGTGCCTGCAAAAAATGTACTAAAATATTAAAACTACTGATAAATTCACAATTATTCTACATATTTGAAAACAAGATTTTTATGTCAGCTGAATGTACAGCAAGTGTTTAAAAGCATTTCTGCCAAGAAATAATGATTCTTGATTCTGATTCTTTGAGTTGTACAGGTCACAGATTTCACAAGATAATTTTTTAGTTTGAAAAAGCCTTTACACAGGCCATTTTTATTAATTCACTTAGTTGATATAGTTTAATTTGGTTGCTGTAATATAACTAGGATATTCAATTAACAAAGGTTTCCAACTGTAACAGGTAGATGTGAAACTAAATAAAACAAACTCAAACCCTGGAAAAGTCATGTAACAAATCAATCAATAGTTCTTGTTGAGAATTATTATTATTCTGGATGCAGTGGAAACAGAAACTATAAAAAATAATTATATTGTGAACCTGTTTATATTGTGGGGAACATATTATATACATACATGTAATTGGAGTCTAAAGACACAAAAAAAACACCACTTTAAAAAGAAAATAGACTAATATAAGACCTCTTTACAGTTATTTGAGTCATTCTGGCTTGTGCAACTCTGCGGCGATGACGCGCTGGTGACGACATAAACCAAGATGAAGGCGGCCCGGACTACAGCCGACATTATGTAATAAAGCCTTAAAAGACATGGATATAATGAAAAGATTGGATGGACAGAGACATAAACATGCAGACTTTCACACGGACACACACGGACTTATTAAACACACACGGACTTATTAAACACTCACAGGCTGTAATATCATCAGTTTATCATTTTACCAGTTGTTAGATCTACTGTCTTTACCAGGGAGATAATATTTATTACTGGTGATTGTTTTCTGGAGTTTTACTGGGATTTTTACTGGTGATTAGTTCATATCTCCCTTGCGCTCCGTGGTCCAAACTGACACCGTAGCCACACACGTATGAGTGTGTCACACACGTCACTCAGTCACATTAAGGAGGTTGTGGTCATTATACAGGGTGGATTAAATAATGAATAAAAGATTGTTTTATCCCGTTCTTCTCCGTGTTATTATCACATTATAAAAAAGTTTAAAAATAGCAGGATTTAGTGCTGGTCTCAAACGGTCTTGACGGAAAATCCCGAGTCCGGGCAGCCCGAGTCCGAGACAAAGACCGAGTCAAAATGCTTCAGAGTCCGAGACGAGACCAAGACCTTTAAAATTTGGTCTCGAGACCAAGACCGGTCTTGACTACCACAACACTAAAACCTGAACATTCAAAATAATTAAATAGATTAAATAGTTTATACTCAAAGCTATAAATGAAGTTCTACTTGTTTAATTATCTCAAGTTGGTGTAACATTTTCTTCCTTTTTGAGCAACTTTAACTAATATTTTTTGAGTAAATGGAACTATATTTGTTTATAAGTAAGCATAACTTAAAAACACAAATTAAGTACAACATATAATTAAGTAAGCAAGATAGTCCTGTTATTTATGTTGTTTCAAATAGGGATTATTTAAAAAAAAATAAGCGTAGTTCATATAGCACTTTAATTAAACTGTTATCAAAAAGTACAAGTAGCCAGTCATCCTTTGTTTTTGTACTTTTAGCAACTTATTTGGGTTTACATTAAATAATCCTGTTTCAATAAATTACAAGAAAATATAGTATGTTATTGAGCAATAGTAATGTTTGTTTGTGGTGAATTTGTCCAAAAATGTAGCCTAAAAAGGAACGAGGAACATTTCTCAGATTATTCATTAATTTTAGATTACATTTTAAATCTTTCCGAGTACCCCCTGTAATGTGCTCCTGTACTGCCAGGGGTACACGAACCCCTGTTTGGGAAACAGGGTTTAACAATATTGCTATAATAAAGGAAATAATTGTGCTAAATGAGTTATTTATTAACAATTTGACCTCATAACTCTCTAAGATATATCATGTTATATTTCAGTAGGGACAACTTGTAATACCTGCTAGAGACACTGGAGAAAAAGGGCTTTAATGATATATTCAAGAGAAAAATGGATGATGGGAAATAATGGGATTCCCCAGTGGCAAGGAGAGCTCAAAGTCAAGATGAGCTAAAAAGAATATTGGATTATGAAAAAAAAAAAAAAAACATATTTCTGTTTGATCCTACACTGCAGGTAGGTGGTCATAAATCATGATGCTTGATCATTGTTTAGGATTTGACTACATTAACAAAATGAGGGATCCATTTGCAGCAAGGGGTTGCAATTCATTCAATGCTCTGGAAATGTTTTAGCTTCAACATCGAACACAAAGTGGCTGATTTATTTATTTTTTCTAAACATGTGATGACATAAATGCCCTGAAGAGGGAGACAAACACAAAGAAGAAAAATGAAGGCGTTATTCTAGAGTTTAGAGCTAGAGGGCAGAGGAGGATCACTTTTACTCAGTTTATGTCTGAAAGGAAACTGCATTCAAAGCTTTTTTTTATTATTCTGACGGTGAGTTTTCTCAGAATATGCATAAAACAAAACAATGCCAGTTAAACCGTTTAATCTTAAACACTTATAGACTTGATTAAGCTGCTTATTTCTTACCCTTTTTAATAAGAAAAATACACTGTTTTGAGGAAATCCAAAAAAGAAAATATTGTCATATTTATACTGTACAACTGTTTGAAAAGTAATACTGCCCTAGAGTGTTAAGCCTGTGATTGCATAGGCCAGTATTCTTCAAATGGGGGTACGTGTACCCCTTGGGATACGCGATGGCACTACAGGGGGTACTTGAGGGAGAGAGAGTGGAGTTGTTCCCACACATGGTGAGAGATGTCTGGAAAAGATAAAAACTGTAAAAATAAATCTGTTCAGGAACCACAAAATCAGAGTTTTTCAACCTCAGGTTGGGACTTCATGTGGGGTCACCTGGACTTTAAATGGGGTCGCTTGATTGAAATTTCTGAAAAATGAAAAAAGATTTTTGAAATGTTTTCATTATTGTTACTTCTTTAAATTAAAATAACACACAATCTTAAACAGCTGCATTTCTATACTTTCACTTTGTGAATCTAGTTAAACTAAAATATAGTAAAAAAAAAAAAAAAAGGAATGAATTCTAGAAAAAAATGTCTTGCCAGAAATTCTTGATATCAAAATGGGGTCACGATCTAAAAAAAGTTGGAAAACACTGAACTAAATACTGTTTCAGTCCACTTATTTTAAAATGAGATTATTTAAAATGTGTGTTATCACTCGTTCTATCCATCAATATGATATATGTAGTTGTTTTTAAATAGTTTTCTAAACAAAATATTGTATTCGAGGGGGTACTTGGATTCAGAAATAAGAAAAAGGGGGGTACTTGAGCCAAAGAAGTTTGAGAACCATTGGCATATGCCATGTGTCAAACTCATGGCCTGGGGACAGAGAAAACATAAATGTGTGTAAGTGTGTAAATGAAACTCAGTATTTGCAGGGGCTCACAGTTTTCTTGGTGCTTATACTGCGTCATTTTTTAACTCCAAATTTTTACAACACACAACATTTTCCTCAAATTATGACATAACATTTCTCTTAATTTAATAGAAATTGGTTACAAAATGTACGAAATTTAAAGTGAAGATCCTCTTGGGACTGATATATATCACTTATTGCTTGGACATGTTGTATTTTATGTATATGTAGAACTGCAAACTGGCACAATAATGTTGAAATCACTTGTTTGCCGTGTGCTCTGTATTTGGCCCCTGAACAAAAATGAGTTTGACACCCCAGGTATATATGCTAGGCAGTGATGTGCAGTCAGGGTAGGCAAGGTAGGCAGTGCCTACCCAAGGGTGAATTGATATTTTGATTATTTGTTTTAATTATAATATAATTATAAATTATTTATTTTTCAATTCCCATAGCATGTTTTTATGTGTTTGCGCATATGCAGTCAGTATCCCAATATGAAAACCATTTACGTAAAAAGGCAGCTCTTTCAAAGTTAAGGTCAGAAAATTGTTCGTATTTTCTACAGTGAAAGGAAGGATTGACTTTGTGGATGCGCCTCACTGAAGCTGTTCTGAGTTGTTGTTGTTGTCATTTTCTCCATGTTTCTGTGTTTCCAACACAAACAACGAATACGCTGTCGTGTCATGAGATCTCTTGTTGGGAGAGTATGGAGGCTATATTAAATAATTATTTATGTTTCTTTAATGATGTTTTACGACGTTGATTTTGTTAGATGGCTAAATGCTTGTTCATGTGGATCTTGTTGGGTTTTTTCTTTCCTTTTATGAATTTTATATTTCGATAAGCACATTGAGATGACTTTGTTGTAAATTGCACTATACAAATAAAGTTGAATTTAACTGAATTGAATTGAATTAACACTTGCCAGCAGAAACATATGAAATTGTCAATGGTGTTGACATTGGTGGTCTCAATTTGGAACGCCCTGCCTATCCTACCCTAGTGCTCACGGCACTTCACTGATGATAGGCAAACATTAAAAAGAGCCAATGGAAGAACTTTATGGCTTCCCAGAGATGCCCCGTCATACAGTTAACAATCCATTGTAGGATATGCACACACACAAAATAGATAATAATTGATTGGCACCATTATGATTTAAAGTACTACCAATAAACCTGTTGGCCACAAGCTACAAAACCAACCCTTTCAACTCTGCAAGCCTTTTAGCCTTATAGCACACTGTAGCTTTCTATAGACTACTAAACACAAAGGAAGTTTAGTGTGTTTATCATTGGAGCTTTGATCTATGGATGGAAGCATACATTAAGCTAATGTCGTTTACATCAGAGGCTAAACCACTGGCTTTCCCATTTTCTTTTGTGGGATATAAGTAAATAGAATGGATTCTATAAAACATGCATACTGTATGTATTGTGTGACAAAATCGAGGTCAAAACCATAACAGCTAAGAAAGTTGGACATTAAAAATACATCAAAACTTGGATGCTTTGCAAGCACTGACACTTAATATAGACGTTTCATTTAACTCAATGTGGTTGTCCATCCAAATAGTGTCAAAGCTTATTGTGCTAACTACTAATGTTAAACAAATGTGATGGTGGGGACAGTGAATATAGTTATGGAGTATTCCTATTTTAGGCAATGATAGAGAAGTCACATGACCACTGATAAGGTGGTCACATCAAACACCAGGACGCTATGAACTTGAGCTAGTTTACTTTTCGGTTTGTAGCTTTGTAATTTGTTTCAAACCATGTTGCAACAATTAATGACACAAATTAATATGAACATTTGGTATGTATTCAAAGTGCAAATAATGGAAGACAACCTGAAAACAGACCACTAAAAAAAATGTTTAAGTAATATTGTGAATCCTGGCACTAGTGAAACTCTAACACTAGTTCACAGGACAAACAAATATGGCCATAGCTACTGGTACGTTAAATGTATCCGTAGACTGCCACTCTATGGATATGCAGCCTCATTGACCTGTTTAGGTCACATGATAGGTGCACCACGTGACTTAAAGTTCCATCATTTTTATTTTTAGCTACTCCGTTAACTCTTTTATTTCAGCCCTAACCCTAACTCTAACTGTAGCTCTATCCCTGTTTATTTTTGTCGAAAATGTATTTTTAAAGGTGGAATTTGCCATGTTAAATATGTTAAAATGGCAAAAAAAAATTGGCAAATGTGGGATTCAAACCCACGTTAGCGTAACCAATGTTAGCGATAAGTGCGGCACCTAGACCACAAAACTATCCTGGCACGATGGTAAAATAGGCACATTGCGGAGCTATGGCTACGTTTAACGTACCTCCAGACACTTTCAACAAATATTACAGCGAATGAACAACATATCCATTTCTGTCAGAGAAATGAATGTTTGCTTCAAAGGAACAATAGCATTATGATAATCAAGATCCCTGTAGTGTTTTGTATTTTTAGCTATTTAATGAAAGCCCAAATGTATTGCATTTCATAAGCGCTTTTGTGTCCATGGTAGAAACTTTATCTTAAAAGATAAGCTCGATTAAAAATAGATTAAATAGATTTAAAAACAGATTTTGATTTGCTTTTATTTACATTACATTACATTTACAAACTTTATGGACAAAGTACATAGTGATAAATGAACAAAGGAGATTTTCTTATCAGCTTGTGTTTTATTTATGAAATTCAAACAATTTAACTTTGAGAATGAAGTTGCAATTTGACAGTGTGAGGTGTCTTTTGCTGGCCTAGCTGTAGACTACTGTATATCTACTGGTTTTACATGTATAACCAAATATAACAAAATACAACATTTATCACTCTTTTCAGTATGTGAAAATGACTAATGTGATGAAAGTGACTTAAGTGCCCATTCTGACACTAAATCTGTCAAACAGTTTTTAGGTTTTTAGAGTTTTAGGGACTGCTAGCACAAAGAAGCTAGCTGCTAGAATGTGTTCATGATTGGTCAGAAGATTCATAAAGAACAATATCGTTACAAGCTAATTTACACAGAATATATTTTGATCATACTTTGTCATTTTTGTTCCATATCTTAAAGTAAATAATTAAAATTTTATTTATTTGGACATTGTTGTTGTTCAAGCTAACATGGGGTAAATAGGGGGCAAAATAAATAATATAATTAAATATATATATACTGTCTCAAGATTCACGCCTACCACATTGTGTTTAACATATAATATTGCAAAAATGATTGATAACATAATTTGTAATGTTGACGAGACCAAAAAATTGTGTTGACGGATTGTTTAAAAAAAACAGGCCAGCGGCTGCTTTCTGCTTCACTTTTGCAGCAGTACCATACATGAACTGCTGGGCACACCATTTAACATTGTGAAGATGAATTGTCCAACAAAGAAGAACCAGCCTAAAGTCTCAAAAGTTTGGACCAATTTTACTGAAAACTTATACTACACAATTGAGGTAGAACTAACACTGTGACATGAAACTAACAGTAATATGTTAGCATCAAGCTATTTGAAACAATTATATATATATATATATATATATATATATATATATATATATATATATATATATATATATATATATATAAACTCAGCATACCCCTCCATTGCTCAAATGGAATATCCTGACTGAAAGACACAGCATGATAGAAATAATGTATGTGTGACAAAAATATTACTGATAAAAACATGCAAGATAACAAAACTCATTAATAATTAATTTCTGAACACATCCACGCTGTTACTACAGAAACAGACTACCTGTTAAGAATGGTGATGAATATTTATGATGTGCACTCAAGAGAGAAATCAGAAGACACAAACAGGGTTTAAGGAGTGCCGTGCTGTACAGAGAACAGTAAAAAGAAAGAGCTGCTGTGGAGGAGTGACTTCATCGGCGCACAAAGGGGCCGAGACGGAAACTCGATTACTGGGAAATGGAAGTCTGTTGTCGTGTGATGGTGACAGTGCAAAGGGTGAAGGGTGGGGGGTTTTACTCCAAGATGATACCATCAAAGTCCTCCTTTATTTTTCCTCGATGAGGAATAGATGCTAGCATCCCCAGAGCAGCTCGAGGGCAAGCTGATGTCATCTGCCTGTCAGACGCAATGACAGGAAGTCTGGCCAGTGGCGACAAGCTCCAGTGAAGTAATGAATGAATAAATGGACTCTGCTGGTGGATTCATCAGGTCCCACAATGAAACTGGTCCAAGACACATGACGGAAAGCGCATTAGCATTTTTCTCAGATACCGATATGCACTGTGATATATCCTGTGCTCGTGATAAGATGCGCTCTGGCTTTGATGAATTCATATTGCTTTTCATTAGTGCTGCTTTACTCATGTGAGGCTGCTTGGAATTCAGTGAGACACTCAGAGGAACTACGGTACTCTTGGGAGTTAATACGATACTGGTTGTTGCATTGCTGCTTGATTGAGTTGCTTTTATTGGTACATGTACTTTTTTTTAGTATATTTCTAAATCAGTAGTTTTACTTGTATTTAAGTACATTTTAAAAGAAGTAAAGTCATTTGTTACATTTCTACTCCCAACCATTACTGAGTAAATTCCCTTTTTTCTTTTTTTTCAAATGATCAATGGACATCGTGAAACAACATAAAATGAAATAACCAGACAACAAACAAATGCACATCATAGCTGACTAACCAGATTAAACGTAATACATTTACCTATACTTAGAGCTTGAGAATTTTTATATTTTGAATTTAATTCAGTGGTGTTAGAATTGTACATTTTGACAAAACTTTTATACAGATGCCTTTGTGGAAATTAAATAAAATTTCAATTGTTCAAGATCTCATCTCTTCCTTTTTAAGTTTATACATGAGATATTTACTGTATGGGAACTGTGACGAGATTTATTTCCAAAAAAAAATGTGGGGGGATGAAAGTAACTTGTAACTTTTGCTTGGAGTACTATTTAATTTAGCTACTTTTTAATTGTACTTGACTATTTAATGTATGACTTACTTGTACTTGAGTACAATTTCAATCAAGAAACAGTAGTTCTACTTGAGTAGGATATATCAGGACTCTTTACACCTCTGCTGATATGCACTGATACTGTATATCCTGTGCTTGTGATAAGATGTGCTCTGGCTTTGATGAATTCATATTGCTTTTCATAGCGCTGCTTTGCTCACGTGCGGCTGCTTGGAATTCAGTGACATACTCAGAGGACCTACGGTACTCTTGGGAGTTAATACGATACTGGTTGCATTGCTGGTTGGTGCTGCTCCACCCACTTATTCTCAGAGACACAACAGAGCTGCAAGTATTTTTAGTTATGCAAATTGTCACAACTTTTACAAACAAAAAAGTGTTCAACCCTCACGCCGGTGACAGGGCCACAGACGCACGCATCACTTCCTGAATGCTCTGTTGGGTAAGACTCCCATGAATGCTCATAGGAGTAAATCTCTGTAAAAATAAATCCCAGCCTTAGATACTCACCGCTGCCAGACATCATTTAATGAGATGCAGCCAGATTGCTAATTGACTTCCTCAAATTCCACGTAGCCTAGATTTCCATGGTAACTAAACCAGCCACCTCTTTTCAATCTTAAGGAAAGGAAGAAAGTTTTTTTTTTTTTTTTTAAGCTAGAGGGCCTCCATTCACTCCTTTCTCTTCTCGATACTACATCGACGTTACATTGCAAGTCTCATTTTAAGCTATTTGATTCTAATGTTATTAAAGAAGTAATGAGGTTCAATCAAAGCACGACATAATTAAACAGATTATATCTGTAAAGAGCATGAGCATTAATAAAGGCAGGCTTGTGGAAAAGGCACTGTGAGGTGAGCCTATTAAAAGAGAGACTATGGTGGAAGGATGAAGGGTTGGGTGGGGGGTGGGGGCGTGGGGTGGAGCTTGTCGACTGTCTGGCTTCCCTGCTGACACTGACATGGCCCCTTCTGTTCTCTGTCAATGTGACATACCCCAGCCCTGAATCGCGGTTGTTTGCCTCTTAATAGCGACTCTGTGAATCACCCTCCCTAACTCCCTAACTCGCCGACCCCCTCCATGGATCAGATGGTGTCCCCATCAGACGGGTAACGAGATCCAGGACGCAGCATCCTGTGAAAGAGACGCATGAAATGGGCAGTTCCTCCAAACAAACTTGATTTGGTTTAGGTTTCGCTAAGCTATGTTTGTAACAAACACCCGCTTCCTTTTCTCACGCCGGATATCATTATAACAGACATTGTATTTAATCCACCCAACGTTCATTTGGTACAGACTTGCTTAGTCTGAGTGAATTGACCCAATTCAGGATCAGTAAGCATGAAAATAGATTCTCAAATTTGTTCTTAAGACATTTCAAAACAGCCCTTTCAGGCAACTATGCATTTTGCCATTGTCCTCTAGAAATATGTTATATGTTTTTTTCTTATATGAGAAAGGCTGTTATTACAGTTGAAATTGGAGAAAGTGTTTTCTTGTAATTGATCTCTAAAAATATATTTTTAAAACTGTCACACTGGTCCAATACTTTTATGGTAAATTGAGTTATACTTTTAACGTGCAGAAATGAACCAACCAAAAAATACTAATTTATAAAAGAAAATAAATTATATAAAACATTATAAATGTGTATAAATATTTAAAATATCCGTCAAAATATTAAAGCATGCTTTGTCCTGGGTCAAAACAAGGCACATTCTTAATCAAAAAGAATTGCACACTCTTTATTGTACTGTTGTTTTACCATATTTGAGTTACTTTCTAGATGTTTGGGGAAATACACACATGACGAACATCCAACCATTATTCATAATGCAAAAAAGAGCCATCAGACAAATACATAACGCAGGATACAGAGAACACACAGATGAATTATTCTTAAAAACACCAGATTTAGAACACCCAGATCTCATCCAACTCAAAACTGTCCAAATGATTTATAAAACAAGTAAAGGTTCACTTCCAAAAGGGTTGCAGGAAAGATTTTCAGAGAGAATATAATTTAAGAGGAAAACTACATTTCAAGATCCAATATGCTAGAACAACTTTGAAAAAGATGAGTATAACAATAGCAGGTGTTAAATTATGGAACTGCCTAAAGGATGAAATAAAACAACTCACCAACATAAACCAGCAACAGTTTTACCTAGGACAGCAATAATATATAATATGTATATAAATGTATCAAATATATTAATGCATAATAAAAAGGTTTTTGTTAATTAATTTATTGCCACTCTAAATTTAATAGATGTAATTTGTGTCGTCAATATGAAATGTCAATAATAATATAATAATATTAATTAGTATTAATGTTAATTTTATGTTAATGTTATGTTAATGTTTTGCACATGTCATACATTCATATACATACATGTCTGATGTGAATGTATAAACTGTATATATAAAACTTGTGCAGAATATATATTGAATATATATCATGAAAATAGTAATATAAGATAAACATTTTTTGTGTGGGGTAGGTATATAGTATAAGCTTTGCTTCAACTCACACCCTTTCAGCTGAAGAATTACACAATTGAGTTTTTTTTGTTTTTTTGTTTGTGAAGATTGACAAAATTAAATTCAAATTAATTTTGAATTTAATTCAAAATTTTGAATTTAATTAATTCAAAATTTTTGAATTAATTAATTTGAATTTAATTAATTCAAATTAATTCAAAGCAGTGGTAAATTTGATAGATTTAGTTTACAATGGGCATGGAACATCATCTAGCTGGAGATAGGCCCCAACACACCCCGATGACCATGAGTGGAAAAAGAATTTGGTATAGCAATGGACGCATGAACATAAGATTATTTTACTCAATATTACTGAAATATAAAATCAATAAAGATGCAGATAAAGAAAGATGAGTTGTTTTTGTCCCAATTGTCTTTCTTCCTTAACAAAGACAGCAGATGCCCAACTTTCTTAAATCCTATGAGATTATTTTCTAAGATTAATTTGTGGTCTGAGATGTGTAAATTTGTCCAGAGAGTCGGTTCCAAACAGGGTCAGGGCAGACAATCGTAAATATTAAACCTGTTAAATATTCACAACCAAAAGTCTTCATGTGTGTTGGAAAGCCAACGACTGACGATTCCTGACGACGAGAAATGTGACTTTAAACGTAATGAAGCCAATCAAATCTAACCGGCATGGAAGCAGGCGAACAATGATTGTCTTTCTTCTTAGTTTGGGATTTTTCTGCAAATGAAAATGCCAAAATCCACTTTATTCCAACCTCTTGAATGTCAACTTCCATTTGTTGTGTTGTGATTTAGGTTGCTGTGCTGCAAAAGTTTCTTCTTCTTCTGTTTTGTTAGATCACGCTTGATCACACAAGATTTCAGACTCGGAGGTTGGACAGAATTGTTGTGTGTGTGGTGTGTTGAGATTATCTGTGACAGATAGAACTTTTTTTTAAGATTTAGAAAATCCTTTTTTATCCCTTACTGTGTTTAACTCAACTTGGAAATACCAAGATACTGTATCTCTCCATCTAGCTGCCTCAGCAACAGGACAACACTAAACCACAAAATTATTTTTACCACATAATAAACATGTCACTTGTCACTTTCTCAAGAGTCAAACACTGTCCTTTCTCTTTGAAGAGACTGTAATCATGTTGTCATGTCGTGTGAAGTATCTGTTGTGAATGTTATTCTAGGTGTTGAACACTTGGCCTTTCTTCATAAATGAATATACAACAAAACAAGAAGAGATCTTATGTAGAAAAATTATGTTACATTTTGTAAAATAAAAAAATAGATCATACCCACAAAAGTATGGGTGGATAGACAGTTTGAATATTAAATAATAATAATAATAATAATAATAATAATAATAATAATAATAATAATAATAATAATAATAATAATAATAATAATAATAATAATAAAATCAAGGTTTTGGTAAATTAGGCACAAAACAGCACAAATGAAAATTAATAGAAAATAGCTTCCTTGAAAGATCGTGATAGACACAAATCTGTACTCACTGAAAGTAAAGACAGGCTTGGTAACGTGGGAGGATGTGTTAGCATAACTGGGAATGTTGGTGTAAGTAATTAGGGTGTGCCAGAAAAAGGTAGGGGGGAAAATGTGAGGAAAGACATAGATTAGGAATCAGACTGGAACAATGATGTCTCAGTAGAGACAAAATCCCCAAAGGAGCAGCGCTAAAGAAAGACCCAGAACAACACAACCTTAATTAGATTTTTTTTCCCCAAAAAACTAAAAAAGACTAAAGAGAATGACAGACAAACAAATCATTCAGTGTGTTTATATTTACCTTGACTGCTGTTCCAAGTAATGATGTGAAAGTGGAAAAATAATGAAGCAAAATGGATAGATTTTACTTATTGATTCCTGTTGTTTTTTTTCTAATTAGCCCCAGGGTGGTGGGCGTGATTAGATGAATGTCTGATCCAAATATATTGATTTGTTGGTCCCTTAAGGCCACTGTGTTGGTTAGTACCTATCCCATATTTGCTCCCCTGTGGCCAGTGTCCGCCCCTCCACCAAACATGTAGCTGCACCATTGGTTAACTCCCCAGGATGTTTAATTGAAACAGACATGATAACACCACCTGTTATCCCACGGGCTCGGTTCTATTAGCTTCTTATGCACCTCCTCCCGGGACAGGTTTGCAGCCGCAAACCAAGTGTAACAACCGGGGCATCGCTCTCAGCTTCAAATCTCATCACTGAACAAGCGCACTGCAGGCCGCTAGTAGCTAACATTGGATTTGTTACACAGATTCTCTGTGTGACATCTTTCTTACCAGAGCAGTTGTGATATCTATAATCAGCATGCATACGAACAATAATTAATTGATATAGAAACACGGTTGTGCGTAAATGTTAGATCCTCCTGATGTAACTCCAGCCCTTTCTTCTGGCCCTGACAGTCCGAGTACGACTGAGAGGCAATTATTTGCATGATCACACAGTCATTGTGTTGCATCCAACCACAAAGAGATTTAATTATATTGTGGTAGATTCTTTCCCATCAGTAATATACTGATAGAACTGCCCTGTTTATGACTACGGTATAAGTTCCTTCACCCTGCATATCAAAAATTAGTCTGATATTTCCTGGATTACCCCCTTATGGAGAAGAAACATCACAACAGCACAATGCTGACCGGCTTCTAATTCTTTTAAAAAAAAACACCAACCATTTTGTTTAAATTCAGGGAGTATTATCCCCTTAAAGGCACACCGCGGACTTTTTGACATAAAGAGTTGATCTATATGAGTTATTCTAAATGATTCCTCAGGTCAGTATACAGTGCTTTACAGTATCAATGGTCCGTGCGGGACCGTCTTTGCCCAGGTCATGTGACTTGGAGAATGCCTAGAGAACGTTTCACTCTACGGCAGTCACGTGACCACAGGCTCGGATATACATAGTTCCCACATGACGTCACAACATACGGGCCTTTCCCGACCCGGCGCCATTGCTGTGGGCAGCTGAAACAAGTTTACCTTCTGTTTACAGCCAAAAGACTAATAGCCGCGATAGTTCAGTTAAACGTGGATTCTTTAGTAAGAGAAGTTGGCAAGTCAGATCCGTAACCGGGATAAGGATTGGCTCTCAGGGCTGAAGGAGCAGCCGCCGCCGCCCTCCTCTCCCCGCCGCCGAGACCCGGCCCCCTCCGCTGACCCTACTTCCGCTGCTGCTCCCCCAGCCGTGGCCCCGCTTCGCACCCCAGCCCTTAGAGCCAATCCTTATCCCGAAGTTACAGGTCAACTACTGTCTGCATACACAATCAAAAGACAAAGGAGACTGGCCCGACTGACTGTTTGTTGATTTTTGCGACAGTGCTGCGGCGCTTCTGGCCACTAGGGGAGCTTGACGTGAAAGTTACAGGTCTAGCTCCCCCTAGTGGCTAAAAGTTACACTGTGTGCCTTTAAGTCAACATGAGCTGCATTTCCATTACCTTTGGAGATGTGCAAAATCTAGATGGCGCAATAAAAATGGCTAATGGTAACTTAGAAAAAACACTCAAATATCGCTAAAAGGTTTTTACGCTTTCATGAGGAGGTATTTCAGACGTTTCAATATTTGTGCAACAAAGAGATCTGCACACTTAGATCAATGCAAGTAAAAATAAATAAGTGCCAAGCTTTGGGTTAGAGGACCTTCATCAGGTCAACCTGACATTTTGATATTGAAATGTATTGCAAAAGCACTATGGAAACACTTTTTTTACAATTACACGCCACATGACAACTTCTCTCCAAGAAAACATTTCTTAGCCTTATACTTTAAAATTATTACTGCCACATTCGACAGCAAACAACAAAGGAATGGGGAGTGTTATAAGGATGTCTGGAGTGTTCGTCTTTCTGCAGCAAAGTCTCACAGGTTGATATTTTCTGAGAGTTAAGAGGCTTCTGCCCAAAATAACCTTCAATAGAAACACGTTCAAAGCGCAATTATACTTTGTCAAAATTTTTTAAATATCACTCTTATTTTGCGAAAAAAAAGGCAATGGAAACACAGCTTGAGTAGCCTGTCCAACTATCAAACAAGAAATACAATATCCTCTTAGTGATGCTTTCAATGTGCACTCAAGCCAATTGATGAACGAAAGATTCTGTGGTCTTAAGTGAGCAAAACACACCATGTGTAAACCAAGAACCGGCACTTGGTTCTTTGTAGTGAAAAGAAATGTGTTATTGTTGATTGTTTACTTTCTCCTCCTCTAGGTCTTACTGTTAATGCACTAATGGCTCTTCAGTTGTATAACCACAGGATGAGAGGAGAAGCTTCTTTCCTTTGTCAGATGATTGACGGCCGCTTGGCACTAATCTCCAATGTTGGTTCAAATATCACTGCAGCAATATTTGGATTGCTATGGAAACAGCTTTTCTCCTGCGAGCACCCCCACCTGTGCACCTCCCCTGCCCCCCTCCAGACACCATGATGTCTCCCAGCTTTTATTACGTGTGAAAATGCTCCTTTCTCACTTTCATAAAGAGCAAATTATTTCAGCAAAGCACACGAGGAAGCTCCGCTAGCGAAGCAAAGCAACGGCCTCTAGGGAGAGTGGCAAAGTCTGCCACAGGAAACCGCCCTCTCAACCTGCCATTGTTATTAATTATGAGCCGTTGTGCCTGCAGCTCTGCCTGATGTGGGGCAGGGAGGGGCTAAGAGGAGATACAGATGTTGTTCACACATTCTTACAGTAGAGACTTTTGCTGCATTCTCTGTTCTGTGGTGCAGGTGAGGCACAAAGAGCCTGGGGCAGAAGGATGCATGCAATACATTCTAGTCAACCTGCATAATAACACACCATGAAGTCAACAAGAGTATTGTCTGGGATGACTTTTATGATGTACTTCTGCAATAGGACCTACAGCAGACAGCAAATAAACCAGAACAATTAGATTTCCTGCTTCCTCCATCTTAAACTATCAGGGACAGGGCAAGTACTAGAATGTTTACAAATCTCCAGGGTGCGATTTGTTAAAAAAAAAAAAGAAAACAGTGGCGGGGTGTTTTTCAAAAACATTTTAATTCAGAAAAATTACCACCGACAGCAACTGTTGTTTTTTTGAATAAACCTTACACTTAGGCTAAATACAGACATATTTTCTCAAAATATTTTTTCTAAATGTGCCAAACAAGAGTGAAACAAGTTTTAAGTCTTTCCCCATATGAGTTGAAATGCCACAACGTGCTGTCAAAATGCTGTTTTTTTTTGTAATCTGGTCATGTTTTCACCAGCGTCTGTCTGTCCGTCCGTCTGTCTGTCCGTCCATCTGTCTGTCTGTCTGTCCGTCCGTCCGTCTGTTAGGGCCTGCACTATGAAGCTGGATAAGTATATTTGGGATATCTCTCCATTAGTATATACGTATATATAACCTAACATTCTCCGTCACAGAGCTGCTGTATTACGAAGCGGGTTATCAACACGTTCACTTAACCCAGATGATTTCAGCCTGTGCGCGTTCACATGACAGGGATGGCGATTGCAGCGTTAGACCAATCACAAACACGGAGAAACTGCAAAGAAACTTACGTCACAATTTAGGAGAAATTCTTTAAAAATGTGAAGAATTAAAATCTATTTTTTCGACCAAAAACAACACTGTTGCTGCAGCAAAAGCAGGAAGGAATGCATGCATGAATTGATGACTGTTAATGCTTAATGCTTAGTAAGATTATACAACATCATTTCATGGGAGGAATTAACAGACATCTGATCAGTTTCACTTTTACAACGGCCCAGACCTGGTCTGTGGCTCTGATACTGCGTTCATACAGCTCAGCCTACATCATAAGGTGGACAATATTTGTATTTTACACAGTATGTATTATCTTGTAGTACTTAAGCTCTCTGTGTCGCCACAGTACATGAATTAATTAATGTATCATCATAAAGTTCCCGATGCACGCAGGTTTTCTCAGCTGACTAATGTAGGTCAGTCCATCAGATGAAAGTCTATGTTTCCAATAGGATGTCATCGGGTAAATGAAAGGATTGCGTCGATAATTTTCCAAAAGAACTGATTGGTCAGTAATATTATCAAGCACTTAACCGATTCCCAACCAGGTTAGCCGTTCAGCCCAAGTTACCGTGGATATTTAGAATGGTAAGAAGTTCACCAGCGTCTTAGTACAGATCACTCTGAATAAATCCCGGAAGTTAAGAGTTAAGAGGAAGTCCAGCTTTGTAGTATAGGCCTTTAATGTTTGTTAGCAGGATATCTGAAAATGTTTAGAAGGGATTTAAATGAAATTTGGTGAGTTGATAGACAATATCAGAAGGAAGAACAAGTGGAGATGATCCAGCAGGTCTTGTATTTATGGTCTGTAGTGATTAGTACTAGGGGTGAGTATTGGCACGGATGTTGTAATACAATACGTATTACGATACTTGGGTCACAATATGATATTATTGCAATATATTGCGATATTCTACTAAGTTAATATCAAAATTAAACATAGCAATGAAAAATCAAGTTGTATATGTTCAAATTGAGTCAAAACTATTTGCTTCAAAACATCCTATTTATTATTTTAGTGTTTTTGCACATTTTCACTGAAAAAAGAAAATGCAGTGTTACACACTGCCATCGTAAAATAGAGTGCAACAAGTTTATTTTCCCTGAAACTACTGTGTAGAAGTCTCAAAGTAACCATTACAACATAATGACGGCATTAAGGATAAATCACCCTGAGTTACTGACAATGTCTATTGTGTCAGTTTAAACACTGATCTGAACAGATTATATGAAAATAGCTGTGCATACATAAATATTGCAGACATTACACATTGCCATCATAAAATCAAGTGCATCAAGTAATCATTGCAACACATTAAAAGCATTACAATCACTGAAATATTGCACAAATACACAAACATATTAATTAAATATCCCCAAATAAAAGAGAAAAAAAATATATTTTTTTTTTAATTAAAAAAAAAATTTATTTAAAATCAGGACCCAAAAAAATTGCGATATATCGTGAAAGCAATTTTTTCACACCCCTAATTAGTACCCAAAGTCATAAAGTCATACAAAAAGGAAAAATGGTGAAGTTACAACACAGCTATGAGTGGCCAAGAATCTCTGGTGTCTCCTGGAAGTGGAGACTTTTAATGCTGCTTTTACACTGACAAGGTTGTGTGTGTGGACATTTTAGCGTGCACACATGATAAAATGATGATAATGTGATTGGTGACATTTGCCAGGTGGGATTTCTCATGTGTTGTTTCGTTTGTGGGGGAAGGGAAGTTTTAAGCAATCATGGTTTTGTCAGAAATCTGGACAAAATCTTGCATTTTTGAAGTCTGTTTCCTGTATATTCAAGTTGTTGCAATGCCTTTTTGCCTTTTTTGGACATGCTAACACTTCTAATGGCTGCTAGAGTGTAATAAATCCACTAACTGATTACAGAAAATGGCCGGCGGACGTGTGGCTAAATCAGTTGTTTGACCTCATACACAAGGTCCAGTATCCAACATTACATGAAAAATTGAGTGAAGAATATAAATATAGAGTGGTCTAGTGTCTATCCCAAACAAGTTTAGGGTTAGGCGTCATAGTGGCTCAACCCTACGGCTTCTAAATAAAGATAATACACACAAGAATGCTAGAAGGCTATTTTACCAATTAGCTATGCTGAAAAATTACTTAAAGTGCTAGGATACATTTGTCAAACTCAAACTGATGCCCTTTAAAGCATCTAATTCGGCCCGCGGGAGAAAGAAGAAATTACAGACAAAACATGTTTCATTGTGTAAAATACAAAATAATTCAGCTGGAGATATCTCAGCCCCTCTAAATACACATGGATACAAATTTACAAATTTCTTATGCTTATATAACATGATGACAGTCGTTTTTTGAAAAAAAGCAATGTTTTTGATGTGAGCAATGTAAGTGATTTTAAGTTTATGGTCACCTAATGCTTGGATATTGTTGGGCTCTTATATGTTTTATATGTAAATAATACCTGGAAGTGCAAATTAGGGCATATTAATGTTGAAATTGCGCTTTTTCCTACCTAAAATCTGTGGCCCACTGTGTTTGGCACCTGAACTAAAATGAGTTTGACACCCCTGTGCTAGGAGAACATCCAGGGAAACCAAATCACCATAAACTACAGTCACACAACACTAAATTACAAATGGCAGACATTAAGCTTTAGGCAGGAAAAGTGATGCCATGCGTTATAGCTTTGAAACAATGATCTCCATCAGTCTCGTGGACAGCCAGCTCCTTTGAAGGGGGCGCGCCTTGCTGCCATCCAATCAGCTCCGCCGCTCACCAGCCAACCTCTGTTGAGTCAGGGCTCTGCTTTTTGCGCTCAAAGTTTTAGATTGTGGGAGAGCTTTCGCTCACTGTCGAAGACGTACAACATTGGCTGGAGCTGTAACAAAAGGCAACATGAAAAAGTCTTCAAATGTTCAAAGCCTTTGCAGTACTGCTTCAAATAAATAAAACACTGCACGGCGTTGTTATGAGCTTTGGGCAACACAATCCATCTTAATTTTTGATGAAAGCCTATGGCTGTCGAGCATAGAGCGGTAAAGGCAGTGCACAGCCTGCATATTTACTTCCAGCTCATTTATTCTCATTATGCAGCCCTGCAAACGTCAATGAGGGGATTTCTACCCCACAGTGATATTCTATGATACAGAATGAGTGTGAGGAAGAGATGTATAGGGGAACACGCCAAAAAAAAAAAAAAACAAGACGGAAGCAGGACGTTGGGGGTGCATTTATTCATGCTCTGCTGGTGAACTTTGACACCTTTGACAGAAGTCTTCTCTGTTTCCAGGCCCTACAACGACTACACCAGTTCATTCTTTTCCTCTCGCTGAGTCTCCGTTGGAGAATTTTCTATAATGAGGCCCTGCCCTGTCTAGCTGCTGGGGAGGTGCCAAGATTTTATTAATGAATAAACCTCTTAAGCTGTAGTTATAATGCCAACATTGAGCCACCAGTGGATTAGAGAATATAGATATTTTATATAGATTACGTACTAGAACCTTAATTGTTATTTGTACGAACTGTATCCATGGAAAAAATATTTTAAATATATATTTTAAATCAAGAATAACGTCAAATTACACTTTCTAATTAAAAGAAAATGATATTACTTAGGATCACTCTGTTATCCAGATGTTGTTTTAGCTCTTAGTTTGTTAACTAAAAAAAAAAACAAGTTGCTTTTTTCTTATGTAAAGTATCTCTCAATCTCAGCCACCATACTTCAGGCTTCTTTTACAATATTTGTTTTTCAGTTTGAATATAATTGGAATTAATTAGCTTCCACATAAGGGTGTAGTGACTGGCGCCCCGTCCAGGGTGCACCCCCACCTAGTGCCCGATGACAGTGACCCTGAGAAGGAGCAAGCGGGTGAAAGAATGGATGCAGAAGTGTGTATAGGAGGAGAAAGAGGGGGTTGTTTCCTCTTTGTGGCACTCCTTGATCAACAACCCTCTTGACACATTTTGCAATGTGAGAGATATTTTAGTGCACCCGCAAAAAATTCATGCACATTCAAGGAGAGGAAAAACAGTTTAGAGTGCACTCACACTAAGAAATCTGTGCTTTTCTCAACCTCGTTTATCACTTCAAGTACAGTTGAGGCCAAAATGATTAGCCCTCCAGGAATTATGGAGCATTTTCCTAAAATTCTTCCCAATGTTTGCGGCATTGATAAAACTTGATACAATCAAACATTCACCAGTGTATTTAGTAGCTTTTGGTACATTTGGTACATATAAAATACAATTTTAGGATTGCTTTATATCAAATATAGAGAAGAATGGGGTGTTCAAAATTATTAGCCCCAATATGAATTCTTGCTTTCAAAACACACCTAATAAACCAATCAGCTTTCAAACCACACAAAGCACAAACCAACAGTTAATTGGCTTTCTAACAACACCTGCACATTCAATCGTCATTAAAGGACTTCAAGGAAAAAAGCACTTGAACACATTTTTGAGAGGGACTACTTTTACTCACCACGTCAAAGACAAAGGAAACAGTCTTGAGCTCAGAAAGAAAATGGTGGAGTCTCATGATAAGGGGGTAGGCTATACTGCAATTCCCAAGTGTTTCACAGTGTCTAAAACTGCTGTATGTTGCATCCTTGCCAAGTACAAGGAGACAAATACTGTAAAAAACAAACCTCTGCGTGGTCGTAAGTGCAAGTTTTCAAGAACTCTAGAGAGGGAAATATTCAAAGATGTCAGCAATAATCTCCAGAAAACTGCTAAGATGATTGTTGCCTACCAGGCCTCTTCTGGAGCTTATGTTTCAAAGAACACAGTCTATTGTGGTGGGCTTCAGGGCCATTGTGATAAGAACCCCAATACTCAAAGAGTGGCACATCAAAGCCAGACTGAGGTTTGGGGCTGGGTCTTCAACAAGACAATGACCCAAAGCACAAATCAGAAGAATCCTATAACCAAGGTCCTGGAGAGGCCAGCACAGAGCCCAGACCTCAATCCTATTAAGAATTTATGGCAGGTGCTCAAAGTGAATGCCCATGCTCAGAAACAACAATTTGGACCATCTGGAACAATATGTGATGAGAGAATGGGCCAAACTCCCTCAGGAGACCTGTTACAACCTAGTAAAGAACCACTCTTACAGGTTGTTGTCAGTTGTGGCACAGAAAGCATACACTATTGACTAATAATGGCCAGGGGGTAATAATTCAGGATTTGTTTTAACTTATTGTATCAAAAAAATATCAGAATCAAACTTAGTGAACATTTTGTCTTTTTTATTCTGGAAACAAATACACTACAAACACTTGTTGTTATCAATGGCCAACTAGAGAAATCAAGATTTAGATTTAGACAATTCAGTTTTTGCTGTCCACCAGGTCACACATACATTCAAAACAACAGAAAGCAGACAAGACAACAATAAAAGTCAGTACACTGACAGAGATTCTTATTCCACATCAGTTTCTATCCACCATGTAGTTCAGCATCCATAGGCTGAAAATAATAAATAAATAAATAATACAAATCAATCAGTCCATAAGACTCCTATCCAAGTTTAACAGTATGATGGCAGAAGGAATAACATAATTTGCATAATTATTTGTTCTCCTACAAGGTGCAATGAAGCAACAGCCTGAGGGAATTAAAATAAACTCAGAGCACAGTATGTGGTCATGTTGGGAAACCATACCTTTAGCTATTTTCACCACCTGTTTCTCCCAAAAAGAATCCAGATCTCTCTGCTGAACTCCAGTGATTTTGGAGCAGATTTTAACAATGCTGTGGAGACTATTTTGGTCTTTGACAGACAGACCATCAAACCAACCAAGGAAAATGTCAAAAGACTTTCAATAAAGGACTTGTAAAATATACCCAGCATTTTGTTACAGACATTAAAAGACTTGAGCAGCAAGTGGAATCTTTGTTGACTTCGCTTCGCGATACTTTCAGTGTTCAGATCAAACTTTAGCTGGGAATCAAACACAGTGCTTACATACTATGATAAATATATGATTCAACAATTTCAACATCTTTACCATGAATGGAGCTGGCTTTAGGTTCAACACAGTTTCTCCTTAAATCAACAATAGACACATTTAAGTCCAGGAAATGTTCATCACACCAGTCTATAAAAGCAGAAAGAGCTCTACCATGGTCTGACTCTGACCCTTGAAGAAGAGTTAAAAGTGCTGTGTCGACAGTGAAGTTCACCAGGTAGCTCCCCTCTTTAGGAGACCTGTAGCTGTCTATGTACAGGATAAAATAATGTAAAGAAGTGGAGACAAACACAACCCTGAGGAGAGCCTGTGCTAGACACCAGGATGTCAGATATGACTCCATTAGCTGTTTCCTGTCCATTAAAAAGTTTAAAATCAACAATAAGAACTGATCAGGCAACTTTAAAGTAGTACTTAAAATGTGCGGTTGCATCTTGTTAAAAGCTGAAGAGGAGTCAGTGAATAAGAGTCTAGCATGTGATCTTGGCTTCTTTAGATGCTTAAATCAAGAGTTTTTTTCTTATTTCATAAGGGGGGCTAATCATTTTGGCCTCAACTCTGCATTTATATACATTATTCCTGTCTGACAGGAAGCAGCACGTGAAGCTGGGAAAAACCATCTCTGCTCCCCGGACCATCAGCACTGGATCTCCTCAGGGCTGTGTTCTTTCTCCTCTGCTCTTCTCCCTGTACACCAACAGCTGCACCTCCTCTCACCAGTCGGTCAAACTCCTGAAGTTTGCAGACGACACGACCATCATCGGTCTCATCTCTGATGGAGACGAGTCTGACTACAGGTGGGAGACAGACCGGCTGGTGTCCTGGTGCAGCCAGAACAACCTGGAGCTCAACGCTTTAAAGACAGTGGAGATGATAGCAGACTTCAGGAAGAACCCAGCCCCTCTCACCCCCCTCACCCTGGGAGACTCTACAGTGAGCTCTGTGGAGTACTTCTGCTTCCTGGGGACCATCATCACTCAGGACCTCAAGTGGGAGCTGAACATCAGCTCCTTTATCAAAAAAGCTCAGCAGAGGATGTACTTCCTGCGGCAGCTGAAGAAGTTCAGTCTGCCAACAAAGATGATGGTGAACTTCTACAGCTCCATCATCCAGTCCATCCTCTGCTCCTCCATCACCATCTGGTACACTGCAGCTACGGCCAAGGACAAGGCCAGACTGCAGCGTATCATCCACTCTGCAGAGAAGGTCATCGGCTGCAATCTGCCCTCCCTCCAGGACCTGTACGCCTCCAGGATTTTGAGGTGTGCAGGATAGATTGTGGCCGACCCCTCCCACCCCGGTCATAAACTGTTTCAATCTCTCCCTTCTGGAAGGAGGTTTCGGTCCATCAGGACCAGAACCTCCAGACACAAAAACAGCTTCTTTCCCTCTGCCACCATCCACATGAACACACCCCAAGTCACCCACTGACCCCCCCCAGCCGATCACCACCTCCATGATGACATTGTCTGCTGCACTGTATATATATATATATATATATATATATATATATATTTTTTTTTTTTTTTTTTTTTTTTTTTTTTTTTTATATGTATCCTATTTATCCTTTATTCTCTATCTATCCTTTATTTATCCCTCATCCTTTATATTTATCATTATTATTCTTATTATTGTTGCTGGGTTGTTCTTTGTTTTTTTATTATTTTTGTTGTTTGTTTTGTGCACCAACTACCAAGACAAATTCCTTGTACTGTCCTTAAAACTGTACATGGCCATTAAAAACATTTCTGATTCTGATTGCGCAGTAAATAAATAGTCAGGTGATGCGTTTTGATTAGCACGAGAAAGATGTAGCTCCTTGTAATGTTTATATAATTGTGTGCAGAACGAGGGACTAGTAAATATAGCTGATATTAAAGCAACTCGCATCGGATCAACATATGCGAGCTTGGATGTGTTGGGTTGAAATGGGTTTGGCCTGAAAGAGACATAGGCTTCAATTGAGTTGGACAGGTTCGGGTCGTGTTCTGCCGGGCTTGGGTCAGGCCTGGTCTTCTTTTTTCAATATTGAATTTTTGGCCAATATTAGAAATTGAATTTAAATCAATATTTTACAACTAATTTGTCCGATGACCGATCTCAATACCGATATTTTTCCCCTCTCAGGCGAGGTGTATTTCCAGGTTTTACCTGAGGGTCTGGCTTAGCTAAACTGGGATCTAACTGGAATGGAAATGGCGTCTGTGGCGCTAACCTGATCATTCAGGATCCAGCAAATCATAATGAGAAAGCTCTTCATATACAGAGAGAGAGAGAGGGTGTTCACAGACAGGTTGGACCACTAAGGCTCCCCGATGCCAAAATCCATTAACAATATCTCTTTTTCGAGACGTGTGCAGTCTCATAAAATACAAAATTAATATTACACGTTGTAAACACTGACAGGTGTAAAAGAAAAAAAAAGACATTTATAACAACTTTATTATAATTTATAACGGTTTGGGTAAAGGTTTAATCTGGAAGGCCTGGTTCTATAAACACTGTAAAATCTAACAGCATATTTTAAAAGAATAGAGGTAATGGAACAATAATGCTCTAATAAGGATTATTGTACCTTCTATATCATAAAAATATAACAAAATCTTCTGTATACATGTAAAATCACTGCTTTTACTTTGTTTCCCACAATTTAATATAATTATAATATAATGTACAATACAATTATGTAATTAAACTACTACACACTTTTCTTGTAAACTGCAAGTTTTACATATTATTTAATACCACAAAATAGTGCTTTAATGCGAAGGCTTTAGTAGTTGTCCTGATAAATTACATGGGAAGAAGCTGGCTGTTATAATTGGTCCCGGGTTAAATGGCAGCCAAAGTGGAGATGTTCTAGCGGGAGTCATGTGACATTCTCCTGTATGTTTCTATGTCAGTGGCTTTCAAATAAGAGGAACTTGTCCTTTTTCTTCCATTTCACTAACTCAAGTTATAGACGGAGCATCGTGACCAGGGGCCCTAGGCACAAACCTAACACGGGCCCCTTGCCGTGGAAAAAAAGTTTTTATCCATGCATCCATAATACATTAATGTTAATTAATTCACCTCTAATGTTTTAAAAATCCATAACAAACAAAAAATTACACAAACACCCCTGTACAAATGGTTTGTCCCAACACCAGCCCACCAGACACTCCTATTTACATTACTTGGTTTAGTCCTTCTGGTTTCCTGCAAACCTGGAAGTGCTGCTGTTAAAATGGTGGTGAGTTAGCTGCTAACAAACAAATGCTGGTAGGCCTTTCCTTGCACAGTGGAAGTTGTTTGACTGGTAACATGGTTATCGAAGAGGGTGAACAAGCATAATGAAACCAGTAACCAGAACAATGATAACAGACAGATGAATGGAATGATGATGGCAGTAGCAACAAGTCAACAGATGTTAAGCTGCCGACATTAGCTGATTGTGCTCACTACCTATAGTGTGAGTGTCACGGCTCACTCCATGACAGTAGAAATGTGGAAAAATGACTGTTAATGCTTAAATTTGTGAGATAAATCACTGAATAAATCCCAGAATTTAAGAGGAAGGTAGTGCAGAGGTTGACAAAGCTTCTTCCTTTTTGCTTTACGAGAAGTACAAACTGAACTGTATATAGTGTAAATAATAATTACACATACTTTTAAAAAGTAGAATTAAATTCATGCATAACATGTTAAATGTCCCATATTATACTGCTTTTCATTTGATGTACAGTATATTGACCCAAATGTGTCTGTTTTCCTGAATTTCAGCACTCTAAAAAGTTGCTCTCATGAGCTCCCTTCAGAACAGGTGGTTTCTGAGTAAATATTCAGGTCTGCAAATGAGCTGTGTTTGGCCACGCCCACTTTACATCCTGCTCTGGGAGAGGAGTGTTCACATATCTCATATTGAATATCCTGATATTGTTTGCTGTTGAGTGTTAATAAACACAATGTTAACATCAGTAACTGAGTAGTGTTTGCTTCCGTGCTAAAGCTACGCTGACATTTTAACAGCCATCAGTGTATCATGTTAGTTAGGCTCAAAGTGATATGAACTTATATTGTCCACAATAGTGCTTGTGTCATGAGGTGTTGGTATCGCGTTATACTTCATCCAGAGTCTTTGAGCTAAGCTGGCTCGGTACGGGTCCATATTTTGTTCCATTGTTATTCCTCTTATGATGTCATAAACAGAGCTAACTCAAACTTGCTTGTCTGAGCACACATTTCACAAAATGTGAAGCAAACAAGCGATGGAGGAATCATACATTTTCACTGTTGGAGCCTGAACATGAGGCTATGGAGATACATATTGCTGTTGGATAATGTCTCATAGAATTAAACCAGGGAAATCACACACACTATTTCACTTTGCAAATAAATATTTATACAAAAAATACACAAAATGACTCCAGAATGACAGTACAATGGCAACAAAAAACAATAATTATACAAAAAATGCACAAAAAACACAACAGAAAGATACGCAAATACACATGATGACATAATGATTCTGTAATGACATACATTACAGAAAAATACACCAAACAAGAAAATATAAAAGTGAGTAGAAAAAAGCAGCAAACACATTTATCATGTTCATGTCCCATAGAATTAAACCTGGGAAATCGCACATGCTGTTTTATTTTGCACCCGCAAATCAACCCCTTTATAACACTACAGAGTACAGAGTATGTACACCTCTTTGTACATCCAACCTTCAAACACATACTCATTTAGCCATAATTAACTCTACTTAAGCGCCCACATGAATCCATACTTCCGACGGGTACTGTACTAGTCATAAAAATACAACAAAATCTTCTGTATACATGTAAAATCACTGCTTTTACTTTGTTTTCCACAATTTAATATAATTATAATATAATGTACAATACAATTATGTAATTAAACTACTACACACTTTTTTTGTAAACTGCAAGTCTTGCATATTATTTGATACCACAAAATAGTGCTTTAATGCGAAGGCTTTAGTAGTTGTCCTGATAAATTACATGGGAAGAAGCTGGCTGTTATAATTGGTCCCGGGTTAAATGGCAGCCAAAGTGGGGCTGTTCTAGCGGGAGTCATGTAACAGTCTCCTGTATGTTTCTATGTCAGTGGCTTTCAAATGAGAGAAACTTGTCATCTTTCTTCCATTTAACTAACTCAAGTCACAGACGCATCATCGTGACCAGGGGCCCAGGGCACAAACCTAACACAGGCCCCTGCCTACATAGTGTGCGCACCGAATTAACTTTTCCCATCACGTTGACGCCACTGGAACGCACAGCTCTCTGCGTTTCCTGAAGCGTGTAGAGGATGTAGATCAGCAATAACAGACGTCAGAACCAGACTTCACTGTGATCATCTGAAGGTGTTTTTCATCAACAACTTAAACGTCTGGTATCATGCTATTTTTCACTCATCTTCATTTGTTCTAAGAACCCCAACAACATAGTATTTGAGGTTTATTTTCCAGAACTCGCCTGTTTTCCAGACTCTTATGATGTCATAAACAGAGCTAACTCAAACTTGCTTGTCCGAGCACACATTTCACAAAATGTGAAGCAAACAAGCGATGGAGGAATCATACATTTTCACTTTTGGAGCCTGAACATGAGGCTATGGAGATACATATTGCCGTTGGATAACCATTAAAAATTTAAATTTGTATAATATGGGACGCTGAAGCTATTACAGACCTTTAATACTTGAAAGTGTACAAATTTGTGTGTATGTATATCTTCCTTTTATTTTGCACACAATACACATACTTGCTTAACTACCCTCTTGTTTCTCTTCTCCTTCAATAGTGTTGTAATGTGTTTGGGTGGCAATACTCAACATTTACCTTAGGTAATTGTTAAATGCCAGCACAGAGACAAAACATCTCATGTATCGATGAAAGGAGATAAGGTCAGTAGTTCCTCAATGTCAACATGTCTGAGGGTGTAATCACCCATGCACTAACTTTCCTGTAAAGAATTGTAGTATTGATGTATTGATTTCTATCATATGCACTGGCAGTTGAAAATAGTTGTGTTGCCATAACAGAGAAGCTAGGTTTAGTCACACATTTTTTTTTTTTTTTTTCTTTCTTTTTGTTGCATTTTACAGGTTTAGTCTATAATTGAGTTATAAGCTAAATCTTTGTGTGATATCCTGTACATAAACAACATAAATCACTTATATGGCTTTCTCCTATCATTTAAATTCTCCTGTTTTTAAACTTACCCCCCTTGTTTTCTGTTGATGAAAATGCAAAACATCTTTAGTTGAAATAAAAGAACCTTAATTGTATGATTGATCATTGAAATTTACGTCAATGAGCATACTTTTTACAACTACACAAAAATGTTAAAACAATGAGATGCACTTCAACTTAATGTTCGAGATACAAAGAAAGGAATTTTATCATATATTTATCTCTTCTATCTACCTGTTATACCTGCCTTTCCAGGCAATAATTTCAAAGGACTGATGCAGGTAGTTAAAACTAATCAGAAGAACACAGTTATTGTCTAAAGTGGAGGAGTTTTATCAATGTACAGCAGTACCTTGGTACAGAAGGAGCTAAGTTAAAAGGTTTTCCAGTCAATCTACATTCCTACCATCACCTATGGTCATGAACTTCCCAGCATGTCCCACCTGGAGGAGGCCCAGAGGACAACTGTAGACCAAACCTGTCAAGTTTTGGATTTGAAAATAAGGGACATTTTCAGGCGCCTGCTACGAGTCGTCCCACGCGCCCAACCAAGCTCCAGTATTCCTTATATTTTAAGACAGGTGCATAAGAAATCTAAACTAGCCACTGGTCAACAACTTACTAAATACAATTATGTGATTAGAATCTGGTAGGACGACCTTTGTTAACATTAAAATACTGTGAACATTCCTACTAGGGATGAGCGATATGGACCAAAACTCATATCGCAATATATTTTCTTAAAATGGTGATATACAATATAAATCTCAATAATTTTATTCCAGATGAAGTCTGACCAGAAAGACAATTCTGGGTTAAATTTGCTGACACAAAATGCTTTATTAACAAATAGCTGCACAATATGTGCCATTTTTTGTTTTTTTTTTACCTGTAAGGGACAGCACGTATGAGTGAATTCTGTAGTGTAGCCTGTTATGGGGAAGGTCTAGGTTAGGAATCCACCTAACTGAGCTTTACATGCTGTTCTGCCCCTAAAAGTAGTATTTTGATACAAAATGAGCTTATATATATAAATGCAATATTGTAGTTTTCTATATCACCAAAATAGAAAACTCGATACATTTTTAATCTCGATGTATATTGCCCAGCCCTAATTCTTAAATTATAATACAGCCTAAATTAAAACATAAATGAGTATATGAAGCACGTGTTTATTTGATATACTTACAGTTCATATTCAAGTCAACACGTTGCATATTTACTGTTAATATCACGTTGCTTGATAAAGCATTATAAATTATTTTATTTTAATTTATCATGCTCACTCATGTGGTTCTCTGGTATTCACTAATGACTTATTAGACATATTTGTTGCAGACTTTACATCCTTGAATACTTTTTTGAAAGGAGTTTATATTTGTGTCACTTGTGTTTGGCTGATTTTCCTTCCCTCGTGGTAGACGTTGAAATATCAGTTACTAATCTAATAGAACGTGTAACTGTATCCCATCCTGCTGCTCTTTAGGAAGGTAAACTCTCTGTCACATTTTCCAAGGTGTTTACACAAGTTTTTTGTTTCATCATTCATCCATCTTTCTTCTGAGTTGTTTCCGGGTTTGTTGCTGCTGTCGGCACTAATCTAATCTAATCTCGTGAGAACTGCCACTCAGGCCATTTCAGGTGGCAGTTCTCAAGAGGCTAGTTATGGCTTTCAGTCTACTAAGGCATCTTTTAATTATTATTAGATTAAAATACAAGATATTTACAGGAAAATACTAATACGGGACAGTAGCGGGAAAGAGGGGTAAAATTTGGGAGTTTCTTGGCCTGGGAAGAGAGAGAGGGAGCTCTGGGCATTGCTGCAGAAACTGCTGCCACCGTGACCCAACTTTGTATAAATGGAAGCAAATGGATGGATAGATTATACAAAGTATGCACAATCTAACTTTTATTATTTGTTTTTAAAACTGAACATCTGCTTTCAGAGGTGGGGAGAAAGATAATGACATTAAGAGAAAAAGGTTTGTAGTCTTTTGTTGTAATAGAAAAATGCAACGTAGTAAGCAGCCATTCTTTTTTTTCCACTCACATTTTTCATCAAAATCTGATATTATTCACTCTGTTTCCATTCAGCTGTGTTTTTCTCTGCATTTGCCAAACAAAGCAGCTGCTTCAAAGGCTTCCCTCACATGTCTGGGTGAAATCAATGTAATGACATCATGGTGGCTTTGAAGTCCAATATCATAGCTTTAATAAACTCAGATATTTCAATGTATTGATTTTTGTTTTTCATCCTTTTCATAATCCTGTTTAAACAGGCGGTTTTAATTCACTATGGAGAACAGTGTAGTGAGCCTTGTATGGTACACGTTTTCTAACCAAAGGTTTTCATTTTCCCATTCCACTCTATATTTTTTAAGCATTTTTTTTTTTTTTACCGCAGAGAAAAAGCAAACTGCTCCTTAGGGATGAGTTGAATGCAGATAAATAACTTCAAAACACACAGACAAGAGTGACACATGATTAACATTGCAATTAGCATAGCCTTGAAGGTCACATGGAAATAACCATCTTGCTAATGTCCAAATTTGACTTCAATATTTATGATGAGACCATCTGGAGAGTGTGTCATGTGTCACAGGACTTTAATAATCATCTTATCTATACCTTCTTTTTTCGCCCGAACTTGAGTTCTTTCAAGGTCAACCAACAAATGCTTCTTAGTCAACTGTAACATGTTTAACACTTCAAGATGAGTCGGTTCCTGTTGAAAAGGAGGAAGCAGATGTTCCACCTAATCTAATTAGCTTTAATAAGAGCACTCACTGTAACGTGGAGCTCCTTGCAAAGGTATCTTATTACATCTATTGCACAGCCAAACCATTGTGTAATCCACTCAGTGCCATTTTGATACTCCAAATCAGGTTATTAGGATAGAAGTCAATCTGTTCCTTTCCCTTCATGGTGTAGCAGAGAGGCCTAAGCCTTTCCAGTTTTGGTGCCAGTTGGACAAAGATAAATCTTTTGTGGACAAAACACGGCAGACCACCTGGCTCTGAATCCTCCTGTCAGCGACTCTTTCTTTACACTTTGCATTGTTGTTGTATCCCTTCCCTGTTCAGGTTTCCACTCAATCCCCACCAATTAGCTTTTGGAAAGTCCCTGTGTTATTGGTTAGTTCCTGTGGAAGTTGGAGGGTGAAAGAAGAGCTTGAGTAATATTTGTTTTTTAACCTTAAAGCAAAACTAGAAACAAATCTAGTGACTTTTTCTGGTGCATCTAGTTGTGTACTTGTATCCAGTTGCCTTACCATGTGTCCCCTGTCCGGTCCCATACACCTTAACTAACTACCATTAGACCCGCCAGTACCTCTCTCTAGTGTTGTAGTCAAGACCACTCCAACTGAGACCAAGACATTAGAGAGTGCTTAGATCGAAACAAGACCAAGACATTTAGAGGTTGAGATTAAGACAAGACCCAGAAATTTGGAGGTAAAAAAAAACAGAGTTGGTCCAATTCAAGACTGAGGCAAGACCAAGTAAAAATGTGCCAGAATCTGAGATGAGACAAAGACTCACAAAAAATGCTCTTGAAACTGGTTTCGAGACCAATCTAAAAATGCCAGATTTTTGAATGAGCTTTGAATGAGTTCAATGGTCAGATAAGCAACGTATGACTTTAACCCCCTGTCTTGAAATCTGGAAAGTTTTGGAACTCTACATATCAAATATAACCAAAGACCAAAGGACATGGAATGAATGAGTGAACCAATGAGAGAACAGAATAAGACTAACTTTGGGCATGGAGTTATTGCCTAATTCTGCGCCATTAAGAAAGGAGCTCTTCCGCATCTAAGATCTCACAATATTATTCCTCTGTGCTACAGTGGTTATTCGCTGGACTACATGCAAATTATTAAATATTAAAATTCGACTATGGAATAATCTAGCAAATACTGGCAGGGACAGCCAATGGTGACTCTCTCTGTCACTGGGAAATTGGCGACACTGATTAAATCATGTATTTTGTAAAGTTTAGCCTGAATCAACAGAACTTGTTCCTACAATTAAACAGTTTTGGTCATGTACAAACTTTTTCTAAAACCTAGTTGTTGCAAAAAGATTTCTGCAAAAATTTACTTGCAGAGCGGAAAAAATTCCTGCTTCACCAATTTAAAATTCAGTGACAGTCACAGACCCTGGCTTCTCTTCCATCCCATGCATACAAACTGAGTTTAAGGTGTTTGACAGTTTCAATAAACTCCTATGCCTGCTTGTGTGTCAAAGTACCTTTGGGTACGAAACTGAACACCAAGTGACTTGCAGAGGAGGATTAACCCCTTGCATGACATGCTCCAATGTTTGTAAATAACTGATTATGGCTGACAATGTAAAGGTTTTTGAAACTCTTCAGATACTGATAAAAACAACATATATATTTATTAGATTGTTGGCAGCACAAGTATCACACGCTCTTGTTCTTTAGTTGATCACATAAATCATTTGGTTCTTCTCAAGTGAGCTTTTATATCAGAAACTAATAGAAACCCTTGATATAAAGCTAATAAACTATGTTTGACCGCTTCAAATATGTAATATTTCCAATTATGGCTGCTAACCTTTTTGAATATAATAATTCAAAGTTATAAGAACATTTACATTTGCTGCAATGGCATTTAGAAATGTAATCTAATCTAATTTGTGCACATGAAGTTACGCACAAATCTATTATATTTATTCTCCCATCCAAACTTCTGACACGCCCACCGCACATAAACAGATCCAACGCACGTAAGGCTGTGAATAAAGGCGGTCTGATATAATCAATTTTTGGCAGTCTGGAACGTGGAGTTTTTTGATACTTGTAAAGGTCATTAAATTTTGTGAAAAAGATAAAGCACACTTTATTTGGAAAGGCATTATTTGTTGAAGAACAATGTTGGTTTATTAATTTATTAGTTTTTTATTTATTTAATAAGATTATTGCAGTGTGCGGATCGCCCACATTTTTCTGTCCAAACCAAAGTTAAAATCTCTTTTTTTATTCATCATACTAACACATTTACATTTGTTCGTGTGGAAAGCCCGATTTTATTAAGCTACCGAATATGCAACAGACATCTGTCATCAATACCCTGTGAGCTCTAGAGCCTGCACAACTGTGATGCGCTGCAGGTTTGAGGGAAATAATGTGAGGTGGACTTTGACAGTGTTTGCAATCCCGCAGAGCACCAGGCTTTATTACTGAAATGCTGTGAAACAAATCAATTGGCTTCTTACATAATAAGCTGTTTTACATGTTTTTACAATACATGGCATGAGATTCTAAAATGGTCAATGTGAAAATATTTGTTTTAACTTGCATTAACTTACGGTAACAACCGATTTCTTTTACACATTCTCAAGTGAAGCATGCAATGAAAAGTTCGGCTTAACATAATTTTTTTTTTTATTAAAGTGAATCTTTGAATTTTTTTTTAAAGGTTCAGTATTATCAGTGACGTGCCGTGCCAATGTCCACACCAATGACAATTTAATATGTTTCAGCTGGCAAGTGTTAATTCAATTCTATTCAATTAAATTCAACTTTATCTGTATAACGCAATTTACAACAAGGTAATCTCAATGCGCTTATCAAAATATAAAATTGATAAGAAAGAAAAAACCCAACAAGATCCACATGAACAAGCATTTAGCCATCTAACAAAATCAATGTCGTAAAAAACCATTAAAGAAACATAAACAATTATTTAATAGCAGCCTACTCTCCCAACAAGATATATCTCATGACACGGCAACGGTGTTGGAAACACAGAAACATGGAGAAAATGACAACAACAACTCAGAACAGCCTCAGTGAGGAGCATCCACAAAGTCAATCCTTCCGTTCACTGCAGACAATACGAATAATTTTCTGACCTTACCTTTGCTGAAGGTCTGGTAGCTCAGGTGTTGGTCTCCCATCTTTTAAAAGCTGTAATTTTTCCTCAAAAAAACATTTCTTTATTGTCTATACCGCTGTCATCCTGCCTGTAGTGTTATCCCGCCCACTAGCTAGAAAACGTAGCAGCAGTGGTCACGTGATATCAATTCACTAATGCACTGTGAACTTACGTATAGCATTTAGCACAGTGCTGCTATATCCAAAGGCAGCGTAGAGAGCTGCCTTTTTTACGTAAATGGTTTTCATCTTGGGGAACTGACTGACTGCACATGCGCAAACACATAAAAACACGCTATGGGAACAGAGGCAGAGCAGCAATGTGCTTTTGAGAAGGGGTGTGGCCTTTTCCTGCCTTACAGCGGTTAGCAAATAGCGATGTTTAGCGATTTGGGCTATGAAAAGCACAAAATTCTGACACTTTCAAACTTATAGGTACTGTAGGCTATCGGAAATTGAAAAATAAATAATTTATAATTATAATTAAAACAAATAATCAAAATATAAATTCACCCTTGGGTTAGGGTTAGGGTTAGCCTACCCTGAATGCACGCCACCAAGTATTTATGCTATTTTTCACCCATCTCCAATTGTTCTAAGAACCCCAACAACATAGTATTTGAGGGTTATTTTACTAAACTCGCCTGTTTTCTGGAGTTTTAGCCCTCTGAAAAGTCACTTTAAAAACAGGCTGTTTTTATAATAATAATAATAATAATAATAATAATAATAATAATAATAATAATACATTTTATTTGAAGATCAGCACCTTTTAAGTCACCCAAGGTCACTATACTGTGCATAATAAAATCACAACAGTACATAGTATAAAACCACACTAAAAATGTAACCTAAAACAGAATAAAAATAACAGTAAAAGTTAAGCTAAAAACACAGAGACAGGGAAGTGGTGGTCAGGTGGGAAAGAGTCCATGTTCCTGAGATCCAGAGGTAGTGAGTTACAGAGCCGGGGAGCAGAGCGGCTGAAAGCTCTGGCAGTGTGGTGAATGGCCTTAAAAGTTACCAGAAGGATCTTGAAATGGATGCAAAACTGAATGGGATGCCAGTGGAGCTGGTGGAGAACAGGAGTGATGTGGGAGATAGAGGGCGATTTGGTGATGATGCGGGCAGCTGAGTTCTGGACTAACTGAAGTTTATGGAGGGATTTGCTGGGGAAACCAAAGAGAAGAGAATTGCAGTAATCAAGTGGGGAAGTGACTATGGACAAGGATAGCAGCAGTGTGAGGGAGGGGCAGAGATGATTGATGTTACGGAAGTGGAAATATGCAGACCGGATGACATTATTGATGTGGGATTTGTAAGATAGAGTGCTCTCAAGGATGTCACCCAGACTCTTGACCTGTGGGGAGGGTGAGACGGAGGAGTTGTTGATTTGGATGGAGAAACTATTGGATTTGGAGAGTGTTGATTTTGTACCAATGAGGAGAACCTCTACTTTTTCACTGTTTAGTTTTAGGAGATTATAATTTACCAGGATTTAACTTCTGTGATGCAGTCGGTAAGGGATAGGAGTGGGAGAGTAGAATATGGTTTGCTGGTAAGGTAGAGCTGGGTGTCATCCACGTAACAGTGAAAGTGAATACCATGTTTACGGATGATATTGCTTAGGGGAGGATATAAATGATGAATAAAAGGGGCCCAAGGACTGAGCCCTGGGGCACACCTGTGGTGACGGGGCAGGAATTTGATTTAAAGGATTTTACCTGGATGAACTGAGTGTGGCCCCTTATGGGTAATAACTAACTCATCTGTTCAGAAGGGTGGTGTGAGAGATGGTGTCGAATGCCATACTCAGGTCAAGGAGGATGAGGATGGTGAGGAGTCCAGAATCAGCTGCCTTGAGGAGGTCATTGGTGATTTTTGTCAGTGCTGTTTCTGTGCTATGGACGGGTGTGCTATGTTCATAGAGGTTATTGTGGGATAGGTGAGAGCGACTGTTTTTTTCAAGAATTTTGTGATGAAGGGGAGATTGGAGATGGGACGGAAGTTATTGAAATTGGAAGGTTCAGCACTGAGTTTTTTCAGGATTGGAGTTTGCAGCGGTTTTGAAGGATAAGGGAACAGTTCCAGTGATGAGCGCGGAGTGGGTGATGGCACAGATGATGGGAATCAGATAGGGGAGGGAGGCTTGACCAAGAACGTGGGAAGAGGGTCCAACTGACAAGAGGACATGGGTGGAAAGAATTCAGAAAAATTTTACTTAAGTAGAAGTAAAGTTACTGGTGTAAAAATCTACTCGAGTAAAAGTAAAACGTAGATCACTTTAAATGTTATTTTTTTAGGGGGGGCGCATCGCTCCCATGCAATAAAAAAAGTACAAAAATGTGTATAAAGATCAAACGAGGTTATTTTTTTTTAAAAATTATTATTAAAGAACACCATTTCAAAATAACGTGCATGAGAACAAGAACCTGGATAAATAAAATAAAATAAATGTCAAGGATGTCAATTCGATGAGGTAAGTGCTTGTGTCAATACATCCAATGTGTCAGAGCATCCAATAAAATTTTCCAGTAAGAGAACAATATTCCTATCTTTAGGAAAAGCAGTAACAGTATGTTATATAAAGTCTATAAAACATTCTATGTGGAATGTCAAAAACTTTGTATGCATCTTTGCATTTAAAACAAACTGTCTAATGAACAGATTACATTGGTTATGCATAAATTGTGCATAAGCATCAAAGAAAACGTTCAAAAAAATGCTTAATGAAAGCATGAGAGGTAATAGTGCTTGTGTCACTGCAGAAGTAACAGAACCATTCTTCAGGGGCCTCATTTATAAACGCTGCGTACGTAAAAAATAAGAAAGCGTACGCCACTTATAAGCAACGTTTGGTGAGATAATGTGCGCACTTCCATGGCAGCTCTGACCCTGCCGTATCCACAAAATCATGAGAAACGGGAAACTCCGCACCCAACAGGAGAAGAATAGAATTAAAGACAACTCTGTGAAATTGAAACATTTTTGTGAAATAATAGAACATTGCACGTTTCACAACACATATTATATATGAAGAATATATTTGACAAAAACGAAGGAGGAAAATTTTTTACTGACGCCCCAGAGTGATGTGCGCACGCCTACAAATACAGTTTTATATTATTAATAATAATAATAATAATTGTACTTAAAATCACATGATCATTGCGCAAAACTGCTGATCAATTGGCTACAACACCTGTAGCTGTTATAAAAAGTTACGCACACACAATGCGTATAGATGCACAGTTGCTTATCTGGCACTGTTGGAGGACCAGGTGCACGGGAAACCCCGTAAGGAGGAGATCTACAGAGACCAGCACTATAGGCAGGACCCGCCCCCCAATATGGATGAGGTCTGAGATTTCAGAGGGAGTGGGGAGTTGGAAGGTGGAAAAGGAATTAATAAATGGGAACAATTCTGGTGAGGTGGGGAGAGGAGAGTTCTGACTGAGGTGGTGATGAATGTTCTGGATTTTTGAGACAAGAAATGACAGAAATTCACAGGATGTGGGCGAGTAGAATTGAGGTGGTAGTGAGTCAGTGGGACAGATGTGTTTTTTTGAGGAGAGAAAATAGTCTTGGTGTTACCATTATTCGCAGTGATAAACCAGAGTATTGGGATTTAGTTTGAATAATGGAGTCTTTGTACTGGAGGAGGTGATTATTGTACATGTGTTTGTGAATAGTGAGGTGGTTTCTAAGTGGCAACCTCTGGCTTTCATGAGCCGGAGTTCGTGTGTGAACCAGGGAGCAGGAGTGGAGAATGAAACAGACATGAATTTTAATGGTGCCAGAGAGTTGAGAATGGAGTGGAGTGTAGTGTTGTAGTGCAAAACCAGCTCATCAGGGATGGACAATGTATTTGTGTCCTGGTGGTGGTCTCAACACCTTCATCTCCAGTATTGATGGGGAGTTCATCAGCTTAACAGTTGAGAGGGGTGACACCAGAGCAGCAGATTAAATCAATAATATTACCTTTTGAATGGGTGGGAATGTTAATATGTTGCTGAAGACCAAAACTATCGAAGCAGGATGTAAAATATCCAATAAAAGGGTGATTAATGTTGTCCACATGAATGTTAAAATCTCCCAGCGCTAATATTTTTTAGGAAAGGAAGGATAAATGAGTGAGGAAGGCAGCAAAGTCATTTTTTAAAAATCACTGTTGGATTTAGCAGGGTGGTAAACAGTCGCAATGATGGTGGGAGTAGGTCCGGAGAGTTCACATACTTTGGATTCAAAGAAGTGAAGACTGGGGCAGACACAGGAAAGACTTTGATTTTCTTCACCCTGGCCGGAGTCACGTGGTTTCCAAGTGGAGTGGATTCAATAAGTTGGGAGAAGTGGTTTCCTTGTTGCCATGTTTCAGTTAAACAGAATAAGTCAAACTTACCGTCAGTGATGAGTTTGTGGATGAGTTGTCCTTTACTCGTGTGAGAGCGGATTTTTAACAGACTGAAGTTGACTATAGTGGAGCCACGGTTGGCACAAGCGCTAGCCAAGCGAGGGAGGCTGGCAAACACAGAGTGATCAACCGTCTGGCCAGTATGACGAGGAGGACATCAAGCGCTCGACCAGATGGACTGGATGCTAGTTGAGGTATCCGTACGAAAGTTCTGACAGGACACACGGTGGATGTATCTCCGGGGTAGAAGAAATGAGATGTTCGGGTGGAGATATAGCGAAGCCGGCTGAGGAGCAGACAGGTGACGACGCAGATGGAAGAACTCAGCTGCGGAGTACTGGTACAGACCCGCCACGAGTATGTCGACAGGCGACAGGATGAACCAGACGCAGATGGACCGGATCAACATACCGCCAGCCCTCATTGCAGACCAATCCAGACGAGGAAGAACAGAAGGAGAACACCGGCTGACAAGGCCCGGTAGTCGGAGCGTGGCATCAGACTGCCCTGAGAGTTTCAACATGGCTGCCGCTTGGTTCAAGGATGTGCGACGTCAAATTTGTTTGGACTGCAATGATACCGTTAATAAATTGTTTAATGACTATTGTCCACCGGACCCACCACAGTCATGTGCACGCCAGAGCCAAGCACTGCACACCGTAGCCAAGTGCGCACCAGAGTCAATCACTGGAGAGCCCACCCCCACACCCCAGAGCCAATCACTGGAGAGCCCACCCACACACCTGTATGTTCTTGCATGATGTGACATGCATGATGATTGAATTGCTCCCATTTTGCTATATGCATGAATATTACATGTATTCAATCATTTACCGTTTATGATTTAAATGACCCTCATTAACACTAACTCTCACCATTACTGAACAATTTCTCATTCTAATAAAATCCTCGCTGTGCTACAACAGCCGTCATTCTCTATCTACCTTCCCAATTTCTTAAAACAAATTATTCAAAACTTAATATGTTTGTGTAAACATACTAAGGGTTTGCGTTTAACACCAATGCAACAGCATAACCATGATGGATAACAAATTCATACTTATTACAATATTCAACCATACATACACTTTAATTATCCTTAAAAGAGAAATCTAACCAGATTTAGCCTTCAAAACACTTTCAAATATCATGCGGTTGCATTACTGTTTTTGCTTTTTCCCAATGGCTAAAAAGGAAAAGGCACTGGTAGTTGTACTTTCACATTAGTGGAATGGGGTTCAACTCCCTACAGCGTCCTTGCTAAAAGCCGAAATATTTTTTTATTTTTATTTATTCAGTTTATTTCCGACATGGTTACATTCACTTTTTTTTTTTTTTTTTTTTTTTTCTTTTTTTTGTACATGCCGAAAAAGGAGACGAGAGAAGCAATTTGCTTATCCGGGTCCCGTCCCCTGTTTTACCATCGCAAATTTACATGGGTTTACATGTCTCTCTGGTCAAACATTCTTGATTTCTTCTGAACGTCCATCTGTAGTCAGTGTTGTCCTCTCTATCTTTGTTTGTATTGGCCTTGTTCCCTGCCAGACGTTGTTAGCATTCCTCCAGTTCAAGAACAGTTCCTCTTTCGAAGGTGTTTGGAAGGTTTTTCCCTTTTCATCCACAATGTCACCTTGTTTTGTCTCTACATCAAGGGTAATCCAGCTGTTGTTAGTTCCATTGGCAGTGTTGTATCCTCCACTGTCTGATGATGGGATCAGATCCAACTTGTATAAACACATCACTACATCCCAGTTCACAAGCAAGGCAGTATTTTAATGTATTATATCTTAGTTCATAAGCGTGTTTCTAACTGCTGTTGTTAGTTTTATTGGCAGTGTTGTATTTTCCACTGTTAGATTTAACTTGTATAAACACATTATTATATCCCAGCTCATAAGCAAGGCAGTAATTTCATTGTATAAAAAAAAAAAAAACGTGTTTCTAACTGCACATATGACAATAAACACTTTGAATTTAAATTTAATGTAATCCTTACTCACCCCACCACCTAGTAATTGAAATGAATAAATGACAGACCTTTTTTATTCTTGGTTTCACATTTAAATCGGTCTCCATAAAATAATCACAGTCTGAGTTTTGTTTCCAGTGTTTATATAGATCTGGGTCCATATCCATGATTACCATCAGTAGTGTTGTTGTTTAGGTGGATCCTTCGTATTTTCCCAAGTTGTCCATCGTTTTGACGAGAACTGGTTTTCCGTCCTCTTCTTCCAGGATGTAAATCCTGCAGTTTTTTGACCAAGTCTTCATAATCTTTCCTTCTTTTTTTATTTGGCGTGCTTTCCATGCAATGCTTGCATTTTGTTTCGTCAGGTTTTCATTGATGTACACCTTCGTTCCCTTGAGTTTATTTCTTTGCTTGAGTATTTCTCCTTTGAATTTTATATTCGTGAAGGTTATTTTTACAGCTCTGGTATCATTTCTCTTTGGCAGGAGATGGCAGGAGTTGATGTTGTCAGGGTTCAGGACAATGTCCTTCGACTTCAGGAAGTCAATGACCTGTTGTTCAATCGATTTTGTTTCTTCGTCACTCCTGGGTTTTATCTTTAGGCCTGTGATGATGACATCTTTCTCTCTTTCCTTTTGTTCCAGCTGTTCAACCCTCGCGTTCAACAATTTTATCTCTTCAGCATTTCTTTCATTCTTTTCTTTCAGTACCTTTGTTTCGCTTTGTAGTCTTTCCAGTGAGTTTTCCAGCGTCTTTTCCAACGACTTTATCTCGGCAGATAGGTTTTGTAGACCCTCGCGTATCATCTCCTTGACCTCTTCCAAACCCGAATTGGGTTCTGAAGGGCCTCCCTGCGGTTTTTTCACCATTTTCCTTCAGTCTTGGGCCCAGTTTTTCAGGCTGTTCAGGCTGTTCAGCTGTAGCCAGCTGTAGCCAAGGTCGTGTTATCGGAGAAAACGAAAACACGTCTGCTGTCTCCAAAGACCAGAGATTTCTGTGATTTCTGTATATTAAAACACAATAGTTATCACTCTAAATATTTTAAAACAAACCTAAAGGTCCCTGACGTCCCACCATCAAACGCAACCTCATTTGACCATCCATGAAAAAGCTTCTTAACCTCCCACTTTTCTATAACAATACATACTTCCTACGGGCACTGCACTAATGAAGTACATTTTTCATAATGCTGCCCCTTTAACATATTGATATTCAAAGACAATAGAAATGGAAACAGACCTGATCAGGAGTTGTGGGCCTCTTACAGATGCTCAGCAGGCTGTGCAGAAGATAAACAAGCCTCCACGAGGTTTAGATGTTTGGTCCATGCTTAAACTCAGCACAGCACAAGTGACAGGTGCATCCTGCTACTGACAGTCAGCTAAATAAATGGGACACGGAAGATGGATGTGACCAAGGGGAAGGGGGACTGTCTTCGGGTGAATGAGAAAGTACTTCATCTTTGAGACTAAAGTGACATACTCATCTCTGATGTGATATCCAGACACCCTGAAGGTAGCCGGCCTGAAACAAACAGTCATATCTCCTCGTCCAACCCACTTTGTCAGAGATTACCAAAAATGAGCTTCTGAGCATTACTGGTAGTGGTGAGTGGTCTTCCCTCTTTGTCATTTCCAGGTGAAAAATCCAACCCATTTCTCTGTGAGGGTCCAAGATTATTGGATAAATTGATTTTCAGCTGACCTTTGCTTCCCGCTCCACTGATGCAACGAGTTCTTAATGATCTTGTGCTGTCAGAGGTGCTGAATTCATACACCCCTCCAGACACTATTACTGTACAATGGACAGGCTGGCATTATTATGAAAAGAGGGAATTGGGTTGATCTACAGTAGATAGATACAACAATGTAAAACACCTGTTAATGTAGAGCTATACAGTTAATTCTACATTTGTGTAACAAGTAATTAGAACTCAAAGCAATGCTAGTACAGTACATACCCTATTTTCATCGTTAAATATGTATTATTTTATCTGTAATATTTTTGCTTTACATTTTGCTGCTTGATAAACATGTTTCTCCTGAATCAAAATGGAAAAAGTGTTAACAAGAGAAATTGTTTGGCAAGGTTATGATTAAAGTTATAATTCTGTTAGATCTGAAATAATAGGTGTGACCGTGCAAGTGGTGTAAAAATATTTTTTCAATTAGTAGTGGTTGGGCGATACTACAAGATATGATATCAATCCATTGCCAGGTAAGTACAGGGCCAGTATTTTGATACCAATAATCTTTTTTTTTTTAGCTAAAGTTGAAGTATCATCATACTGTTGACCTTTAGGTGTTTTTTGGGGATTTCTTCCTTTAAAGTCTTGCACAGAATATGGGTAAAGTTTATTGGTGACTACAAACAACTTTATTATCATGATTCAGAAACAATTGAAAAGGGACAAAACAAATTCCCGCAAACATCGTTATATGGGGATTTTTCTTAAAGGGGACATATCATGCTAACTCCACTTTTTTAGCCCTTAAATGCATTTTGTTGTATATTTAGAGTGCTTAGAAGTACTGAAAAATTCAAATTAGTCTCTTCAGGTGCTCCGTAGATATCTTTATATTCTGTTTTGCTCATATTTTTCAATCTGTTTCGATTTTTCTATTCTCTATTACGTTTTTTGAACTATAACATCACAGTATTTGCAGCGGAACTGCCAAATTAGTACATCAACTCCAGGTCCAACACTTCGAGCAATCCGCCATTTTTATTTCTCGCTTTTATTTTGTAGTCCAAGCTCAAGGATGCCGAAGTTACAAGAGGAGAAATCAAAATGTTCAGTTGTTGGATGTAGTAACCCACACGCTTCATTACACGGTCTCCCAGCATCAGAACCTTTTCAAAGTGCCTGGTTGAGTTTTATTTTTCACGGAAATGTACCCACATCTGTGGGTAAGGTCATTTTTGTGTGCGCGAAGCACTTCAAGGATGACTGCTTCAGCAACCTCCGCCAGTATAAAGAAGGATTTACAGAAAGACTTTGTCTGATTGAGGGTTCAATTCCTTCTATCTCTGGAGACGACGAACAGAGCACTTCGGTAAGCTGTAAATAACGCTAAAAAGTGTGATGATAAGACGTCCCTGTCATTGTTTTGTTAGCATTAGCGGTTGCACCGTCTTCATATGTTAGCGCTGTGTGCTCGTTTTAGATCCTTGATGACATGGCCTACATGATTTAATTTAAGTCTAAAGTTTTCATTAGTCATTTCATTTTGGCGTTTTTGTCTTTGAAAAGACTGTATTAAAATGCATTTCATGACGTTAGCTTGGCGCTAGCGTTAGCTCGGTGTTTGTGTTAGCTCACTTGTTAGGGTTCTGCAGGTTCATCATCTTCATTTTCATCTCGCTCCGCTGGGTCAGACTCTGGCTCGAACATGTAAGGCTGGATGGACAAGTCTTCAGTTGTTGACATTTTGTAAATAACCTCTGAATAAAAAGTTTATGCGCCGCTACATAGCCGTATCTCTTCTATCAAACTACAAAAATGGCCGAGCAGGGTGGAGTTGAACCGAGTGTCACCTGAAAAGGGGGCGGGGTATGGAGTGTCTCATTTGCATTTAAAGAGACCGCACCAAAACGAGTTGCTCTCAGAAGCACATCAGAAAAGGGGTTGAAAAGGGGCCTGTGGAGCTATAATAATGTGGAATTCAGACCCAAGCATTGCAGTTCTGCTTTATATAGACCACAACTGTATGATTTAAGGAAGGATTTAAAACCATGATATGTCCCCTTTAAAAAACTTAAAGTGCAGAAAATATCACTGAAGAGCAAATGGAAATACAATATTTTTTGAGGTAGAGAGGTGATAAACTACAATACAACAATATAATATACAGTATATGAACAGAAAACGAAAGTAGAATATCTATCTATCTATCTATCTATCTATCTATCTATCTATCTATCTATCTATCTATCTATCTATCTATCTATCTATCTATCTATCAAAATGTAATTAAAACCAGATAGGAAAGGTATTAGGGTAGGACGATACACTGAGTTCACAATTTGATACTTTAGATGATATTGGCTCATGATAAAGATACAATGCAATATTTTTGGAAAAGCAAAAAAGGCAAAGAAATAAAACTTTAATGCAGTTGGAAAAGCTATGCAATCATTTAACATTAACCCTTCTTGATACATAGTGACCATACCATTGCCCGATCTTGTTAGATCTCAGAAGCTAAGCAGGTCTGGGTCTGGTTAGTAGTTGAATGGGAGACCACTGAGAATTCCAGGTGCCACAGTGGGGGACAGTTGCTCCAGTGGCATCTGCCATTGTGTCCTTAGGCAAGACACTTCACCCACATTGTCTAGCATGAATGTAGTGAGTGTTGGTGGGGGTCAGAGGGGCCCATTGCGCACTATGGCAGCCTCGCTGGCTACAATAGTAGCTTACCACCACTAAGCGTGGAATGAAAGAATAATCCCTTAATTCTGTAAAGCAACTTTGAGTGCCAAAAAAAAGCGCTATATAAAATTGATGTATTATTATCTTTTGACATTTTTTGTTGCACAATATTATAGACCAACCAGTTATTGTTAGCATGCTATGTTTTCGTCTTGTATTTTGATTTTTTAAAAATGTTGCATGTAATTTAGCCTTTTAAATTCTTCTAAAATGTCTTTATTTTGTTAAGAATTGAAAGGTGAAAAACATTCATTAATAAAAAAAAGACATCTGATTACCAACTCTTCAATGACGATATTTATCACAAGTGCACAAGAGATGTATTTATACATATATATGTTTTAAAATGGGAAGCATTAGGGAAAGTTTTTGAGGATGTTTTGAAATGGTCACAGTGATGTCCTCTATGTAGGACAGGAACACGGAGACAACGAAAAAAATGCAAGACTTGCATATTCAGTTCTCTCTCTGTGTCTGTATTTTACAGCAATAATAAAACACATGTTCCACATGAAGTTTGAGGCAGCACGATCAAGGTAAAAAAAAAGGCTGCATTGTTCAAGAAATCAAACTCTTGATTTTAGGGGACTGTGGCTGCTGAAAGGCAAAGGACTTAACATTCTGTCATAGATTTCTGTCACAATTTGAGTTTCTGCTCATCCTGCATGGAACTGTGGGTAAGCAGGTACAAAAAAAACATGGTATCTGTCTTCTGCTATCTGGTACCAGGTACTATAGCCATATAGGAGTTTTTAAGCTGTTTAAACTTACCAATACATAGTCATGGTAAACTTTCTTTGATTTTACAACATTCAATTAAATCAAATGGCAAACTGCATGTATATAATGTTGACATCCAAAGTTAATTATTATTGCTAAACTAGTTTGAATAACCTTTACTGTGAAACACAATAACTGGCTTTCAATAGTAAAAAAAAGTTCACTACCCACATAGCTCACACACAAAAACAATATTGACATTATGTCTGTGTCGTTTTACACTAAATACAAAATACTATTTTTTTTGCACTCAATTCATCTAACATGCACCAATTATGGTGCAAATCTATGACCTTCGTGGAGTGAGTCAGAATTGCGAAACACTCACTGAACTGAATGAAAAAGACAAAACAAAATATTTGATTCTGGCAACACTAAAACTCAGTAGTGCTGAAGGGAAATGGTGCATAAAGTGAATGAGGAATAAAAGGTGTTACCACTGCATTATTCTGGTGCCCTTGAGGTGCCCAACATAAGACTGTAAACAGGAATAAGTGAATAGCTTCTGGGCAGGGCCAGTGTTGGAACATGTATAGTGTAGTCTTTATGAACTGAACAAGCATGACAAAAACAGCCGTATCACAGGAAGGGGTGTGACACAGTGGAAATGCTACAACAGGGATCATTCCTGCATGCTCAGACACAAACACTAAAGGACAGGTTTTCACCTGTGATCTTAAAGGTGATACCCTGCATCTCTGGCAGATACTGTAGCAGGTTCCCAGGTTATCTGGGTGCCACATGATCTCTTAGTAAGGAAAGCTACAACATCACATTGCACTCTCACTTTAAATCATTAGACTTTTCCCCACCCCTTCCATTGTCCTACCCTGACTCTCTCTTCCCTGTTCAGTTCCCCCCTCACCAAGGTGTAACACGGCCCTCTCTTTTTATATCCTCCCTTTAATAAAGTTTTTCATACCCTTCCTTTGGGAGGGCAGGTGATGGTCACAATTATGCAACATCCACAATACACATAACAAAACATCCATACACCTCCATGTAGATCCTTTAGTCAGGGGTACCTTCATTCTAATGAGAAGACAGTCCGAAACATGTCACAAGGTAGATTTACATGTACTGCAATCTTATGTTAAGGTTTCATTTATCAAGACTGAAATCCACTTTGATTACCTGACATATTTTGAATGACAACTGTCAGTCTTCGTCAGAGGTGTTTGCTGATCGCTTTGATGTTTCAAAGCAATCAGCAGCATGACAAATGCCCATTGCGCTTTTTTGACAATGGAGAAATTATTACAAAAGAGCATAAATCACATCATCTACTGCAGACATGGACAACTAGCAGCCCGCAGTCTCATTTAGTGCGGCCCCCAAGTAAACACACAAGAGGACCCCCAAGAACACACAAACGACAGCAAAAATACACAAAATTAGTCAAAAAACATGAGCTAAAAAAATACACAAAGCAACAACAAAATTACTCCACAAACACGCAAAATTACATAAAATATACACAAAAAAAACAGAGGTATAAAGAGTACTGATATATCCTACTCAAGTAGAAGTACTGTTACTTGGTTAAAATTGTACTCAAGTACAAGTACAAATAAGTCATACATAAAATACTAAAATACAAGTAAAAAGTAACTCAATTAAATAGTACTCAAAATAAAAGCTATTAGTTACTTTCACCCCCCCACGTTTATTTTCGGTAATAAATCCTACCACGTTTCCCTTTCATACAGTAAACAACTCATGTATACACTTTAAAAGGAAGAGACCAAATATTGCACAGTTGGAAATGAATGTATTTTCCACAAAGACATCTGTATAAAACAAAAGGTTTGTCAAAATGTACAATTCTATAAAAATGAATAAAACAATAAATTAAATTGTTTTTAAAATTGCCAGGCTCTAAGTGTAGCTAAATTAATGAACTCTAAAACAGTGCCATGCCAAATGCGCCATGTGGGTAACAACATAATATGTAGGAACGTGGCTGGGAGTTAATCAGAAATGGCAAATTAGAAAATATGGATTTTGTTCAATGTGCCTTCATAAACCTGAAGCAAGCAGTTTATGAAGAGACCATGCAATGGAAATAACAAAAAAATAATAATAATGATAATTAAAAAAAAAATAATAATAATAATAATAATAATAATACTAATTGAATAAGGATTGTGGAAATGTAAGAAATTACTTACTGAAGAACAAGTAAAATTACTGATTTAATAACAGTAACTTTCACCTTTCACCTCTGAAAAAACACAAAATTGAAAACAAAACACCCACACACATGTGCGCATGCACACACACACACACGCACGCACACACACACACACACACACGCGCACGCACGCACGCACACACGCACTAAAAGTTGTTCTGATCGTCTCTCTACAGGTGGAGGTTACCTCAGCATCCTTCCCAGCAGAGCTCAGCTCTTCCCATAAACTCTAGTAATGACTACAACCCGTTTGTAGCGTGGGAAGTTTGTGTGGGGTTGTGATAAAAAAAAACAAAAAAAAAAAGAACAATGAAAAACATTGGGTTTTAATTCCGTCTTTGTGAACGAGAAGGGGGAAATAAATTAGATTTTTTTTTTTTTACACAAGAGGGGGCGGGCTCAGGTTCAGAAGTGCGGTGCAGCGAGGCGGTGTTACGTGAACGTCTCACCCCCCTCTCTCTCTCTCTCTCTCTCGGTCCGTGAACGCCCCAGCCTCTTCCTCTGCCTCCTCCTGTTTCTCAAGCGTTGGGGAAAATTCAACTTTCTGAGCGGCAGGCGCGGCATGATTTGCATCTAAGGTGAGTTTTTCCCCTCTATTACCTTCTTCTTTTGCCTTTTCTGCAGAAGTAGAAATGATGAAATCATGCATATTTCACCCAATAACTGTTGGTAGTTGTTGCACATGTTAAATCAGAGCAGGGTTAAAAGCGGATGCTTTTTTCTAAAGGTGCACCTTACCTATTATTTAACAGAATACACATTGAAACCATGTTAGAAAAATGATATCTGTTACAGTCTCTTTCAATGATATGTCTTTGTCGGTGAAATCTGGATTGATACACGTGCAGAATATCTACCAAAGGAGGTTTATATCTCTTGAAATCACCATAGTTACGGCGCTTCTAATGGTGATGCTTATGAGTTAAAGCTCCAAAAGTTATATTTAAGCCCTGTTTATGTGAGTGTAAGTAGTAGTGTTTATGTGGAGGGCCAATCAGCCCCTCTTCTCTAACCTCACTCACACTTGTTCAGGGAACAGGAGTGATCCAGTCCCATTAATCACTGGTTCAGAGTGGAATCACACCATGTCATCCACTGGGCTGAATAGGCACTATGTCATCCTCTGTGGACATGCATTTTCCTTGCTGTGGAGCTAATTTGGAAGTGAAAGGTTAAGGTCAGAACATAAATTTTGTTGGATTTTTTTTTGTGTGTGTGTTTTATTTGTTTTAGAAAATACATGTGTGGTTTCTTCTAATTTTTTTGAAGGTTGCTAATTTGCCATGTGGAGCCAGAAACAGATATGAATGTTTTATTATCTTCTGGCTCTCTCGACACTTGTGTAAATTGTTTTTATCACTTGCACAGCTGATGAATAATGTGTGCACGCTATAAGATTAGAATGATGAATGAGACTTAGATGGCTCTCATTAAAATCCCAATACAGATCCTCAGCGTGGTTTGTAGTTACTGGTCCTATCGTTGGTAATAAAATGTTGTATTACTCACGCCTTTAATGACAATACAGCTCAGACCTGTCAAAACATGGGCTTTTTACTAGATGTATGAAGGTGTGTGCTGTGGTATCCGGTACCAAGACATTTATGTTAGATGTTTTTTTCAACCTACAAATATTTGATTGGACTGGGATCGTAGGTCGACCACTCGTTCCTGAGCTATTGCGATTTATCATTATTGATATCACTTTTAAGATCTTATTTTTCTTATTCTTTCATACGTATTTTAACTTGCTACGACTCTGCCAATCCTTAACCGATCTACACCACTCAAGTACCAAAATGTTGTCCACTCTTTAATCTACAAATCTATGATTTTTGTAGTGGTTGAACTCTGACGAAATGCATTCATACAAATGTTCTAATTGACCCTGTTTGTCATGCTGCATGCAAATCTTAATCGATTTACACCATTCAAATATCAAATTGTTCTGTTCCTTAGTGACAATGATATCTAATTTGTGAAATGCTAACTCTCTTTACTTTTAATGTAATTTAAGGTTTTATGCAAATGAGGCTGCTTTTGCAAGCCTTAGAGTGCTTGATTAGGCGCGAGAGTGTGACAGCTGTTGCTCATGAACTTTGAGGAAAACTCCCTTAGTTCGTAGCTTAAAATGTTGCTACAATCTTTCTCTTTCTTATAATTATACTTTTAGTGGGAATACTTAGCATTCATTTCTTACTTTGCTGTACAATTGCGTTCATTGACAATAAACAAATACAGCCGAAGGAGTTGGTGATCCTTTTTCACATTCCCACTTGCATTGTCGCGGCAATGCAAATTTGTCCAGTTATGTTTCTGTTCCAAATGAATTTGATTGAAGAATTTGTGTTTTTGCATATTTGTAATCAAAAAGTAATCATTTACATGTATAAATGATAAACTGGGACACAATAGAGCTGGGCAATATATCGAGATTCAAGATATATTGAGTTTTCTAATTTGGTGATATAGAAAATTACAATATCACTTATATCAAGATATATCTTTAATTTTGTTACTTGTATTGATTTAATCGATTGCCTCAATTTTTTTTTTTAAGTTGATTGACTTAGAAATCGAAATTTTCTAGAACTTAAAAGGTTGGATAACTGGCTACTTGTGCTTTTTGAAAACAGTTATAGTGCTATATGAATTAAATTAATTTTTTAATGATCCATTTTTGAAACAACATAAATAACAGGACTCTATAATTCTTAAAATGTAATTACTTAATTCTATTAAGTTGTCCTTAAGTTCAGTTATTAAGTTATGCTTACTTAAAAACAAATTATAGTTCCGTTTACTTTAAAATTATTAGTTAAAGTTACTCATAAAGGAAGAAAATGTTACACCAACTTGAGATAATGAAATAAGTAAGTTTTCTATAGGAATGTCCCGATACAACTTTTTCATTTCCATTATGATACCAATATTGCAGCCTTGCGTATTGGCCAACACAGATATTGATTCGATATCAGCATGAATCATATATACTTTTTTTTTTTCTCTCTCTTTTTTTCAATTAAAGAAATAATAATTACTTATTTTGTAGTGTGGAATGTTAGAAAAGGCTTGATCAAGTGATGTTACTCAAACAAAGAACAACAATCAGCAACAGTAGGTATGAGAAAAACTGACCCATTTATTATTAACCAATTGGTTACATAATTTTAACCTTCATCATAATATCTACTAGGGATGTAGCGATTCACTCAACTCCCGATACGATTCGATTCACGATACGATTTTCTCACGATTTATTTTACAAAATGGGAATGTTGACAAATGACTGAAAAATATTCCTTTATTTTTTTGGAAAAAATACTATACTATTTTCCTTTTATTTTTCATTGTCAAAAGAATCCCTTGATAAACTATTCAAAATGATGCAATTTAACTAAAAATAAATCTTGAATGAAATAAATAAAGGAATAATACAAATGAAGAAGAAACCTATTAATTTAAATTCTGGTTCTATAGTAAACAATTCAAAACTGCATAATAGTTGTTTTTCTTTTTAAAAGTGCAACTGAAAATGTATTTTGTGCCTTAACAATTGGACTTTTTAAAAAAAAAACAAAAAAAAAGTCATTTTACTGTATTTACGTCAGATATTTGTTTAGACCAGCAGAGGGCGCTGGTAACCCAGTGGTCGGTTGGCATGCAGTTATTCCACCAGTGAAGAAGAGAAGCTATGCTAGCAGACAGAGCTAATAGAAAAACGGGACTTTTACAGATATTCACGTAATATTACAGATATTCTTTCGGTGCTAAAGGAGTAAAGAATCATTTATGAGCATGTTTAACAGTAAATGGCGGCCAGAAAGAAAATAGTAGCAGATTCCACCCGTCACGTCCGCTTCTGGAAGGATTAAGGATTAATATATATTAATCGTTACATCCCTAATATCTACAGTATTCTACAGTTGAATAAAATAAGTAAAAAATTAATTGAAAAAAAAAATTGAATCCGATATTTGTTTTCAGGCTAATATTGGACTGATATTGGATCGTTACATCCCAAGTTTTCTATAACTTTGAGTATAAACTACTTAATCGATTGAATTACTTTGAACGTTCAGCTTTACAGTGCACATGGTTCTCTCTCTCATTTACTTTTTTCTTCTTCTTTACTTTTTTACGATTTCTGTCTGGGCTACATGATCTGGAATAGTAGCACTGTTTTGACAGCCACTGTCAGAGTAACCTCTGTCTGTATGGATGGCAGTTACCAATATTTCCTTGTAGAACATTAGAACATTGCCTGGAGCATCACGCTCTGATGCCAGCTGGCTTTCATCCCAAAATCAGCATCAGCATCATCTGTACTTTGAGCAACAGTAGGTTTGATGCATGAGTACACGCAGACCAATCATGTGCTTCCAAAGTGCATTATCCAAGCTCAGCCAGCCTTAGCCATGCTGTCATTATACAGATATTCATTTATTAGACAACTTTAGATAGATGCTGACCATTCTAGACCAGGAACAATCCGACTTCGCTGCACTTTCAGTCATCTTGCCGTCAAAGCCTCTGTCGGTCACACACATTGTTACCAATTTCCAACTTTGAGCGCGTTAATCTTTACGATTGCTGCCAAATATGCCATTGTATAAGAAAGTAGTGCCATTTTTAAGAAAGTGGCATAAAGATGGTGTATCTCATGTGGTTTACACAATGTTCTCTCCACAAATATGAATATTTACAAAGTATGCTAATTATTTGCACACTGTTTTGGAAGTGCTGGTGTTGGATTTGAATGTTGCGGCTCCTCCGTGGGGTTTTCTCTCGTCTTATTACAGATGATGCCTTTGAGAAAACAGACTTGTAACTTGATAATTGTATTCACTTTGATGTTTTTTATTCCTAATTCTTGACACATATTCCATATTACGGAATGTAGCACAGTTGGATGGCACATTTACCCAAAAATGGATATGTATAGTTTAATAACTTATTAATAAGATGAAGTTTTTGATCATTTTAGCTTGGCATCAGAAATATATATTAATTATATTTTAATATGTATTTTATTTTATTTAATGTATAAACTACCATAAAACTTTTGTAATAAAATAGTGAAATTATTGTTAGTTGTTCATATTTAAGATATACAATATTTTCTGTGATGATTTGTTAGGTTGTTGTAGTGTTAGGACTCGGGCTGGGTGATATTAATTATTAAGTCGTATCACTCTCTAATCTTATTCATGTTTTTTTTTTTAATCCATTTTTTTATTCTTAATAAATTCTTACCAAAAAACTGTTTTGGGTTAAAGTCATTCGTGCAAGATGCCTGCACGTAGACCGACTTTGTTTTTTGTTTTTGTTTTTAACAGACATTAACATCAACATGTGAGCTATTAAGCCACTTGTAGCTTTGTCAAGGGACAGCACGTGTGAGTGAGTTCTGTAGTGTGGCTTCTTTAGGGGCTGGAGCCTGGACACAGTTACAGTCTGGGTTCAAGACATCCTTCTTCATATTGTAACTTATGTTACTGTTGTAGGAAGGGATGTCCCGATACAACTTTTTCACTTCCGATACGATACCGATTTTGCAGCCTTTAGTATTGGCTGATATCGATCCAAAACTTTATCGGCGCGAATCATACATATTTTTATTACGTATTTTGTAGTGTGGAATGTTAGAAAAAGCTTGACAATAGTCAGCAAACATAGGTATGAGAATGACCCATTTATTATTAACCAATTGGTTACATACATTTTAACTTTCAACATAATATCTACAGTATTCTACAAGTGAATGAATATGATATAATATATATCGGAGATTTTAGATGTAGTCCGATAGGGCTGGGTGGTATACCGGTTCATACTGAATACCGATATATATTTTTGTTATTATATGAATTTTTTATATACCGCCGTACCGATGTATTTGATTACACAACTTTGGCAACACTACGCTGCGCCACGTTTCAGACCGGACCCTTTTCAATGTTGCACTTCTAAATAGGAAGGTAAACAGTAGCGCTCCGGTGTTAGTTGCGATGTAAACATACGTGTAAATGGATAAGAAAGACACAATTGAAAGCTTTGAAGTTGCATGTGAGCATGTGTCTGTGTGCACATGCCTCTGCTACAGGAGAACAACACTCACAGAGGCAGTTGGCGGTTCAGCAGTAATACACAGAAAAAGAGAGTAAAGGATCGCAATTTGTAATTCCTGTAAACCGGAAATAAGTCCTGGTGGAGCTGCAAACAAAACGCGACCTTATTCACCATAAGAAGCCACCACACCACTGAGTATGCAATATTTAAAGCTAGAAATCAAGATAATGCTAAAACTAAGCTAGCATGGCAAACAGCCATTGGGCTGCTGTTGCAAAGTTGTAATACTACTAAAATAGATCATCCTAAGTCAGTCTACTGCAGTAATTCCTCTGTCAACCAGTAGAAAATGCATTGAACACCTGATTATACATGAAAAAAAAAAAAATACCGTCATATACATTTTTGGTCCGCCCTACAGACTGTTTTCTGGCTGATATCGGACCGATATATGATATCACTATCGAATCGGGACACACTTAGTTGTAGATTTTAGAAGAAATTATTCATGCTCAAACATTTTTGGTGCAAAGAAGAGTTTGTGTGACAGGTAGTGAGGAAAGAAATGGGCAAGTATTTTATAGCAAAATAGGCTTTAAAAAAGCTAGATCGATATAAACAATATTGTGTTATTCTATATTACGTTTGGAAAAATTTTGATAAATTTTGTGATACATATATTTGGCTCAGCCCATATTCTTTCTGATAAAGTAAGTCAGAAACTACTGCTACTGTATAATAAATGTTATAGACTCAGAATTGGTGGCTGATAGCTTTAAGGGTCATTTCCTAAACCAAATAATGGTTTAAGTTAAAAAAAATACTTTAACTCTCCTCCTAATGTAAACTTTTTATTGATTTTTTATGTATAATTGCTGGTGTATACTTACCTCTGTTATTTAGGTTTAAACTGTTGTTTTAGTTTTTTGGGGGAAAATTAAGAAGCCAAAAACCTGTATAGGCAAAGCAATAAAGCAGTTGATGTATTGGAATTTTAAAATTAAATTAAATAAAAATAAATTCCTTTATTTAAGAAAGTGATTAATTACGCAATGGATAATGGTAAATTTATTCACACCATCTTCCATGTGTTAGTATGAGGAGCACCCTGACTGTGTCTCCTCTTGGAGCTGGTGGTTAACGGTAAAGACCTTGAAGTGAAGGTCAGATGGTCATGAGTGACTTTCATTTTCTTTGGCTTTATTGACATTTTGATGAGCAACAGCTAATTAAAGAGGTTTCTACCAGTCTTCATGCTATACTGGTTGGTACTGGTGCTGCTGCCTCATGTCAAACACAAAGACCTTGTGAAGGTCAGAATGCCATTACTGAGTATAATCACCCACGCTGCAGGACATATTAATTTCCTCCCCTGTTAAAATTGGAAGGTTGCACCAAAAAAAAAAAAAATCCCATATGTTGTCTGGTGTTGGTAGCAACAATCATCCCAACACAGGTAAATTGCATGGATTGAGTATCTAGGCCAAAGACAAGAGCGTCTAATGACACTTGTCATCACACGTGGTCCTCAAAGCTTCTCTGTATTCAGGGCAGCGGTGCTTTGTGTCCAGAAGTAGGTCGAATGCTTCTCACCAAACAATTTGAACAAGAGCCCGTAATTGGGCAAGCAAAAGTGGCAACCATTTTCTAGCCGGTCCATGTCAACCACTTAATATGCAGCTCCGACCTGCCGCATTTCATGGCCCTTTTTTCATTCTTTTGATGACAAAATGCAACAAACAAAACTTTCTTTGTGAGGATAGATGGACTCTAACTTACCTCACTTTTAGCTGCCTGAGAGTTTACAACATACCAGATCATGTTACTGCTCTGTAGAATCTCACCTTTGTGCAGCATGCTACCTGACTTTCCTCTTTGTGCTTACAATAAGACAATAATGGGATGAAAACTCTTCACAGTGTTTTTTCATCTTTTCACCCGAGCCCCACATCCTGTCAAGACTTTCTGCAGTGATTTTGGTTGCTTTCACCTGTTCATACAGGTGTGTGTTTGCCTTGTGGCAGACATATTAGTGCTCATGGCAGGCGTGCCATGGCAGGCTATATTGTCCTGTGTATGGACGGAAAGATAAAAGGATTAATAGTAAAAAGAAGAAAGAGAGACAAACAGAACAGCCTTCAATGTGGTCTGGCTGTTTACACATGAAATATGTTTGTGTCAGAAGAATACAGTTTGGATGAAAGCACACAGCCCCAGTAGTCCAGTCTGGGAACCAGTTTCTTACATTTGAGAGCAGAGATTGGGCAACTTTTATAAAGATGGGGCAACAAAAATGTCTTCCAATGTTATCAAAGTTCATGTCAACATTTAGAATAACGACCAACCTGAGCATTAATATAGGAAAAAACAAAGAGTTGTCTATTATTGTTGTCATCATTACCTTTGCCAAGGTAGGGCGACCGTGGCTCAGGTGGTAGTGGGTCGTCTTCTGATCGAGAGGTTGGTTGTTCAATCCCAGTACCTGACTATGTGTCGAAGTGTCCTTGGGCAAGACACTGAACACTAAGTTGCTCCCAGTGGTTGACTAGCGCCTTGCATGGCAGTCCTGTCCCACTGGTGTGTGAATGTGAGAGTGATTGGGTGAATGAGCTGATATGTAAAGCGCTTTGAGACTGCTTCAGTGTGGTGATAAAGCGCTATATAAATCAAGTCCATTTACCATTTGTACAGGCAATATTTAATGATAACAGGACAAAAAATACTCAATGGATTTTGACAAATCTTTATCCAAAGATAGACCTTATGCAATGAAAGATTCCAATACATTTTGGAGCTGATCCAGATCAATATACTGATTCTCAATCAGTTTAAATAATCCAAAAATCCCTATCTTTATCTCTCATCATTGGGGAAATTTCAAAAATACATTTTGACTCAGTTTGAGTAATTTTATCCCACAGTTTCATCCAAATTGGATCCAGATTTATTTCATCACGATTTAAAAAAAAAAAAATTGCGGGTTTGGATCCACAGTATTGTTTTTTTTTTTTTTTTTTTTTTAAGGATTTTTTGGGCTCTAGTGGCCTTTATATGACAGTTGCTTGACAGGAAAGGGATCAGAGAGAGCAGGGAATGACACGCAGCAAAGGGTCCCAGGCCGGGAATCAAACCTGGACCGGCTGCAGGTGAGGAACTACAGCCTCAGTACATGGGGCGGGCGCTCAACCCACTGAGCTAAACACCACCACCACAGTATTGTTTTTAATGGAGGAAAAATGTGTCTTACAAGCCTTTGAAATGTGATTGATCATGGTGTCATGATCAGAATCATTGATCCAGATAACTGCCACTATCTGGCAAAGAGGAGAATTGGCGCTCTTAGTGCTCTTATTTAATTTATTTATTTTTTATGTTTTTTGTCTTTTGTTTATTTTTGTGGTTGTTATGTGTTTTTGGGTTAATTTAGTGCATTTCTATTGTCATTCTGGATATTTTTCTGTCACTTTGTACGTTTTTTGGGTTTTTGCTTTCTGTATTTTTGTTGTCGTTTTCTGCGTTTTGTTGTGTGTTTTTACAGTCATTTTGTATTAATTTGTTGTCATGTTAGATATGATCTTTTCTGTGATTTTGTTAATGTTAATTATTGGTATGTGCGTTTTTGGAGTCATTTTTGTGTATTCACTTTAAAGGCCAAACAAAATTAGACCAAAGGCTGAATGTGGCTTCTCGGGCTGCCAGTTGCCCTTGTCTCGATAGAGGTTACACTTCTAAATCATATTACCAGAGCAGGTTTGATTGACTCCTAGCCGACATGCCAATACTTTCAGTACTTTCTTGTGTTTACATCTATATGAGCTTAAAAACCATGTCTTTTCTAATATTAATCAGTGTAGGTGAGAGTGCCATTATAGCTATAGATTATAACCCCCATTTCTCTGTCTAACCTTGATAAGCAAGTTTACAAAATGGTCTCACCATCACTTTCTTGAAAAAGTCATCATTTTTTCTTTGGTGTGAAATATTACAGTGGTGTAAATCTGACATTGTGTGTGCAGTGCATCTTAATCCTGAAGGTCTGCTGAACATCTTTGCAAATATGCTTCCATTACTCACTTTCCACGCTATCACATTTCTTGATTATGCTTGTCTGCTGTGCATCGAAACTTCATTATAATGTTTGCCTGGGCCTTATCGGGGTGCAGCTTGTACAGGATGCTCTTCTTATCAGCATCACAAATGTAATTTCAGGTTATAACACAGCCTGTCAGATGGTATCAGCAACAGTGTCAGATGGCTGTTAGAGATTGGAGAAAGCAGCCATCTCTGAGCAAGAGGGTACGGCTGTATCAGAATCATGGTCCATTAGGCATTCCCCGCTATCACCCATCATCTGCACTGTGGCACTGGTGCTGATGCAAAACTCATGTGTGTAAAGAGGTTCTACAAGCTGAATATAGAGTGTAAACGTAGACTATGATTATGAAGATGATGATGATAGAACATTACGGTGATACCTTGTTGTGTTAAGATGTTTTGAATGTGTCTCACAGACGGACACCAGAGGTCTGGAGTCTTGCGAGCACACCCAGGTCACATAATTGAGGTTCAGCTCAGGTTCTGGCGCTATAAGCAATTACAGTGACTATTTCCCAGTGCTGCAGGCAGGGCTGAGAGTGTCGCAGTGTAGCCCTTTAGCAGCACACCTCCTCTTTCATGTGCATCACCGATGACAGGGAACACAATTTCAAAACCGGAGTCTTACAGAAAGCATATTTGGTAACATGAAATATTCATTCCTGTTATCTGGTAAATATGCAAATGTATTTCTAAGATATAAACATGGAGTGTTGGAAAGGATTTCCTCTGATGGGGTCAGGGGCGGATCCTCTGAGTTTTTAAAAGACAACCACATTACCAAGATCAATGGTTTCACCTACAATTAATCAGTGAATTTAATACTGAAGGACAAAGCGTCAGCAAGGTCAATGTTATCTCGTATGGTCAGTGCTGCGTGTCCCAGCAGGATGGGGTAAGAGGTCAACACGAGCCAAGACTCACATGTACGCCTGCTTTGGTGCCTTAGCTCACCATGTTAGCGTCTTTGTCTTTCACATCAGTGGCTGTTTTATTGGGATTTCAGATTTATTTTCTTCTAATTCAGTTTTGGTTTCAGTTACTACAACATTTTTTTTGTCTTCAGGTTGAGTTTACATCTTAAGCTGTGTTTACATTACCCTTGGAAATGCACAAAATCTGAATAGCGCATTAAAAACTGGTAATGGAAACAACTGATTTTCGAAAAAACACTGAAATATCGCAAAAAAAAATTTATGCTTTCATGAGGAGGAATTTCAGACGTTTTGATATTGAAATGTGTCGCAAAAGCGCTATGGAAACACCTTTTCTGCAAAAAGACCATCTATGTCACAGAACGTGACGTAGATGATCACATGACAACTTCTCTCTGAGGAAACATGATGCGGTACGTGTAAACAGAAGAGGAAACAGGGACATTTCTTTGCGTTATACTTAAAAATGATCAGAATCAGAATTCCTTTATTTATCCCAGGGGGAAATTGCTTTTGTTACAGCCGCTCAAGAAAATATCACAAGAATAAACGTTAAAGAAAGACGAAAGAAAGAATAAATGTTAAATAAGTGTATAATTAAGTAAAAGACCGTTAAAAATATTTATTGCCACATTAGACGTGAAACAACAAAGGAATACGATGAGTTATAAGAAGGTTTGGATCGTCCATCTTTCTGCAGCAAAGTCTCGCGGGATGAGATTTCACAGGAGTTATGAGGCTTCTGCCCAAAACAACTTTCAATGTAAACATGTTCAAAGCACAATTATACTTAGTCGACATTTAGAAATGTCGCTTTTATTTTGCGAAAATCATTAATGGAGACCCAGCTACAGTCAAGTCATCTATTGTAAGCCCATTTGCACCCTTTTTCTTCAGTTTTTATATCTACCCTCAGGCTTTTAGTGATCCCTGTTTTACAGCAATATATCATCCATCTATAACATCCATCCATCCATCCATCCATTTTCAGACCCGCTTTGTCCTATTCCAGGGTCAGGGGGGTCTGCCGGTGCCTATCTACGGCTCACACTGGACATTAGGCAGGGGCCATCTATAACAGTGTTTCTTGGGGTACACAATGGCACTACACTTATGAGAGGGAGAGAGAGAGAGGGAAATTAACAAATGAAAGCATTAAAAATATTTTTTATGTTTATTTTAGTTAAAAATGCTAATCATAATACTGATAATGGAAATGATCTTGATTAGAACATGAACTGAAAATACAAGGGACAGTCTTGGTCCCACAGCAGGCAGGAAATGACTAGAAATGATAAAAACTATCGAGATAAATCTTTAAAGGAAACACTAAATACTGTTTTGTTCCGCTTATTAACAAAATCGGATCATTTAAAATGTGTTTTATTACTAATTCATTCCATCATTGTGCTCTATCTGTTTTTTTCATAGTATTCTTACAGAACACATACCAAACAACACCAAAAACACAAACACTAAGAGATAATAGTTTAAATAATACTAACAACACACAGAAAACAACAACAAAAACACAGAAAAATAAGATGAAAATATACTGAATAGATAAAAGAAGAGACAAACCACAACAAAATACACAAAATCACACAAAAAACACAAAATGATGATAGAAATGCTCTCAGTCACATCAGGTGGGAGATGACCGTAAATGCTAAAATGCATAGAAATAAATCTAAATATTGTTTCATTTCACTTATTTGCAAAATGAGATTATTCAAAATGCACGTTATCACTCAGTCATTCCATCATCATGCTCTATAATTGTTTTTTCACAATTTTGGACAATTTGGACAAAAGGGACTTCTTGGATTCAGAAATAAAAGAAAGGCGGTACTTGAGCCAAAAACGCTTGAGAACCTCTGATCTATAATATATACAGCTATTATAACGTTTTTGTAGTTCTTTGTGTTTTCTGAAGTCATCTAATTTGGAGTTGTGACTTTGATGTATATTTTTTCTTAAATTAGGGTTCAGATTTAACCAAACGCAACAATGAGAACCAATTAGGAGGAGAACCCCTTATTCGATTGCATTTGCCTGTCAATCTTTACCCCTTTTTCCAATTATATTGGCCTATGTTTAGATGCCTGTTCAAAATTATGCTAAACAGTTGTATTAGAGATTTTAAATGACATGTTAAACTTGGTATAAAAGGGTAGCGGATGCGCAAGATCCTCCAACAACAACAAACATGACACATGCTTTAAAGAGTTTGAAGTTATTGCCCTGGACACAGAGATGATTTCCATTTCAATTGCTTGCTCGATTTGGGATAACTCATGCATACAGAGGTAAGAAGAACAAAGGAATAAAAGTGACAATTGTAGAGAATGGGGCAAAGGAGACCCTGGTATCACAAGCTTTGTGTCCCATGAAGGGTATTGTTTGGGACTGGATAAGGTTACAAGAGGACCCTTGGGAGATGAAAGTGAAGGGCACCGAAGATGAGGGAGGGCCGGTATGACAGTTAGAGGACACAACGAGGATGCATCAGGATGGAAAAGAACCATTTGAATTCATCGCTGTGAAGTTGGTACTTTTTTGTGTTGAAATTGCTTTTCAGACATTGAAACATCCTGGACTGGTTACATTGAAATAAACAGAAAACATTCAGCTTGTATCCATATCACTCAGAAGCCAAGTATTACTAAAAGTTTGTAATCAGGGATTGACCGATATGGAATTTTTAGGGCCGACGCCGATACCAATTTTTTCCATCAGTCTTCGCCGATTTTCTTGAGCCGATATTTGGAGCCGATACTACTCTTGCTCCCTCAATTTACATCGTAAAATTTACACAATGATGATAACAAATGGTACGAGTCTCAATTTTTAAAAAAGGAACATTTATTGAAATTAACAAAGGTGAGGTGGAACGACAAGTAAAAAAATGTTTCAAGTAATAAAAAGCAGGTGATGTTGAACAAGAACAAGTAAAAAAATATTTAATAAATATTAAAAACAGGTGATGTAGAACAAGAACAAGTATAACATATTTAACAAATATTAAAAACAGGTGATGTAGAACAAGAACAAGTATAACATATTTAATAAATATTAAAAACAGGTGATGTAGAACAAGAACAAGTAAAAAATATTTCTGCTCTCTGTAAATAATGCATATGCAGCTGCCCACATCGGCCGATGCTGATACACATAAATTACGCATAAATCAGCCGATAATATCGGCCGGCCGATGTATTGTTCTATCACTATTTGTAATTCTATTTGAAAAAGAATTTTAGGAATGTCACAGATTATTCCATAAATTACTTATCGGCAGGATTTATAAGTATGTTTGTATTTGAAATAAAACCAACGTCTTTAAATATACAATTTATATTTGATTTAAAAATAAAATAAAATAATGGTTTATCTGAAATCTATTATTGTGATCATGAAGCTAATTATTATGGGCTCTATTCTCCCATGTGCGCAAATCCAAAAAGCCGCGAAGCAGCACTATTTTTGGCTGTGTGCTATTATCCCCCTGTACTTAAGTGAGTTGCTGCGCGCCTTCATCCCAGTTACACACTGGGTGGAGCAGCCCTCAAATCTGGCTTCACGTGCATTCTCCGGTGTGCGTAAGTCCTTTTCCTCTTACGCGCTTCTAACGTTGGAATAAGTGCAGCGCCGCGATAAGGTGAAACCAGCACTAGAAATATGGACTTTTCTCATTTATCATTTTCACGGATTTCAATGACATTTACAAGTGTTGGGAAAACTCCATGTTCCGTGATTTCTAGATAGCCCAAAAAAATGACATCACCACCTCCTTTCCTTCAGCACGCCTTCATTCACAAACTATTAGGTTTTGCTCTACTTAAGCACGATGGGTGTGTCAGGAGCCTGGATCGGAGAATACGCGTAGGAGAGAAGCCCGTAACTGCAGGCGCGCAAAAAAGCGCTTAAGTCCAGACGGGAGAATAGGTCCCATAATCCTTATCTTTTAAGTAGACTTTTGTTAAATAGGTTACTCTATAACATGGTGCAAAGCTTTAGATACAGTAAGTTTGACTTCTTTAGTTTGGTCAAATCAATGGTACACAATGAAAGGCAATGACTTAAAGTAATAAATGCACTAGCAATCCTTTCAAAGTATGTGTTGATGTAATACTTGTTAAAGCTAAAACGTGGCAAAGCTGCTGTTTTCTGTTGTTTTTTCACCCAATTTACAATCAAAAAACTTACAAATGTACAGTTTGTAAGTTTTGTGTTAGATCTAAAGAAGCTTAACTGAATGGTTTCTGTTTTGCATTATGACAGTATATTGTGATTTTGTCTTGTATATCGAACAGCAAAATTTAACAATTCAGGTAGAGGTCTCAACTCAAATGTTTTCAGTTTTTTGCTGTAGATATTGTATCACATTTTGATCATGTTTTGTCTTGTCTGTTTTACGTGTAGCGCAGCGGCGCTCCGTGAGAACGTTGAACAGTTGTGCTTGGCTAACTAAGAATAACTCAATCTATGTTGTTGTTTAGTTTTTTTTTTTTGTTCCAGCCTTTTGTCCGTGCCTCATAGGTAAACATTCACAGTCAGCAAGCTACCTCAAGTACAGTCGTTTTGGTGGGAACTTCCGGTTTACAAAATAAAAGTCCGTTGGAGCAACGTTATTAGAATGTTACATTCGAACAACATCTCATCAGAGCTACAGAAGATAGGATTATCTAAATTAGGTTAATTTAAACTAAATTGATTAAAACTTAATCAATAAACCTGATCAGATTCAATAAACCATTGATCCCTGAGAGGGAATTGAGTGACATTAATGCAGTTCTCATACATCTTTATATGACATAAATAATCAAAAAGGAGCAGTCAGAATAATCCATGTCACTACAATGTAAATCTACTTTTTATTTGTATCTTACTTTATTTTTGACATACATTTTTGTTTACTTATGAGTTTTTATATTTATTAGTATTAATTTTGTTTCCTCACAGTAGTTAAAAACTAATATTTTCTTTAAAAATTTTAAAATTCAAGTGGAAAACATGGAATTTGGAAAAAAATAAAATGGATTTTATAGGGCCCTAATAATGTTCCATATTAATCAAGTCCATTTAGAATTGAAATTGCCAGTTTTACTTGTAAAGTTAGTTTAACAATTCCTAAGGAATAAAAAAAACTGAATGATATGAGGATAATGTTTGGCTAAAGCAATCAAAGTGTTTTATTAATTCTGGTTGTGTATTCTAATATGTGTGACTGTATGTACATAGAAATTTACATAAATTATAAGCAGTTTAAATAATCTAAGGAGAATATTTGACCAAAACATCTGTTAGCCTGTTTGTCAAGTTGTTACCACATGTGTAAGAATTTGTACTGTTTAGTTTGAACATTTTGGGTATATTCACAGTCCCTTGCTAATAGGGGTCCAACACAATTTAATGGAAATTACTACCAAACATCACACAAACATCTGTTTTTGATTATTTTGAGGGAGATAATGTATCCCCCTTAGTGGAGTCCAACACTGTCAAGATGCAGGTGCCCATCTAATGTTGGGGGAGCACAGGTCAATGTCCAGACCTCCCCATGGGACCTCATTACCTATGGTTGGGATGCTGTTAGTAATGGAAGTAGAATGTTACTATCCCTCCAGACATCCACCTACCAAAGCTGGTGTAGCTTCATGTTATGTTGATTTGGTGCAAACATGAATTCCCAATGTCTGCTTTGCATGTTAAGAGTGTATTTATTAGTCCCTAGTGAGGCCCAGAGTCAGGCACAAGCTGTAGCTTCCAAGTGGGAGATTAGAGAGGAGATCAAGCAGTAGTTTGTTTCAGGAAAACAAAGTATAGAGGATGAGTGGGCGATTTGTTAATTAAGTGCCTGATGGGTAAAAGCAAAGTTCAGCGCTGGATTGCTGTCGTTCACGAGCGTTTTTTGTCTTTGAGGTATGATCATCAGTGGAGAACAGTTCCAATCTAATACAATCAATTTACTATGTAAAATGTTGAATATAGGCAGTTAATATAGCAAAATAATCAGTTTATTAGCTTTTTCGTACATCACAGCCACGGCTGGGCGATATGGAGCAAAATTCATATTTCAATATTTTTTCTTAAAATGGTGATATACAATATAAATCTTGATTTTAATTCAAAGTCTTACAAGGAAGACAATTCAGCGATACATTTGTTGATGCAAATTGCCACACAAAAAATAAAAAAAATAACTTGTGCGTACATCACAAACATGGGCAACTAGCGGCCCCAAAGGCAAGTGCACAAAATGACAGCAAAAGACACACAAAATTATTACAAAAACACAAATTAACTGAGGATTACACAACATAACAACACAAATATTTAATATGACAACAAAATACAACAAAGGGAATAAAATTCACAGTGGGGCAACACAAATATATACCAGAAAAATGTACAAATAAACGGAGAAATACACAAAAGAACAACGAAATTAGACAAAAAGAGAAAAAAACAACAGAAATACATAAAAGAACTAGAATAAACAAAAGCACAAGAAAAGACATAAAAGGAGAAACAATACACAATGGAAAAGCAGCAATCCAAGAACAACATACATATCAATAAATCCACAAAACGACTCAGAAAGACATCCAAAATTACCAATAAAAAACACAAAAGAACAACAAAAATACAGTACATAGGACAACAAAATACACAAAAGGAGGAAAAAAATACACAATGGGACTGGGACGTTTATTAACAAGCAGCAGCACAAAATGTGGCACTTTTGGCCCTTTCTACTATTAAAGACAGTACATGTGAGTGAGTTCTGTAGTTTGGCTTGTTTAGGTGAAGGTCTGGGTTAGGACACACTCAGAAATCCATTTAACTGAGCTTTCCATGCTGTTCTGAGAAGAAACGATAGCGGTGACTCCTAAAATCAGTATTTTAATACAAAATAAGCTAATTTTCTATATTTGCAAAACAGAAAACTCGATATATCTTGAATCTCAATATATTGCCCAGGCCTAATCACAGCTTTATTTTTAATAAAGCAATAACTGTTCAGTAACTATTTTTCTCAAGCAGTACCAGTATTTCTAAATGTTTTTGGCCAAGTGTCAGTATCAGTTGTCCTTTAGGGTCTTCTACAGAGAGCCAACAATCAGCATGTCTGTTAAGGAATGTATTCGCCCTGAGACAGAGCAAATGTTGACTGAGAGGATCTTGCCAAGCTGGTACAAGTCCAAATTCATTATTCAGCTTGGGGAAACAACAAAGTTCATTTCTTGTAACCGTGAGTCAACGACCACCAGCTATTAACCACAGACCTCCTTGACCTCATTATTCTTACAGCCCCAGAAAACCTAGAGTTCTCGTGTCGATCTGCAAACGATCACACCTTGTACTATTTTCTGAGCTTTTACAGCATAGTTAGAATGAGTATCAGGGGATAGATTTTACTGGTAAAATGACACAAACCTTGAAGTCTCTTTGTGGTTTATACGGCTGTTAGGGTGCTGAGACTCAAAGAAAATCCAATTGTGCCAAATAACTTAGCATTTTATTCACAAAATGACTCATTTAGAGATGCAGAGGCCCCGTGGTAGGGATACATACCAATTAATTTCAGAGCACAACTTGTAAAATGTAGTGTTGGTTAGGAAATGCCAGTCGGATTAGTTTCCCGTACATATGCTTATAGTTTATACAGCACGTGTGCAAAGTCATTTTGGATGTGAATCTTAATTTCAAAGACAAATTAGCAAATTTACTTGGGGATCTTGGTTGTATTTTTTTTTGGAAAATTAGATAATTTAGTACATTAACATTCCATATGGACCAGGCAAATCCTCTACACATGTTGCTTCTAAGGCTGTTTCTCAAAAACATCCATTGTTTTACAGAAATACAGCAGCAGGGTAATTTCAATTTGGATCCCAGAAGAGTAAAATAAAACAATTGCGTTCTTCCATTATGGACATTTCTATTGAAGAAGAATAGAAAATATATTTTTATTATTATTTTTTTTTTAAATAACTGGGAAAAGTAAAAATACTGTTTCGGTCTAACTATAAGCGTTATCTAATGAGAAATAACTATTTAAAGTCAGTGTAAAGCAGAAATAAATCAGTGTTATGAGTTTGTCACACCATAGAAACATGTGTCATTGACCATTGAGCCAAATTTGAAAGATGAAAAAAATTGTTAAGTATCTGAAAAAAGGTCTCAAAATTATGGAAAAACAAGCACTTCTCTCTGCTCTGAAATGCTGGGGGCGTGTCAGTTAAAAGCGCTGGAACCACACCCATGTGCGAGAAGGGCGCCTCCGTGTACTGTGTCTATGAGAGAGAGCAGTGCGAAAGCGGCTCCAGCGTCGATAGTGCTTCATTAGTTTTACAAAGGTGCTCAGATTGAGCCAAACAAGGTGTCAGCAGAAAGGTCTGCTCCGCCCGAGTCGGGATATGTACATCTCTCATGGGTAGACTTAGAACTGCGCCCGCTAGAGGCAATACACACAATCGTGGTGCAAAAAAAGTGCTCATTTCATGGAAAATGTGGTACCAGCGAACACGTTTTATTCCCCCGAGTCTGAATATGCAGTTTGTTTTTGGCTGCGGAAGCTTGGTGTGCTTCAGCAGAAGGGTCGGGTTTATGCTAATGATGGCTCTGTTACGTAATGCGGCTATGATTTCTGACCCGCCCATTAAATCCTGAACACAGAAATTTCAAACAGTTTGTGAAGCCGAGCTCCACAATTCAATTATCAATGGTTGAATGGCCTATTTTTCACCCATCTCCATTTGTTCTAAGAACCCCAACAACGTAGTATTTGGGGTTTATTTTCCATAACCCGCCTGTTTTCTGGAGTCTTAGCCCTCTGAAAAGTAATTTTCTGACCCATTCTAAAACCGGGCTGTTTGAATGGGCGTGTCTATAGACGCAGACTCCACACAACAGTTGATCACTCACGACTTCCTTTTGCTATTCAAACACTCTTGTTATTGTTTTCAGCCAAAAAACTGCACATTACAGTAAAACACATGGATATTTAAGCGGTCATTTTGACTCAGAGTCAGAAAAACGCTGTTTCGTGAAGTGTATGCGCCTTCCAGCAACAGCAGCTTCAGCAGCAAAATCAGCTGTTTCATCTGCTTCAAACACTTACCGGAGCTGCTGCGTTGCTTTAATGTCATCCTCTCATGTAGAGATTACAGGAATAGTCAATTCAAGGTGATAGTCCACTATTTTGTCCGACTGCTGCGTTGCATTGTGTCACAAACACAGTGTTGCCAGATTCATGTTTCGGCTGTTTTTATTGGAATGGGCTGGAAATTGTCAATTTGATCTGGCAACACTGATTCTCAATTTCATTTGTGACATCACAAATGTAGAACAGTTGAAACTGAGCAATATTACACAAACCACAAACAAATGACTGGGCGGTTTTATTTCACATTTTCTGTGCTGGTAGACACTTACATTACCTCATATGTGATAAAAAAAACAAACTGCAAAAGTAGATTTTTTATAATATGTCCTCTTAAATGTGTTTAGAAGAAAATGGCGGAATTTGTTTTACATAGTCTTTAAATAAACAGATGAGACTGCTTAAACTAAAAAAAATCTATATTATTTTTGAAAGAATGTGGTATGGTTAGTGGTTCATTGCATTCCAAAGCAGCTGCATCTGCAGCTTACATCACCAAGTGCAATGCAAGATAAATGTGAATGGTCAACCATTTTGAAAGAGCTGGAAAGCTAAAACAACAGCTTTGTTGAGACATTGCTTTGATATTTCACACTTTTGCCTATGAAGTTTTCCATCAGTCTTCTATCAACCAACAAATAGGATCTTTGGGCATTTCTTACTTCTTGTGTTTGTCATTGCATTCATTTTGCTGACCTGACTGATTCGTATTGTTGTCTCAAAGCAGAGACGCCCAGTCAGTTGTTATCAGACGAGAGGATCTGGTTGATCCCTCTTTCGTAATATTAACTTTCAGGTCCAAAACTCCTTAAGGACTACAGCACTGCAGCCATTGTCTTAATCACCAGCATTTGCATTTAAATTGACTTCATGCCGCCATGCTTTTTTTTCCCAGGGAGAGCAACCACATTTTGTCGACAGCTTTGCAAGTAATTCTCTTGCTTCTGCTTGAAGTACGATAACCAAAGCTGGATTAATATTCATTGACTTTCTTCGCCGCACCTTTCTTTTAATGGTGGAATGTGGTTCCTAGGCCAGCTGCTGACCACTTCTGTAAACAAGTCGTGAAAAATTTATGGAACACAAGTTGTGTTCTAAAAGAAATTGTGATATTTTAATAATGCAGTGTGTAAACTTTACTGTGGTTCCAGTTTCAGACTGGCAGGAATTGTCAGTCTGGCAGCGGCACCGTAAGTTTTTGCATTTTAAAAAGGAAAATTCTGACTCATTTTATTATTTATTTTATTTTTGGATTAGTTTAAAACTTAAAAAGCTCACACAGAGTTCAAAGTCACATTTAAATTAATAAATATGCTAATAATAATTAGAGGTGTCCCGATGCGATATTGATATCGGATATCGGTTCGATATCAGCCAGAAAACGAATATCAGATTTGATCAGAATCTAAAATCTCTGATATATATTATATTATATTTATTCAATTGTACAATACTGTAGATATTATGTGGAAGGTTAAAATGTATGTAATCATTTGGTTAATAGTAAATGGGTCAGTTTTTCTCTTACCTACTATTGCTGACTAACTTTAACTTTGCTTTAAGTCACTTGATCAAGCCTTTTCTAACATTTCACACTACAAAATAAGTAATAAAAGTATGTATGATTTGTGCTGATATTGGTATCGGCCAAAGCTCAAGGCTGCAATCGTATCGGAAGTGAAAAAGTTGTATCGAAACATTAATAAATATAATACACAGTTTTTGCTTCCTTTTTTCAAATTATTTTCAAAATATCGAATCATATCAAAATCATGAACTCAGTGTATTGTCCCAACCCTACCAAATATCACTTATTCTAATTTTTTTGGATCAAAAGGACGATGTTCTATTTCAATAAAGTCAGACCAATGTCACATCTGTGAATCATTCACCGAACAAAAGTATTGTAAACAATAGACTACCCACTCAGCAGGGGTTGTGATCATTTGGAGGTGTTAAAATGACATGGGAGGGATGCCATCACCGCCCCAGAAAGCTCATTTAATTGACACTGTTCGACTTGAGGCCTGTCAGCGTTCTGACAGCTGATGAGCGCCAGTGTTTTCTTTTCATAGCAAATTCATGCCTCCTGTGTTTTCAAACCATTTGACACCTCAGTATTCCCCTTCCAACGCGCTGTTTGCCCCAGCTGAGCCCTACTTTGCACCTCAAGCTCAGAGTGTAAATCACACCCCAACACGCCTTTGCATAAGCCTGTCCACAGGTCTTATTCCCTCAGTGTGCGTCTTTTTGCCTTCTAGTTGAACCTGTGTTGCACTGGCCCCTGTAGTCTTGCTTTGACTCACCTGTGGTCAATACATCTTGATCGTATCTCAGAGCAATGAGCTGCCCCTAGTTCTCTCTTTTACTGCCAGAGCCGAGTTACAGATGGCCCGACTTCTTCCTGTGGTTCCCCATTGGAGGAGGTGAGGGGAGGCTGAAGGTTACAGGCAGGTCTTCTTCTCGTGTTTAAAATGTTTCTAAATCTCTGAGGGTTCTTTAATATTTGAGCCGCTCTTTTTTTCACCACCTACAGTGAGATAGGGGGTGGTTGAAAGTGTGCCAGATAAACTGTTATTAACCCTATGTATTGTGACCTTTAATTGAGGGCAGTCCGCTGGCACGAAGGTCTCCCTCCTTTGTTAATAAAACAGTTTGTGTTCTTCCAAATGAGAGTGGACATAGCTCGCTGACTTGCCAAGAATGTTCTTGGAGATTTCTTGCACCTCTCATCCCCTTCATTCATTGCTCTTTTTTCAACTTCTTTTAGGACCATGGGACTTTTTCTTCTGATTGGTTGAGCTATCTCCGTTATATAGTAAACTCTATCTTCCAGTGTGTAGGGAGCTATTCAAACTAGGCAGAGAAAACAAAGACACTGCTCCAGTGTGTGTGGGCGCATGTCTTAACTTTAAACAAAGAGAGACTGGTGCTATGCTTGTGTTAGCGTGACAGGGTTGAAACAAGGGATTTCTCGTAGTCTTATTTTGACAATGGCCACGGTTACATGATGTTTTATTTTAATTCAGAATTAATTATTCCAAATTAAACAATTTGGAATTAAAGTGTTCTGCTTTGTGTTGACATGGAAATAGTCATTCCGATATGAGGTTTACATGGAAAACAGGTTCATTCGGCTTTTTTTAATTCCGCTTTAGGTCTCGGGGTTGGGAAGTGTTCTTATTGGACAGGGGGTGAACGTGACGTATTGAAGTCTATCGGGGAAAAAACACGCAACAAACCTTTTCTTTTTGGGCACAACATAGAAGACCACATCAGAACGATTTTCACTTTTATTTTGATTGTAGTTTTCAAGCAGCAGCAGCTCGACAATAACATACTGTTTCACTTTCGTCCGCAGAGCAGGAGGAGGATGATAGAAGACTGTACTTTGGTCAATCAAGGCCAGCAGTGCAACAGCTGCTGTACCTCCTATACAGGATGTTGAGTGAAAAATGGACTTCTAATGATCTGCGCGTCATTAGTGAAGCTCTGTGGGTCCGTTGCTTCACGCCCCGATGAAGCCTGTTCTGTTTGCCGATGTCCGTGTGCGCATAATAATTCCCTGTGTCCGCATGTTTATACCTCTGTCTATCCAGTCTTTTCATTAAATCCATGTCTTATAAGGTTCTTATTAAATAAATATTTGCGGCTCCAGTCCGGGCAGCCAGCTTGGGCTGTGTCATCACCAGTGCGTCATTGCGACTGGCCAAGCGAAATTAAGTGTTTACCAGATTGAGGAATTATTTATTTCGGAATGAAAATTGGAATAAACCTGCCACCTAACTCGGATTTAGGTTTAATTTGGGAATTACATTTGCATTTGGAATTAAGCTGTGTTTACAAGGTCAGTTTAAAGAGGAATTAACTTTTATTCTGAATTAAAGGGGAATTAAATCTCCCATGTAAAAACTGCCAATGTACTGTATCTATCTGCAGGTGCCACTAACTTTTAGTCTTTGTATTGCTGGTGGGATCACGTCTGTCTTGGGCCAAGACAGACGTGATCCCACTAGCAGTTGGCCTCCAATACTGATCAAACCAACTGTAAGCTAGGTTAAATGTGGAGAGTTCCATTACACAGCTTAGACCCCACACAGCTCTTAAATTCAAAAAGAAGGGGGATTTGTTGTACTCAACAAGAGGTGAAAATGGTTTCAATTGCCCACCCCCCACTCCTTCTATTCCTCTCTCCTCTTACCACAGCGGCTGATTTATATGACTCTACATCCCCAGTTTCCTGCAGGAGGAGGGCTGATTAAACTGATGGTGTAGCTTTGCTTCTTTGTCATTGTCGGTAACCACAGCACCACGGGTAAAAGCCTGGTGGTTTTTTCTTTGATTTGCTTTAATTTGCAGAGGCTTTTTTTCACTTTACTTTGATTTTAAAAAGAAAATCAAGAGCTTTTTTCAGACCAAATGCTGTCATAAAGCATTGATATGAAAGAGAAGATGCAAAAGGATGGGCAGCACGTTTAATCAAAAGCCATTGAGGCTTCAGTGCTTTTAACTGCCATTTCCATTATGTCACGACCAAATAGCTACTAACATGACTGCAGCACGTTGAGGGTGGGGGTGAGGGGACGGGGGCTCCTTACATGTATGACCAAAGCCAGGCACCTCAGGAGCCCAGAATGCAGAGCACAGCAAGTCCACAGCCATCATCATTAGAGCCGCACTGCTGTGGACACTAATGGCTGTCCCTGTTCTGCTGCTTCAGCACATTCAGTGGGCTCATCTGAGCCATGATGGTGTGAACATATGAATTAATTCACAGGGGGTTGGATTCATAGTCGTGGAAAGCTTTGCAGCAAAGAGACACTTTGAGTTTATTTGATGTTTTCTTTCCCTCTTGCCCTTGAATGGTCAAAGTAAGCTAATTGTGCTTGTTTATCTTCATTTAAAAGGCACAGCAAGATGTTGTTTACTTGTCTCAATATTGCAAAGGGAGTCATGAAGAGGAGCAACAAACAGTAGTAGTAGTGTTGAACTGGGGGATGGGAGCTGGTTGAACTGATGTTTTTGTTTTTTGAACACTAACTAATTGTCTTTAAAGAGTTCACTTCAAACAGCAAAATAGGAGCATGGAGTTGATGATACGAGTAATCTGTGTGCATGCCCCTGCCAAAAGAAGATTTATGGTTAATTTTTCTGGAAAAGTGTTTAATCTAATATTTAAAAATCAATACATTGTCAAGGCACATGCCAACTTGGTTTATTTCGTAATTAATGGTTGGAAGCTTTGTGATGCCTATCCTTTTTCCATTAACATACAAAGGCGGACACAGCGGAAAGTCACCCCCCTCTACTGGGGTCTGCGGTGGCAGTATGGATTCCCGGTCATCCAAATGAACCCTTAGAGCCCGCAGTTATCGTACATGGTCTGTTTGGTGCGCCAATGGAATGTACACTTTAACAAATCAATAAGCTTTTAGAGCAATTCAATGCTGTATGCTCTAGAGAAATTTGGGTAAAATTGCTGTATTATAATTAGAGTTACATTTTGTGTAATTCCTTTTACCTTTTCTTGATTTCTGAATCAATTCGTACCCTTACAACAAAAGTACATGTTTTTTCCACAGCTCAGAAACCCCTTTCTGTACCAATATTCTTACTTTGTTTAACAGATTCCCCATCAGGATTCTGAACAAAGTTGTTCCAAGGGCAAATAATCAGCTGTCAGATCTGTGGAGAAAAATATTGTAAGCTAGTTGAGATATCTGAAGGAGTATCTTTGTAAAGATTACAAAACACTGCTTGTCTTAGATATACATCATTGCCATCAATTCTGATAACAATCTGTCTTTGTGAAGCCAATATCTGACACCACATTACCATCAGCCAGGCACATGTTTTGAGGATTAATCATATCATTCTGATTTCTTATCAACGTGTAATGTAATTAGTCGTTTTAGCAGTGGAAATGGGAAGACTGAAAACTGAATTAAGCTTGATGGAAAAGAGATACATTTATTCTTCCATGGTGGTTTAGAAAGGTCAGAAGACCCCAAAATGAAATTGGTGGATCCAGAATTAGAAAAAGAACCTGAATATTAATAATTTGATGTCATAGATTTAACTACAAGCATAAAAACATCACATTGTAGGGAGACGCTGAATTGTCCAAAGCACAAAAGCTCATGATTACCACAAACACACACAAAACAACCAAAAGAATTGGGACATTAAACGAGATCAGAGCAAAGGGATACAAATAAATTGTCAGATGCACAAAATGGATGCAAAGTAATTTTAAAGACACTCCATGTTTACGCTGGGTTGTGGTCAGGATCTTCGAGTTGTTGTTTCTTCGTACAAAAGGCAAAGATTCCACCTCAAGTGATTTGCTCAAATAAATCCTTTGTGTACTTGATAAAAGATGAAAGATTCTTGGTAGTAACATTTCCTTATAATTTCACAATACAAACCTCTTCTAGTCTAGTTATCAAGTGACTGACCAGGCTTATGTCAGTGGGAGCATTTAATCCTCTTATTGCAAAAATACCACAAATCCCATCACAGTGTGGCAGAACAAGCCCCAAAACTCAGTTTGCCGTTCTATTTTCTCGCTCTGAGAGCTTCACTATAAGAGGTAGACTTGCATTACGATTAATGCTGTTTTCAATAACCTCATTCTGCACTGGCAGCTGTGCAGCAATCGGAGATAGAGAATCAAAGCCGTTCGCTGAGAGGTGTGCACATGTTGCTAAGACACAGCCTACCAACCATTGTTCATCTTCAGGTCCAGTGGAGAGGAATGCATTATGGATGAGGTTGTCATTTCGCTCGTAAAATGCAGATGAAAGCTGGCATGGCAGACGTCTGCCTCATGCTGACCACAGATCCAGCAGTTAAAGCATTATGGAAAGAACTGAAGATCAATCAGCACTCCTATTAAAGAAGCCATGGAGCAGCAGAGATACATTTTGTAAGTTCTAATAGAGGTCTCATTAAAATCTTACAAAATGTGTTGGACACTTGTGTCTTCCTTGTTTGATCTGGCCGTATGTGAATATAGAAGAAGCAGGGGGTGGGAATGAACATTCTGTCTCTTCTGTTATAAAGTATCAAAGGGTTAGAAATATACTATACGTTGCTGAAATTGATTCACTCTACTTGATTCACCCATTTTTGTGCTGTAGCTTTGTACGGCATTGTTGCAATGGTGTTTGATTTGTGTTGAACATGCAGCTAAGCAAAGTGTAACAGAATAGGGAAAAAAAATCTCGAAGTAGTTCAAAATAGTGAAGCATTAAAACAGTGAAGATAGTTTGTATTTTGCTGTTTAATCCTTATGGGGAAAGCTTCACATAGCCTACAAGTACCCCCTTTCTCTTAGTTCTGAATCCAAGTACCCCCTTTGTCCAACTTCAACATTTTGAAAAAACAACCATAGAGCAGAATTATGGAATTAATGAGTCAGAACACACCTTTGACAGAATCCCATTGTAAATAAGTAGAATTAAACACTATTTATTGTCTCCTGAATTAATATATTATTATAGTTTTTATTATGTCTGGTCATCTTCCATCTGGTGTTGGACCAAGACTGACCTTTGTATTTTCAGTTCATGTTCTAATTCATATCATTTTCATCATCATTATTATGATTATCATTTTTAACTAAAAAAATAAAAACATTACAAAACCCCATTATTTTTTAAAGTTTTTGTTTTTTAATTTTCCACTCTTTCTCTGTCAAGTACCCCCTGTAGTGCAATTGCATACCTATTCACACCGAATGCGTCTTCTGAACAAGTGTACTGACTTTAGCAAGTGTCATTGATAAGAAAACCAGGTGTCGCGGTGAATAGATTGGTACATTATCCGATTCCTTCTCCAACACTCTTTTTTTTGTTTGTTTGTTGTTGAATTACCATGGGAGGGTGTCCAGAAGTGTTCTGGACCACAACCTCCCCTTGCTTTTTAGGAATATAGTGAATGTTTACCTTCAATCTTTTATTTACAAAACTGATCCACAAACTATGTAATGAAAAGGGCTAATTATGAACAAACATATAACTATATACAGTATATATAACTTTAAATTGATAGCATCTACACCTTCCTTTAATTCGCAAAAGTTTGGTCCTTGCCTGTTGTGTGCTGGAGGGTTATGAAGTGATCATGGATCATAGAGTGAATCATAGAGTAATCGTGACTTGATGTGTATGAGTTTACAGACGTTTACTCAAAACAAGAGACCTAATTGACTTTCTAGTTGTGACCAATTCATTTTTGAAATTGAAAGAAAAATTTTGCGAATGCAGTCCCCACTAATTTTTACTTTTGACAGACAGCCTTCTACTTGCAAAACAGAGTTTCTGTTTCCAGAGTGCAGTCACAAAGTCACAACTTTAGTTGGATGTACCCTTAGAAAACCTGCACACTTTGGGGAAAGAAGCCAAATCTAAAAGACCAGAAAGCTATGTTAAAGTTACAACTAGAAGTTACCAAGAGTAGTTAATCAACTTCATGAAATCTGAAAAAACCTTAACCTCTTCTATGTGCTTGTATAAGTCATTCTAAAATCAATAAACACAGTGAATCCAAAACCAAAAGTTGATAAAAAAAAAAGAAAAGTTTTTTAGTAAAATCCTAATCAGTCAAATGTTCTTCACATGCTGTCCCAACTTCAGCATGTCCCAAACAGAGCAATTCCTAAACCTCCCTTTAATAGAGTCTTTCAGGGAGGCACAGGAAGAGGAACAAATGCCGCCATTCAGCAGCGTCCAAAATGCTAATGCCTCTGGCTCTTAACACGTTTATAAGGGTTCCCATGTCACGACATGGCATAGTCCACCCCTCACCACTTCTCATTGTGGCTGAGGCCTGTTTGACGAAGCGAGACACGTTACAAAACATGTGAAATATGAAAACAACTGTGGTGGTTACCGAGGAAACCGGCATCTATTTCTAAATACCAAATTTTAAAATAGAAGAAGTACACAAGCTGAACTTTGGAGCTTCCCTTTCTTCTTCTGTGGACCCCTGGCATTTTAAATATCCATAAAAGTGACAGTCTTTGTGTGACTTGTTAATGTAACGACGCTCCACAGTAAGGTTGTTAGCTTTGACTGGTTTTAAGAGGACAAAAAGAGGCAGTAAAGTGACCGATGGCACAGGTGCTGTCAGTCAACGGCTTAGGCTCTATTGAATTCCACTAACTAAGTGCAAGCATTTTCTGCATTGGTGATACTTTCTGCTTGCAAGTAAATAAAGGGCAAGATGGTCCACAGTGATTGCTAGGGAAAGTAATTATCCTTATCTACAGGGGTGCTGGAAATGAGTCCAGCTTACTTCAACCCCAATCCCCCCTCAACCCAGCCCAACACTTCAATTCTTTCTGGTTTTGACAATATTTCAGCAACTCAAAAGCTATTTCTCAAGCACACTCCAAACCAACAGGCACAATGTTATATTGACATGTTATACTGATGAGAAGAAAGAGTCAAACCATTTTTTTTTTTTTTTTTGTCGTCAGTGCCTAGTTCCATTTTCAATAGTTACTTGTGGATTCAAAGTAAATAACTTCAAACAGACTTATTGACAAGACAAACATTAGATTGACACTGCTGAACTGCCCAAAGGTAAAAGACTATGTTTAGAATGATGATCTAAAGCAGGGATATTTTCTCCACATCCGCCAATTTTCTAGACATTAGTGGTGTGCAATGCTGCAAGATTTGGTACCAATCTGATACCGAGTAAATACATGTTGCCTATACCAAAACTTTTATAACAATCCAGATAGATACATCATCAAATTGCAAAACATGAATGTGTTTTTATGACCTTTCAGTATTTTTGTAATTATTCCCTTGTATTATTAATTAGTTAAAATCCAGGTGAGATTTCAGACAAAGTTTATAGGTAAACATTACCTTTATTATTACCTTTATTCATAGTAACTTTTGGTTTTCTAAAAGCTTACTTACCACACTGCACTCCCTTCCTCTCTGTGATCTGCTGCTTTGTCTCTTCACTCTATGTGTGTGTTTTGAGCTGAGTTACATGATGGCGCAATGGCCACGTTTACATGGGAACTTTAATTCCTCTTTAAAGCGGAATAAAATTTAATTCCTCTTTAACCTGCCTTGTAAACACATAATTCCTAATGCTAATTTAATTTGGAATTAAAGTTAATTCCGAATTAGTTGGCTGGTTTATTCCGTTTTTAATTCCGAATTAGATAATTCCTCTTTCTTGTAAATCATTTTCCGCTTTAAGTTATTTCTTGTCGTTCTGTGCTTGCGCGACTCCATGCCACACCAATCCAAGATGGCGGCGGCCCGGACTCCAGTCTAGACTATTTAATCAGAGCCTTAAAAGACATGGATATAATGAAAAGAGTGGATGATAGAAGCATAAACTTGCAGAATTTCACGCAGACTTATTAAACACACACGGACTTCGGTAAACAAGGTAAACGAAACAGGCTTCACCGCGTGGCAGGCACTAGGACCCGGAGGCGGAGTAAATGCGTTCCCGTATTGCATGTACAGGCTGTAATATCACCAGTTTATCATATTACCTGTTGTTAGAGCTTCTATCTTTACCAGGGAGCAACTATTTATTCCTGGTGATTGTTTTCCAGAGTTTTACTGGGCTTTTTACCGGTGATTAGTTCCGCTACACGGTCCAAACTGAAACTGTGTGTTATTGTCGAGCTGCTGCTTCAAAACTACAATCAAAATAAAGGTGAAAACAGTTCTCATGAGTGGTCGTCTGTGTTATAGTCGACAATAAAAGGTTTGTTGTGTGTTTTTCCTGATAGACGTGATATGTCATGTTCGTCCCTTGTTCAATCAGAGCCTTCCCAACCCCCAGACCTAAAGCGGAATTATCTAAAGCGGAATAAACCTGTTTTCCATGTAAACCTCATTGGGGAATTACCATTTCCATGTAAACACGAAGCAGAATACTTTAATTCCGAATGATTTAATTAATTCGGAAATTATTTATTCCAAATGAAAAAAACATCATGTAACCGTGGCCAGTATCAAAACACAAGAGAAGGAAAAGGAGCAAAGTGTGCCGGCTGTGCACAATGATGGGAATGACACACTTACACATCTCCATACAGGAGAGAAACTTAAGAGAAAAACTCATCACACTCATGTCGATCAACTTCAATACCAACGTTGGTAATGATGGATCGACCCACCAACCACTAAATACAAAAAATGCTACTTTTAAGTGCAAGTAAGAAAACTTAAACACAACCAGCTTCTGATTTAAAGACCCCTGACTTGTTTAATCGTTAATTAAAAAAACAAAAAATAAACACGCAGGCCTATTATGTGCAAAAAGATGAAGTGCTCAGGTGAAGGTCTGAGTGTTTATGTTTGTGCTTAAGTGATGAACAGATAAAGACTGGGAGGTGGGAAGTAATTAGCCATCTCACTAATGTACATATTACTTACAAACATCTATCCTTTCAGCTGTTTTTTCAAACAGAGAAATATAAGACATTACCTGTTCTTTTAATTCTCTGTTTGTTACCACGTCTTGAAAAGCCTTTGCACTTTAGATTCTTTCTTCACAAAGCAGATGGAATAACACACATAGGCCTTGGGTAATAATCGTTCAAACTCCTCCGCTGCTTCACCAGAACATCCACGCATTGCAGACTGCGTCACTTCTCTGTGTAACTACTGTATGTGCTGTCTCCTCAAACAAACGCCTTTTAGAGCCAATCGAGTGGATTGTTAATGTGTATTTGGAGATTTTTTTGAAGCCTTTTAAAACAGGCAAAGTAACACTTTTTATCGCACATCTACACCTGTGTGCATATTTATTTTTGACATCTCTCTTCCCTTGATCGTGCAATGTTTTCATAACAGGAGAGTTCTAGCGCATAGACGTGAATACAAATTCCCATCCATGGTTGATCTATGGCGAGGGCGCATCTACATATTCACAGTATATCTATGTTCTGACGAGCCATAAACAGCATCAGTGCTGCAAAATGCTAACAAGTGTCACAAATGTATGTACCGGTATGTATAATTCATCAGCTTTGGCCCTTTAACGAACTTGGTCTGTCCCGCGTGCTGCCAGTTGCAGAAGTGTGCCAATACATAGATTATTAGATTAAACACGATTTGACACGTGACGATTCGATAACAATTCATAAATGTTCATAAATTATTGTTTTTCATAATAACTAAATGACAGGAACACGGCCTCTGCTCGCGGAAAAAAAGTGAAAGTCACGAGTGCCGCCTGAACACCCGAAGGAACGGACCAGGTGAAGGTGGTGATGGCGACACCAACTCTCAGGCTACAGTCAGTTACTCAGCGTGAGATTCACTCATCCAAAATGAAAGCTAGCATTTGAAAGAATCAAGTGATGTATCCTATGATTTCAAAGTTGGCCACGTGGCGTTGACATTTCCTCCATGGCGGTGCGCTGCAACCGGCTCTGTGGTCTGGAAGAAAGATGCATAAAAAATCGTGATAATTGTTAATATCGTTGATTGATCGAATTGTAGCACCCTGCAATGAAATGGAATCGTGAGGTTCACCCATAGCCAATTGACTAGCCATGTTCTAAAGGAACACAAAGGTATTCTAGTAGACTGTAGAGACATGCCCGGAGCTCATTGTTGACACTGCTTTATTTTTTCACCACAAGAATTGATTCTTTACATGAACTCTAAATAGTTCCTCCTTGATTCATAAACATGTTTATAAATATTTATCATGAAACAATAAAACACCCCTTTTAGTTCTTGCATTTGTTTATTTTTAATCCTTGTTTGCTGGAGCACCTTTAGCTTCAACTTTTCAAGGGGCAATTAAATAGCATACTGTGTTTTAATGTATGTTACACAGGGTTTGTACTTTGTAATATTGAAATCATTTTTGATTATTTTATCAGCTCCCTTTGTAATGTTAAAATATGTTGAAAGTAATTAAAATCAATAGACAGTCAGGCTTTAAGATGTGGACTCGGATCTTATCATAAAACGGCTTAGTGAATTAAGATAGATATTGCTTCATAGTAAAAAGATAGTGGTTTGATTTGTGTCTGGTGGCTTTTTGTTGGGTGAAAGTGATTCTCAATATGTTGATCATGATTGTAGAACAATCTGATTGCACCAATAGTCCTCTCTATGGAGTCATAGGGCATTGTGCCAGTCTATTAATTACACCACAGTGCTATTAATAATCCCATTGAGCTGGAATCTTACTTCATTATTTTTGACTGTAGGTTGTAGTCCGATAAAAACGAACGATTGTAATGTGTATAGTCTTTGATATGTAATTACAGAACTCATTGTCTTTTTTAGTGTGTGTGTGCGTGTGTCTGTGTGTGTGTGTGGATAAGTTTAACATTGTTAAGGGGTTTGTTTAGTAATGGATTCTGAACTTCTGCAGTTTTCTTGAAGTTCTTGCAAATTTTATTTAATAAAACACATAGGATTGTTCTGATCATTCAGTCACTATGCAGTCAGAATTTTCTAATGTTCAGCCAGTGATTATCCCTCGGGATTGGGATGCATTGATATGGATTTTTTAACAAACAATAGGGATGTAACGATTCACTCAACTCCCGATACGATTCGATTCACGATACGATACTCTCACGATTTATTTTACAAAATGGGACTGTAGACAATTTTTTTTTTTTTGGGAAAAAAACTAGAAAATACGGTACTATTTTCCTTTTATTTTTCATTGTCAAAAGCATCCCTTGATAAACTATTCAAAACAATGCAATTTAACTAAAAATACAGTAAATCTTGAATGAAATAAATAAAGGAATAATACAAATGAAAATGAAGCCCATTAATTTAAATTCTGGTTCTATAATAAACAATGCAAAACTGCATAATAGTTCTTTTTCTTTTTAAAAGTGCAACTGAAAATGTATTTTGTGCCTTAACAATTGGACTTTAAAAAAAAAACGTGATTGCACTGATTTACGTCATATTTGTTTGGACCAGCAGAGGGCGCTGGTAACCCAGTGGTCGGTTGGCATGCAGATATCTTGCAGTGAAGAAGAGAAGCTATGCTAGCAGACAGAGCTAATAGAAAAACGTGACTTTTACAGATATTCAAGTAATATTACAGATATTCTTTCGGTGGTAAAGGGGTAATGAATCATTTATTAAAAATATTTAAGAGTAGAAGGCAGCCAGAAAGAAAGTATTAGCAGACTCTGCCCGCCGCCTACACTTGTGGATAGTGCCCTCTGCTGGTTAAAAAAGTACTGCGATTCAATTTTCAGAAAATCGATATCAACCGTGATACCTATGAATCGATTTTTAACTGCCTTACGATTAATCGTTACATCCCTAACGAACAATAACCAATATTTTTCCACTTTTGAAACCCAATGACTGATAATAAATCAATGTTCTTTTCTCTCCAATTTAAGTAAAAAAAAACCAAATGTGTCCTGTATCCCATGAATGCGTTTTTATGTCTTTATAACAAATGACAAAATAAATGTATTATAGTCCCTGAATAAAATGCTGTAGTCTACATATGTGGTCCTTCTTTGTTTCTACACATTCTTTATCAGACAGAGTAATACTGAACTTGTTGAACACAGTGCGATCATTGACAAATGCTTTGAGTTTTTTATTTGACTGTATTGTGTCAGAACCTGGCTAACGATGGCAATTTTCAGGTGCACTTAGGCACAGAGACCATGCTATACAAATACAAACACACATTGAGAAAATCAGCGCTCGAGGCACACGAGAGAGAGAGAGAGAGAGAGAGCCGGCATTCAATGCTATTTTGGTGCCGTGCATTACGTTTAATCTGGTTGGTCGGATATGATGTGATGCATTTCATTGTTGTTGGGTCATTTAATTCTTTGTAGATTTCCAATGTCTTGATTATTTTAAAATGAAATATATATATAATTTACGCAGTAACGGTTGGATGTAGAAATGTAACAAATTACTTTACTTCTTTTAAAATGTACTTAAGTACAAGTAAAAAAAAAGTACCCATTAAAGCAACTCAATTACAGTGATGTGAGTAGGCCTAGTTGCAATCCATTACTTTCACCTCTGTCAGCCATTCACAAGCGTCCGAGGGAAAGAGCGTGACTTGATTTAATACTTTGTAAGCTCTTTAGCATTGATAGAGGAGCTATTTTATTTTATTTTTTTTCGGGACATTTTATCAGTCTAAATTGTCCTATTAGTGAAAAAGGGCAAATATCAGCCCATTATCGCAGTCATTGTTCAACAGATCCTTTTCGATGTGTTTTTTACCATCACAAAACACACTAATTGTTTCTATGTGCTGACATCATCAATAGGAACCTTCAGATTTTCAGATAGTCCACATCCTGTGTTGCCTTTGTAATGTCAATCATTGAACGTTCTGTGTTGTGTGCTCAATCATCATTTAACCTGATTATTTAGCTACCACATGGGGCACAGATAGATCAGCACCATGCCTGCCTCTTCCTTCGTTTCCCAAACCCACTAAACAAATCAATGCGGCACTATTGTCCCTGGCAATATGTACGAAGACAGCACAATACAAGTGTCTATGGCTGAGTGTATGGAGAGGGATGGCGTGCCAACACTAATGATTTTTCATCTTCATTTCCTTCCCTCGCCCCGTCCTAATGCACATTCGATTTCATGATTGGGCAAATTGGATTTGGTCCCAGTCAACCGCAGCTCAGCAGCTAAATGATGCTGCTCCATCAGCACTTGAACCGACACTCGAAAACGTGAGGAAGCCACTCCCCCTTATGCTTCACACACTCAACACCTCTTAAAATCTGAATGAACTCCCTTTTGTTCATTTGAAATGTAGAGCTTTTCACTGCTCTTACCTCTCAACCTCCTGCTGCTACAACCTTGTTGCCACAAAAAACTGTAAGAACCAAGCAGATGTTATATAGGGCTTAAGGGGCTTGTGTAACCATTGAAATACTCTAAAAAAAGGAAACCCCGAGCAAGATAATCGTAGTAGTGGAAACACGAGGCCAGCAGGCAAAGCAGGGACATGTAAAAATAAGCTATTGATTGGCCCACATAGACTGCTGTAACAACTGTCTTTTTTGTGCTTGTTTTGTCATGACACTAATTAAGGAAACTGTACTATTTGCATAAGCCTAAGGCACCATCAAGAGGTGATAAAGTACAATACATAAAGTTTAAAAAGAAATTACTCCAATGAACTACCATTATGGGATGCAAAATTGGTGTTTCAGTACTGACAACAACAAACAATTGGTGCAAAGCCAGTATTACCACAAGGAGCAAAAGTACAACATTAAAGGTAAATATGCTACAAAACATACAAACATATTTTCCACTTTCACACGAGAAATGTCCTTTATTACATACAATTGTAAAAATAATTAAAAACAATTGATTATTTCCTGCAGGCTTAAGCAAAATTCATTTCAATTTGAAAGCCACAGTAAATAGATACGTTTCAGTAACATAATTAGCCCAAACTACAATAAAGTAACTCACAAAGATAAATGTGTAACTGTAAAATAGATATAATTCTGCTGCACAAAGAGATACATGGATGGAATGGGTTTTCATAGAAAAAGACTGAAAGCTTGAAGGATACTAGGGTTAGGAAAAATGCAAGTTTCATACAAAAGTGGAAAGTTAATTAATTAAAAGTAACCTAAGGATAAAACAACTACTGAAATGCATAACTCTTTGTAAATCATTAGAAACTGACACATAAATGGAAAACCACTAATATCCTGCTTGTGCATTTAAGCATGATAAAGAAAACAAAGCTACCAATGAAACAAATGCACACACTGCATTGAAAAGTAAAACTACCATAGGAGCAGTGTTGGAAAGGTTACTTTAAAAAAGTAATTAGTTATAGTTACTCACTACTTGTTCCAAAAAGTAACTGAGTTAGTAACTGAATAACTCTATAATAAAAGTAACTCAATACCAAGGAAAGTAACTATTTGCGTTTCTGTTTAAAAAAAAAAAAAGTTGCTATATGTCAAAGAATTGAGATTTTTTAGATGCGTGTGTCGTTGTGAGGTGCTTCATTAAATTTGACGGATGTCGATAAAGTCTTTGCTCCTGTATATAATGTACACTTCACATGTACGTTCTTGCCTTTGACCACAATTCATTTAAAGTAGTGTTTCTATTGCCACCTTAAAAATGCCAACTTTTCATCGGACTGCTCCACGCTCGCCATCTCGGAATAAAGATGCATATAATGTCTGTCTGTCTATGTTTGCCCTGTGATGGACTGGCGTACTCCAACCTAGCACCCTTTGAGAGCTAATGATTGGCACTAGCAGATCCCCATGACCCAGAACAGTGGTTTGAAAGAAGAATGAATGAATGAATGAATGAATGTGTTTTGAGACTGTAAGTCCTGTCATGGACTGGCCACCTGTCCAGGGTGCTCCCTAGTCTCCTCTAAGTCAGCTGGAATGTTCTCCATGTGACCTCTATAGATTGATGTGGTTTTTTTTCTCACTTTATTCATTGAGTGTGTTGTCTTTCATGTTTAAAGCTTCTTGACAGTGACATAAGGAGTAACATCTGTGAGATCCCATCTGTATGACTCACAGCAGAACAAACAGCTGAACTTTATCACACGCAACAATGACAAAGATATTCTGTCATTAGACACTGCTTTTGATGTTAGTCTGACAAAAGCGCCAACTGTAGAAGGCCCTTTCACTTTGTTTTTTTTTGTCTGTTAAATGTCTCATAAATCCTTTCAACTATTGGAAAGATATTTTTCTGAGTGAGCCTCGCGTTTCAAGCATCCTTTTAGAAGTTGGTGAAGTCTTTATCTGACTCTTTGGATTGATTAGATATTTCCAGGAGATATTAACATGCTACGTACAGTATTTTTTTTTCTTTTAAAGTAGCAAATCTAGCCACTTTTTCAAATGTATCTAGCAACTGGTGTCCAGTTAGTCCCCCTTCCAGTCTCATGCAACTAGTTGCCATAAAAGCGGTCAGTACCTCTATCTAACAGCTTTTATTAGCTGTCTAACCTGTGTATTTCCCTTGAGTCGACATCCATTCATCCACAATCACTGCATGCCAGAAGTGGACAATATTTGAATGCTTTTGGTGAGACGTTCAGGTCTGGTGCCTGCAATTGCTCCGTAAACAAGCAACCCTTGATATCTAACCCGCTATCTGGGAAGTCTAGAGACTCAAATACAACCAAGAGATGAGATCATGCATGTAATGAATGTGTGATAGATAGAGGAGCTAGAATTAGACTCACTCTTGGTTTGGTCATAGATATCACCTAGTTCAGCAGCGTGAAGAACTTGGTGACAGTCCACGACAGGAGGATTATTACAGTGAAATAAAAAAATAAAAAAATTCAATACAAGAAATGTTAGTAGTTCTAAACATAGAAGTGTTAGTGTTTCATAGGTGTTTTAATTTCTTTATTGACTTAAGGCGGGCATACACTGTGCGATTTTTGGCCCATTTTGAGCCATATTTTTGGGGTCCAAGTCTCTGCTAAATCATGTGTCGTGCATTGTGTAGTATTTTAGCACCTCACGACCTGCTCCCAATCAGCAATCGTATGGTTGTATGTAAATTAAACGTTTGAAATCCTGGTCCTGAGGGTATCGCACTGTTGAAGCAGTGCCACGGACCGGCTTACCTCAAACTCTCACATTGCGTGTGCATGAACACCGTAGGACCGCTGTAAAATTGACGGACCATACTGCATACATCTGTCCGTACAGTTCCTGGTCCATCACATCACCCCCTTTTCTTTTTTAAAGCTTTTTTTGCTGAGATTTGCGATTATCTCTTCACTTCACTTCTTCTTCTTCTTCTGTTTTAATGGCAATACTTCAGAGTTCTTCTTTTTCTTCTGATTTATACATTGCATTTCCGGAAACAAGGCCCCGACGTGTCGTGTATGGACTCAGATTATGTCAGATTATGTCAGAGTGTCGGTCCGTACAGTGTGAGAACATGAATCGTGAGCTGCGCACATTCGGACTCTGCAATTGAGTCGCACAGTTTGAGCTGGAGCTGAATGCAACGATTGAAAAAATTGCACAGTTTCCGACTGTCTTCAGTTGCTGCCATAACCTGATTCCTGGCCATTTGTGGGCTACATGCAAATAATGGAATATTTAAATTCAGAGGAGACCTTATCTCAGTACTTCTAGCCACTTTTCGGACAGCCATCGATGAGTTAGCAACACTCACCAGATGTTGCTTTATGAATTATCATTTGTTGCTCAGGTAGACATTCATTTATTTCTTGACCCATGTAACTCACAAAGTTGTGAGCCAGTGTCACGTTCTTGTACCCAACAGGCCCCTGCAGACACAATGAATAATTTATCTGGATTTTAAGTTAGACTAACTGCACAGTCCCTCGGCACCTCTTGCTGCATTTTTTAGAAAATTATGTAGCATAAAGAATATAACAAGACAGTGATACGTGCAATCCATCAAAAGAGACCAGAAGGAGTTTTTGCATGGCACAGGCTCCAGTACACTCAGAAATTGTGCCTTTGGGCTACTACACTTGATGCTTGTTAATTGGCTATCAAGAGAGACGCTGAGAATAATGTAAAAGCAGGTTTCCCACCAACACATACCTCCTGTGGTAAATATAGACAAAAGGCCTTTTAATAACCAGTGTGGGTTGTCGCTAACCATTGTTTCTCTAAGTGGATAGGAAACCTTTACACTGTGCGTTTTTTTTCTTTCTTTCTGTACAATACTTTTAACTTTCTTTTACTTAAAGTTCTTGCTAGTTTTCTCTCTACATGTTATTGAAGCTAAGATTGTGGGTATCATGGTGAGATTGTATTGCTTGTAATTATTTTTTTTCTTACATTTGAGATAATCTTTATATTTATTTTTTGCTGTATTAATAAATGGTGCTTCCTTATTTCGTACCAAGTAGCATAGCTTTAGTGCTACCCACTGCCAACTAATGACAGAGGTGAAAGTAATGGATTACAAGTACTCACGTTACTGTAATTGAGTTGCTTTTATGAGTAATTGTACTTTTTTATTGTATTTCTAAATCAGTAATTTTACTTGTACTTAAGTACGTTTTAAAAAGAGTAATTTGTTACATTTCTTCTTAAGTACTATTTCATTGAGCTACTTTTTACTTGTACTTGATATTTAATGTATAAGTTACTTGTACTTGTACTTGAGTACAATTACAATCAAGTAACAGTACTTGAGTAGGATATATCAGTACTCTTTACATCTCTGCCTAATGACATGGATGAACATTCGATTACCGGTACTTTGCAGATTGATGTTAAAGCCCTTGATGCTGTAAACAAAATGATTGCACCAAGCGGAAAAAGGCTGCCTTAATTTGCACTTTATCTGTCAACCAAAAATGCAGTATTCGATAGAACAAAAATAAGAAGGTCCGAGATGAATTAGTTCCGCATTCTACGTTTGTTGGAAAGATAAAAGAGGAGATGAGAGAAACTGAGGTCATGAACCCACTGGTTTTAGAAACTCTTTCCTAAGCTTACATAGTCTAAGGTACATACAAGGCAAACCATGGATTTTTCTGCTGTTGCTAAGGGTGAAGCAACATCAGCCCACACACACTGAAGTGCTGCCTTTTTGTGTGCTTGGTGAATAAAAGGAGTTTTAAAAAGTTGTGAGGGCAGCCCTATCGATGCGTGCAAAAAACACACACAGCTGAGCCTTCAGAATAAAAAAAAAACCCTGCACAAACCCTCTTTTTACATCTTTAATTTGTTTTAGATATTGGTCCTGACTTCTCATCCCTTGCTGTGCATCCATGTGAGACGGAACATTTTCCACTAGAGGATTAGTGCCGCAGCATTATGGGCTGCTCTGCCTCAGTGGTCTTCAGAGGCTGACCTCGAGGTGTGTGTGTAAAGAGGTGGCCAGCGGGACGCTCCTTTAAAGGCTATTTGGTTCTTGCTGCTTGTTATAAGAGGACGTGTGACTAAATTATCAGATCTGCTTCCTCTTGTTGTGGCATTATGGGTGGAAAAGTCTGTTTTCCAGAAATAATCAATCTTTCATGTTGGCATAGTGTTGCTGTGGAGACCTCAATATGTATGTATATATCCACATGAATCCATTTATCATGACGGGTGGGCTGCTGCTTATCATCATCTCATTCACCTCCCTCCTGATAGATCATGCTATCATGTGGATATATGTCTGTGTGTGTGTGGGTGTTGATCCCTCTAGCCGTTTGGCTGGCTAAGTGTGTGTCAGGGTGCACGGGCAACCAATGCAAGGCCTGGTTTCCATGCCTACCAGTTTTGCTGAGAGACACTGCGTTTATCTTAATGAATTCATTTTCCAGCTTCTGTTTGCCTCTGTACTCTCTGTCAGCTGTGTACACATTCTAAACGGTTGTAGAGTAGGATAGAAGGGTTTTTCATTGCAGTTGTGACCCAGGGGAACAGGTTTATTGATTCTTGGGGGAGGGGAGATGATAAAATTGAGTGGACACTTCATCAAATCTTGTAAATTGAAAAGTAGACAATATATGAATCTCTTTGCTTTTCAAGGTTGTTGAGAAAGAACAAAGGCACGTCAGGGAAGCCTTCAATACTTGTGGCCATCCCAGGTGGATCTATATCAAATCCACCAAGAAACAGCATGCCATTCCATCCCATCCATCCATTTTCATACCCGCTTATTCCCGTTTAACAGGGTCGCGGGGGTCTGCCGGTGCCAATCTCCGGCTCCCATAGGGCACTGGGCTGGGGTACACCCTGGACAGGGCGCCAGTCCATCACAGGGCAACACAGACACAGACAACCAATCACTCTCTCATTCACTCCTATGGTCAATTTAGAGCCTCCAATCAACCTTACAGTCATGTTTTTGGATTGTGGGAGGAAGCCGGAGTACCCGGAGGAAACCCACGCAGCACGGGGAGAACATGCCAACTCCACACAGAAAGGACCCAAGTCCACCCCAGGGCTTGAACCCAGGACCTTCTTGCTGTGAGGCGGACGTGCTAACCACTAAGCCACCGTGCGCCCGCCATTCCATATATTGTAATTGTATTTAATATATTGCGCATTCATGCCACTCTAGGATTTGTTTATCTAGAAAGTCTTCTTCATTCAGACAGGTGTGAACGCGCAAACAAAGTCTAGAGCGGATCAGGCAAGCAAAATCTAGAGCTAGAGATTTGACAGAGAGGTGAGTGAAGGTAGCAGCCTTGCAGCACAAGTAAAGTGCGAAAAATACCATGAAACATTAAAAGACAAAAACAAAAACATGTAGATGTTTGAAGAAACTCACCGGAATAACCCAGTTTTAGCATCTATACGACAGGCGATGCACTAAGTTTTCCCTGTGTGCTGCCTGCAGGTACAGTGGGCTGTGACATGCTGAGAAGAAATATGTGTTTGAGTCACTGAGATAAATCTGAGCTAAAATAGATGCTAGAATGTTCAGCTGCACTCTGCCCATCTGGCCTAAGTGTGGGATTATAGCGATGTGAAAGTTGCCTAGGAAACATCATATTACTGTATGCTTTAATACTTCAACACCCTTTAACAGAAACTGGCTCACTCTAAGAATACAATACACAGACACAAACAGCAATGTAGTCCTTGCAGTCCAATGCCAGTGGGAGTTCACAGACCTGTGCATTGGCAAAACTGAGCAACCACTAGAGACCACCACATAGCCCAACACAAAAGGGCCAACACCTCAGCTCAGGACTCAGCAGTTCACCTAAGGAAATTGGAAATTTGTTTGAGGGCAACAATGTACCGATCTTGACAATAGAACATAGATAATTTGAGAGAGGCAAGAAAGAGGCCATCTTTGTAAAGCAGGAAATCAGAATAAGAAAAGCTTTTTTTTCTGTCAAGACAGAAAATTGTTTTTGATGTCAGTGCAGAAACACACAGCTCCTAAAAGCTAGTCGGATAAAATATTGAAACATAAATAATGTACAGTGTGTCCACATGCTGGAGGTCATTTATTAGGTTGTTTGTTTGAAATGTTTATGGCTGTGTGGATCAAAGCGTTTTGGCAAGTGTTCTTGGACATGGGGTCTTCATAGCGGTAACCTGGTGGTAGAAGCTGAAAGGACTTGAGCTGGATAAAGGGGGGTTATCACTTCTCATCCTCTCTTAGCTCCCCAGATGACTTCACAACAATCTGCCTCAGTCATCTGACACCAAGGAACCTTTATCATGCTAATGACTCACACCATAGGTTAATCATGGCTAATCAGTTCCCCAGTATAAATCCCGGACTCCCAACAAGTCAGTATTAGAACTGAAGAGGCCTCTTACCAAAATACCCGAATCAATATTACCTGGATCACTGAGCACCTTCACAGTCATTATTTAGTTGTTGAGAAAGCAAATGTGGCTTCATTTCCAAGTTAGTGGTCATTTTGGCAGTTTTTTTACATAAGGCTGACATTACACTGTCATTATTATGACATGACACCTGTCTTTAGCATGAATAAGTTGTGATGAAGGCTGTCATTGAGTGTTGTCTGTTACCCTAAAGGTTCAAACATACTCGGGCGGACACCCGCAAAGCTGCTGAAACAGAGCAGGAGAGATGAACACGAGCTTAGAGGAGAGACTGGCAGACGAGCGACGACAGCAGTGACACCTTTAAAACACGTTCCAGAAGTACAAGGACTACAGAGAACCGCTAAGAATCATGGGACATGTAGGATTTTAATGGAAACTACTACGCTGCGGTGCGCCCAAGTATGTAAACTCAGCGGACAGTCCGCGCTGAGTCCGTTGTGCGCGGGGTCCGCCTGAGTATGTTTGAGCCTTAACCTTTAACCATAACCCTATATAACCCCACTAGATCCCTCCACCCAGAGCCGTATAGAGAGAGAGAGTAGCGACAGCCTCACAATAGTTCCGGAAGTGAGCAGTTCACTGTTGTAGCCCAATAGAGCTCGAGCGAAGTAGACAGTTTGTGATGCATTTTTGAACGGTAAGACATTTAAATCATATTGATTATTATTATTATTATTATTATTATTATTATTATTATTATTATTATTATTATTATTATTATTATTATTATTATTATTATTATCAACATATCTAAACCCATTAACGTGTGCATTATTAACTAATTATTAATTAATTAATAACACATTTGTAGCATATGATGGTGTACTGTATAAATATTGTAAATCAATGCAGTTATTGACGACAAATTACCGAAAATCCCAGTTATGTCATCCGGAATCAATGGATCAATGAGATGCCCGTCAATAATTTTCGAAACTATTTCAGTCTATTTCGAACTTCCGTTGTCGCAACTCTGCCTCCACCTAACCCAAAAAATGCCAACATAGCTCCAAAGTTGTCAGAATTTTGCAAAAAACACTTCTTCACTTATTCAGGCTAATGATTTAAAGTATATTAAATAGAGACTGTCTGAAGTTGCTTTATTTATCTCTTATATTGTCTTACCTGGCCTATTGCTCAGAAAGCTGGGGTAATATATGTAAAACATATATAGATCCATTAATCAAATTACAAAACAGAGCATTAGGAATAATACATAAATTAAATTCCGGGCACCTACTAACGAACCTAGAAATAAAAACAATGTACATTTAGAACAAATGTTTGAAAAAGATACATTTTTGTTTACGGTGTTAAAATTTGGAATTATCTTGAGGATCACTTTAAGTTAATGAGTTCACTATCTATGTTAAAAAATATATTAAAAAAAAAAACGTTTTGCACCTATTGAAACATAAGTTAATAAGATGATGAACGAGTTGAGCAGTTACTGCTTCAGCCCATTCCATTTTTGGTAGTTAAAATGAATGTTTATAATTTATATTTTATTGTTTTGTATATGTTTGAATGCAACCAATAACAAATAAATATCTATGTAGTTAAGGACAGATAATGACAGCGTTTTGCCTGCCTTACGTATAAAACTTCAAATAAGTGTGACCATATTTACTTTGCATTGAATTGTCAGCAGCATGGCTGCTATCATTCCCATACCAAACTGTAGCTAGACCCCAACATTATTGTACCAAAGGGAAACTTTTGTTATTATACCTGTCCAGGGTCAGGAAACGGGCAGGTAGCATCACTGCAGACCCCTCACACCCTGCACACAATCTGTTTAAACTCCTCCCCTCTGGCAGACGCTACAGATCACTGTACGCCAAAACAACCCGCCATAAAAACAGTTTCTTCCCCCAGGCTGTCACTCTGATCAACACTAAACAGTCAAAGAGTGTCAGTCCTGTTTCTGTGAAAAAACCCTGGAACCAAACATAACAACCTTGGATCAATCTGACACTGAGAATGTTCATGTACATACCTTTAATTTAAATGTTCTACTGCACTACTTATCAATGCTCTACTGCACTATTTTCCTTTTATTATTATTATATTTTATTATTATCTTTCTTTTCTATTATTTTCCTTCTTTTATCTTATTTTTAATTTTTATTTTGTATCTATTTAATTATTTTTTATACTATTACTATTATTATTATTATTATTATTATTATTATTATTATTATTATTATTATTATTATTATTATTATTATTATTATCATCTTGTTATTTGCACATTCTAGTCTAACTACTGTTTATATTTATACTTATGTTTATACTTATTATCATCTTTTCTAGCTGATTGTTTATTGTTGAAAAATTTTTGTTTTCACTATTGGAGAGAGCACAGTTGACCGACTCAAATTCCTCGTGTGTACAACATACACTTGGCGAATAAAGATGATTCTGATTCTGATTCTGATTCTGATTATCTACTTACCCTACTTTAGCTAACGTTAGCGAAATAGCTTTTGTTAGATTCTGGGCTTAATTAGACAGATGGTCAAGCTCTCCAGTTTGACCACTACATAATAAAACGAATGGCAGAGGGAGAGAGAGTGGCTAAAACATTTCAACTTACTGAAATATGTTAGCCACCTGTTCATTATGGTAACTCTCTAAACAAACAAAGCTGCTAGTCAGTTAACTCATTTTCCTGCCACTTGGCAGCTTTTAGTTCTGACTGAATCTGGATCACTTCTCTTGATATGGTTGGTGAAAGACAGAACTCATTCACTGTTGGTGACTGTTGCCATGTTTACTCCAGGTTTTTTGCTGCCAGAGTTTGAACAGACGTTGTTGTGAACACTGTGTTCAGTAGGTGTGCTAATCTGGAGCAGAGATTCCCCTGATCGCTGCCATGATCTGCGGGTGCACCATCTGGGATGCTCCGATGGCCTGCAGTTTGGCCACGAGGGCTGGAACTGTGTTGCTTTCTCTGTTTTTAGTATTCTCCTGTTAGCTTTACATTCATAAGCTGGTGATTTAATTGCCTGAATGCACTTGAAAGGATGCAGATAACGCTTAAGTGTCAGACAAACTACATGAATAAATTAGCAGGGTCCTGATAATAAACATAGCGTGTTTAGCTGCCCTTACGCTAAATAATGAAACAAGATAAATCCCACTGCTATTGTCTGATCTGTGTGTGCGTACCGAACAGAGGCAAATAAATCATCCAACAGTGTGGGTCTGGGAATAATTGAGGAGGTGGTTAAAATGTCACACATAATGGAGAATGCACATACATGTGGGTAATTTCATGGCTTAGATATTTGTCTGGCTTTCATTTGCAGTTGCAGCCAGTTACATTCAGATCCTGCCACATCTGTGCCCTGAAAGTGGCGGGTTCTCTCAGAGTTCAAGTACAACTACAGCCTGTTTGTGACAGTATTTTCCAAACTGGGAACTTACTGAAATAAACAATGAAACCGACCGAAACAAGCAGCTCCACAATGCTTTGACTAAGAGAAAACTTCCACGAAAGATCAATATAAAGATATGGCCATGTAACCATGACGACAAACAAGAAAAGCGTGAAGAAAAAATCATGTTTATCAACCGGTTCAGAGCAAAGAAAATACCACCCTCCATCCTTTATCAGCTGAAGGCAGATTGCCTCGTATCTATCTGTGAGTGCCAGGTTGAAGGTTTCTGACCGCTTCTTTTTAACAGACTGAGTAACAGACAACAATTTTGTTTATGGGCCGTGTGCCTAAAGTTCAATTAAAAGCCTTGCTCCGTGTGCACTGCAGGCACCCCATTTGCCAAATGGAGAGAAAAGGATAAATCATGCTTTCTCAGCAATTTGGCGGTACTTCAGGATTACTGATGACACAGACTTATTTTCAACTCTTTTTCGTGTGTGTGTGTGTGTGTGTGTGCAACTTTGGACTTTTTTACGACAGGCTGGAATCACCTAAATCCGTTTTACGGTTTTAGTGGGGCCATGAACTGCTGGTGGAAGTCCCTGTAAATATAATCTGGGGGGAAACTATTGATGTAGTTTCAAATGAACCTGACTTTTTCTTCTTTATTATTTTTTACACACTCATGTCTTGCCCAGTGTGATCAGCAGGTCAACAGAGCATTATTGTAAATCCATCCTATACAACATGCGCCCCCCCCAGAGGTATAAAAAGTACTGAAATATTCTAGTCAAGTAAAAGTACCACTACTTGATGAAAATCTACTTAAATACAAGCAAAAGTACTGGTCCAAAAATGTACCAAAGTAAAAAGTAGCTTGTTTAATTTACTCAACTTCATAATACCACTGGTAATAACACTTTGAGAGAATTTTAATGTTTACATAGTTGATCATTGAGACTTAATGTTAAGTTGTATTCCTATTTGCATTCAAACAGATGGTTACTTTAATAGGGAAAACATTTTTTTAGCCAATTATCATTTGTTTCTGATGACCACCCAACACCACGAGCAAAATTAATTAGTCACATGCTACTAGTGACCAGCAGGTTGCTAAAGCCAACCAACAAAAGCAATGTTAAGCATTGATGTGTTAATTCAATGCCAAATTTGAGGAAGGTTATTATAAGCTTAAAGCTGCAGTATGTAGAAATTATGAGACCTGTTTCGAACATGACCTACTTCCTGTTTCCCTGTTGTTTACCGGCATCCTCCTGAACGCACACGCCTTTTATTCCATTCGTTATCACTCTTCCTCTTTGACTCTTGCTTCCTGTTTTTGACTTGCTTTGCCGTGTAAGCCGTTGTGCCGAACGCCACAATATGCACTTTTCCTGCTGGAATGTCCACCATTGCACCTTCACTACCATTAGGAAGTGAACGCGCTTTGACTTTTGTTGAGCAGCAAATAGCAGCACCCAAAACACCTCATGCACTACTTGGTTTGTGAAAACATCTCTGATTGGCTGGAAACATCCTGCTCCTTGAGTTCTCAAGCTTGAAAAAGTGCTAAGAGAAGGTGCAGAGGTCCAGTGTCCACTTTTAACTCTCTGAATTACAATACACTGAAAAGTTATTATGGATTTTTGAACAAATGACTCCAAAATTAAACTTACATACTGCAGCTTTATATGTGGAAGCCAAATAGCAAATCAACGATGAGTCTTGTAAAATAGAGTTATTGTTATTTGAACCAATTTCTTCTGTATATGAATAAATGTTCAATACACTTCTGACACACAGTATTTATGGCAATATTAAACAAAATTAAAAACAATCAATACAAAAGGAATCCAAATTGTCATGTCAGGCTCTACGTAGTCTGCGCGTCTCACAGCGTTGCGCATCAGCATCAGAGAGGAACACTATTGCTGACACGTAAGATGACGTAAGACCCAAGCGTCCCAATTTAATGGGTTTCACTTTCAGCTGGGACTGCACCACTGGTGTCAGGCTGCCCAGTGTCTGGAAATATGGCGTGTGCAAATCTTTCTTTTTATTTATGCTAATATTTTTACTGGGTAAAAGATGCAAATTAAATTCTAGCGAAGTACAATACTTCCAAAAAAACATACTAATGTAAAATTACTGATTCAATTCCAGTAATGCCAGTAAATGTTATTTGTTACTCTCCACCTCTACATGCCCCATATGCTAATGATCACTTGATTTGATGATTATTTTAGAGATTGCTGTTGGAGAGAGATTACTGAAGGTGAAACTGTAATAACCTATTTTTAATAATAAAAAATAATAAATTAATAAATTAAAATAAAAAAGAAGATGCACATGAATTTCGAGCACTTTCCAAAGAGCATCTAATTTCTCCATGAAGTATGGTGGGATCTATTCAGGCATTCTGTCAGTGCTGTTCTTTAACTACTGTTAAGGGGTTTTATATTTGAGTTTGTTGAAAGACTGAATTAATGTTGCTTGTCATGTTTGATTTAGCTGAGTGAGTTAAAAGTGTGAATGAGTTGATGTGAGCACTAGAGGAAAGAGGAGGACGATGTTTATCCCCCGGAGGCAGAGACCAGTACAATGTCTGGTTTGTCTTAGTCCGATAACACTAAGCACTTCCTAACTGGCAGCTTGCCTTTCTACCTTCCCATCTTGCGCTGACTTCCAGAACTCTCCGGCACTGCAGCACTAAGCATTTGTACAAAGTTCATCAGGCTTCTTTCTGTTTGTGTGGATGTACAATGGCAGCTCCATCCTGTTGCTGCTCAAAGAGTGCTTGTGGGCTCCGAGGGTCTGGCGCTGCCTTTACAGAGGCGTGTGAGTGTTCTCAGTTACTGACTTTGGTTGACTGGACTCATTATGAAAAAGACCAGTGTCCTCCTTTCAACCCTGAACAACCCCACCCACCCACCCCTTACCCCCCAGACAGCTCTGACTCTCCGCCTCCAGTGTCTGGGGCTGTGCGAACACAAGTCTGATAGATTCATCAATTCTGTGAAATTGTGAAATGTAATGTGTAGTTTTTAAGACTAAATTGTGTTACATTACAAAAACAAACAAACTGTGGGGTGATTTTACGTACAGTTTGACATTAAAGCTGATATCCGGAGTGTCTAAGAAACATCTCGATGTCCCGCCCTAAAAAGCCTCACTTCCTCCCACTGCCTCTGCCATTCTACCAGAAGCCACGCCTCTACTTTTCTGCATCACGGAACATAACAAGGTCGCATTGCATCACATTGATATAGGTCTATGGGTCAGGTAAGAGCCAAAATCATATTTACCTGTTTGCTGTTGTGATGCGCGGCCTTGTTTCCGTGCACAGTTCCACATTCGCTTTGATTGATAGTCTCAAAAACAGGAAGTTGAAGCTTATTGGCTGGACGATGACGGCGCTCGTTTTCATTTGTATAGGGATCTATAGGTCCAAGGCGGGACTTATATACATTGACGTATAGGAATAACCACCAGTCATGTTGGACTTCATGAATTGAATATGAAGTTAGACGCATACATTTTCAGATGTTGATACCCTTAAATGGCAGTTGTTGCTGATTATTATCATCAATTCTACGTTGCCATAAAACAATACCTTGGTTAGAGTGACTTGGCAGCACCACACTTGGCATACAACACACAGGGTTGGGGTCAATTGCATACATGGTAATTAATTACAATTATGACATAATTATAATTGTAATTGTATTTGAAAAATACAATTGAGTTCAGAAAATTGACATGGTAAATGTAATTGGCATGAAAAAGTCATTTACAATTTAAATAAATGCAAAACTGGGAAACCATGTTACAGTTCTAAACATGTAACTATGTAGTTAACAATTATTAAAATGTGTTTCAGATCAAGTTTACTGGACACTTTTTACCATTTTACCATTAAAATAATTTCAGTGGAGGGGGGTACTGAACCAAAAAAGGCTCAGACACCCACAACAAAAATATTGATACCAATATTTTTATGGATGAGAAAGCCTAACGAGAGATGAAAAACAAATTAAATGACAAATAATATTTTTTGTGTATTTTACAGCTGATTTAAGAGACGCTAACAGAAAGCTAACACAAGAGGGTCTTTTATTAAAGGTAATTGTGATTAATTGTAATTGAACTTTAGTAAGTGAAAAGAGAATTGATGTTCAGGAGCAAAATTACAATTATAAATACAATTTAATTGTAATCATTATTGAGTTGTAATAGAAGATAGATAACTAAAGACGTAATTATAATTTTAAAATGTAATTGACCCCAACCCTGCTTAGTTTTGTGTAATATAGGTCTTATTTTGAAATGCATCCATCTGAAGTAGCTTGAGCTATTAAACATCAGGTGCTATAATGAAACAGGGCAATATATTCTGCTGAATAGAAATGGCAACTCTCAGCGTTTAGAAGTGACATCATTTATAAGACCAGGGCGATAACAATCGTGTCATTTGCAGTGGCGAGCTCCGTTGAAGCAGGTGTTTTTCCAATGTGGTTACTACCAACATCAGCATTATTCAGGCATGGCCCTCCTCCCCCTTTTCATTTTCTGCCTTTCTTCCCTGTTAAAACCCACAGTATTTGACTGAAGTATCCACACCATACATCATCCAGACTGGGGGGGTTGCTACCTCCCTTCCCCCTCCGTCTTGTGCTGTGGGAGAAAGAGAGGCGGCTTTATTTTAGTATTTGTTCGGCTGTTGGAAGGCTCTTATCGAAAGTCTCAGCACTCCTTCCACATGTCACCCAGCCTCCGCTCATGGCTGTCTGTGAGGCTAAAGAAATGTTGTTCCCGTCCACCGATGTGGAACAATCAAGTCCAGTCAGGCGCAGATTTCAACAAACGTACATCATTCACAATCAGGTTGTTTTCTGCTGATATCAGTCCATAATAAAATGTTAAATCAAAGATTTAACAATGGCCGACTAATACTTGGAGATAGGGCTGGGCGATTTTGCCTAAAAAAAAAACTCGGATTTTTTAAAGACAAATTTGATTTTCGATTTTTTTTTAATGTACTTAAAAATGACTGCAGACATCAGATATATTGTTAAAAGTGCAACTTTATTACTGTGATTGTCCTCAAGAGTTAGAATGCATAGAACAATCCCAAAATTAAAAAGTAAACAAGGCTCAACAATTTCAAGCTTTAACCCAGGTTTAAGCAAAAGTAACAGCACCTTCACAGTAGCTTCAATTTTCTGATTAGGGAATCAGATAACTACATATTCTATAACATATAACATTAGAATTAAAAAAAAATAATAAACTCTTCCCTTAGCATCTCAGCATAGTGCAAATAAAAAAATTGAAAATGCCTGTGGCACACATATAGCCTATACTCAAAGGGTAAACACATGTAAATAAAGAGGGGGCTGGCTCACATTGGAATGCGAAAAAGTCCGAAAAAACTGTGGTGGGAAAAAATAATAATTAAACTAGAATTTGCAAAATAAAAATTGTTTTTATCTACAAATTTGATTAATCAATTAAAGCGATTTTTTGCCCAGCCCTACTTGGAGACAATCTTCAGCCATATTAGAAGGTAGGGAGCTTATCACTTTGATTTCACCAGGTAATATAATAACTGCTTCATATCAGGATTTCCTTAGTGGATTATTTCAAATATTGAACCTTCATTCATCTTTTTAATGATGTTGGAGGGGTGGGGACAGAGGAGAGGTAAAACAGGCATTTCTTTCCTCTCTTTTTACAGACACATTGAAAAGGCTTCAGATTAGTCTTTAGGGGGATAATTGTCAGTGGCTTATTGAGCCTCTTTGCCCAGCTAGAGGCTTTTGGCAACATATGTGACGACAGTGCTTCTGTTCATCAGCCTGTATGACACATCACAATACGAGCTCCATGCACTGCTTGATACTTTTTAGGGTTTTTTTCAGAAAACTGTATTTTTGTGCCTCCTTTTTCATTGTTCTGCATTTGAATGTGGATGTTCTTAATGTTCTCCTATTAATGTGTCCAACTCAGTTGAGTAAAAAAAGTTGTTGTAAAACAAAAAAAGCTGTACGCAAACCATCAAATGAATACATTGATATGATCTAGGGTCTAAAGCCGAATGATAAAACTGTGTTGCTACTTTATGTGTCTGCATTGGTTGGATGAGATAAACATTAAAGCTGGGACAATATGATTTTCTCCCAATTTGATTTTAACCACGATACTTGGGTGCTTTACTTACTCTTGTGGGATGTTTGGTCTGAAGTTGCCGCCCGCTAATGTACCGGCCAGCGGCTCTGGACGTAAGGACGGTCTTCTTCTACTTTTTATTGTAAAGCGGGACTATGCCGTTCTCATTCATTTTTTAAGTTTTCCGGTTCACATGAGATTTTCCAAAAGCGGAAATACCGTCACTATTATCGATTCTAAAGAGAAAAATCATTTTTGGTATCATCACCCAAAGAAAGTCGCGATATATCGTTAATCGATTTTTTTCCCCCACCACTCTTCAAGCTCAGCCAACTGATTCAGACATGATACACAAAGAGAGGGAAAAACACATATTCAGTGTTTTCAACAAGCAATAAAAATGTCTTAAAAAAGTGAAGAGAAAGAGTAAAATTGGGTTTGATGCATGCTTCTTGCACATTTTTCCTAGCATAGCATTGTTCATTTAGCCTAAGTGGTGTTTTTTTTTTTTTTTGGGGGTCAATTCCACATATGTATTTGTGTTTACTGTTGGTGCTTTGGTTATTAGTTATTAGATTTGGTTTTCTGCTTCTCCTTTTTTTTCATTTGAGGCTACAAACGAGGAGTGTCCCGACCCGATACCGATATTGAATATCGGTCCAATATTAGCCTAAAAAAGAATATCAGATTCAAATTTCTGGATTTTCCGATTAATTTATTTTTTCCCCCCAAATTTAGTTCTTATTTATTTTATTCAATTGTGGAATGCTGTAGATATTATGTTGAAGGTTAAAATATAATTGGTTAATAATAACTGGGTCAGTTTTTCTGATACCTACTGATGCTGACTATTGTTCTCTGTTTGAGTAACATCACTTGATCAAGCCTTTTCTAACATTCCACACTACAAAATAAGTAATTAATATTTTATTAAAAAGAAAAGAAAAAAAAGTATGCATGATTCATGCTGATATCGGATCAATATCGGTATCGGCCGATACGCAAGGCTGCAATTAGGGGTGTCCCGATCCGATATTCATATTGGATATTGGGCCGAACGTTCTTTTCTAACGTGGAATGTTAGAAAAGGTTTGATCAAGTGATGTTACTCAAACAGAGAACAATAGTCAGCAACAGTAGTTACTTTGTTGGAGTGTGAACCACAGTCACCTATGGATGGAAGTGCTGGAGCGGAAAATTTTATCGGAAAGCTTTTATCGGTGATTTTAGATGCAGGCCGATAAAATCCAATATTCGTTTTCTGGCTGATATCGGACCGATATCCGATATCAATATCGGATCGGGACACCTCTATATGTAACCAATTGGTTAATAATAAATGGGTCAGTTTTTCTCATGCATACTGTTACTGACTATTGTTCTCTGTTTGAGTAACATCACTTCATTATTATTGTTTTATTAAAAAAAAAAAAAAAAAAAATGTTTGATTCATGCTGATATCAGATTAATATTGGTATCGGCCGATACGCAAGGCCTAAATATCGGTATCATATCGGGAATGAAAAAGTTGTATCGGGACATCTCTTCTACAAACTGGTCATTTGTTCTTAAAATGATCACTTTTCTATTAACCACACATTTTAAACACATTTGTGTTGCCAGTTTGTTTTAAACATAATATCATAATACTGAGACAGAAATTTAACTTCACACTGAAATGAAGGTTTAATTGACGGCTGTGGCTCAGGTGGTAGTTTGTACCCGTCATTTTTAGCCGTGACGGATTTTGACAGAATTTGTCCAATTTTACTTAACTTAGAAACATTTAGACAGCAAATGATTAGCATTGTTGAACATCTATAGACATATATACATATGTTGGCAGTTCAGAGTGACAGTGAAGCCCATCTGTGTCAGAGAGAGGAGAGCGATATAGCAGCGTAACACTTGCCTCATTATGACACGCATTGTGTAATGGTGAGCGCCTTTAGTGGTGTTTGAATTCAACTGATTAATTACATAATTTCATCCAAAAGTGGAAGCCCTATAGACCCTTGTTGAATTATGAAAGAAACTAAATGGTTGGGAACAAAAACCTAACAAAAGCAAAAATCTGGAATGTCTTCCTCTGAGGTGTCAGCAGGAATCACGTAGCAGAATAATAACACAACTGTGGATGTCTTACTATCGTAGGCCTGTCATATAAATCCATTCATCAATCTTCTTTATCCACTGGAGCCTATCCACTCTCGTATCATATCAGGTGCAACTTTGAGAACACCACGCATCGGATGTCTGCCTGTCGCTGCAAAACATACTGTATATAGACAGAAAACCTTTCACACACTCAAACACTGCTGGGGGCTAATTGGACACACCTAATAAACCTAACATGTGATTGGACTCAGTGTGGGAGGCAGCTGGAGCATGAGTACCTGCAGAAAACTCACCAGATCAAAACAAGATTATATAAACTCTACAATAAAATGATCCATAGGATTTAACATTGAGCTTTTTTTTCAAGTTGCACAGAAATATGAAGAAATTGTGCTTAAGCAGGGACAAAAGACTCTTTGATTGTTTGTAAACATTGTGACCTGTTTTGTAGGGCGGGGCTTAGCCTGCAGGCAAGGCCACAATTGTCTTCGTTTTTCCTGAAGACGAGTGTCCGCTGGAATCCTGTAAAACATGAATTTACATCAACTAGGGCCGGGACTACGCGACGATGTCATCGATTGACTGAGAATAACTAACGCGAGTGGCTCCTCCCAGTTTCAAAAGTGCAAGGCAGTGAAGACACACACACACACGCACACACACACACACACACACACACACACAATTCTTAAGGTAAAAGGAAAGTTAATTTTTTGTTGGAAAAGCTTCTCTGTATTAGCATTTGGAATTTTGAGTGTAAGAAAAATGTGAGTGGCAGAGTGTATCACTTTAAGTTGTTATTTTCATGTGAATGAAGAATTAAAAATGCACTTTTTTTCACTAAGCTAGGCCTATGGGTGTTTTCAACATAAATGGTAAATTCTGTTGATTTAGGAAGGACACCATGACAGGCTGCCGGCTCCCACCGCCTTTTTATTTTATTTTATTTATTATTTATTGAATGTTACCTCTGACTCTGAATGCATTATTTTGTACTTTTATATTCTTAGTTGAACTTTATTTTGGAATTTTGAGTTGAATAGCAATAAAAATATATCGCAATGTTAAGGAATTCATGGTTTTAGAAATGTAAATCAATATATATAAATTACTTTTAGTCAATTAATGAGGAGATGATCGAATCAAGTTGAATCAAACTGGAAAAGGAATCGTTAGATTAATCGATGCATCAAAAAATAATCACTAGATTAATTGTTTAAAAAATAATCGTTTATCTCAGCCCTAACGTCAACTAACATTATTCTGGCACCCAAACACACAACAAGACGACATTCTGAAGCTGTAACATTATTAGCCTCCATAGTCTTTAGCCAGCGGCGTTTCCTCCTGCTACAGTTGACGTGGGCCATTAAGGGGTCTGTACTCAAACTTTAAACTCTTGTGTTATCACTTCAATTGTTAACTACCTGCCTTACCATTAAAAATACTTCCGTATTTAGTTAATTGTTTTTTGGAGGGTTTTCATCACAATATCTGGAGCTTTTCAAATAACAGTGAAATGCTTTACGCCAGTAGTTCTTAACCTTTTTAGCCCATGACTCCCCGAAATAAAGGTGACACCGGGGACCCCCACTGTACCTGAAGGTGGTTGAACACAGACATGAACATTGAAGAACAGTCAGGTGGAGACAGGGTCATGTATAAAGTCTGGAAAAGGATGGTCCATTGTTCTATGAATCTGTGATAAACACATTTATTTATTAATCTGAATAATATCCAGTTATCCAGGAACTCTATTATTATTATGGCCATAATATATAGTCATCTTAAAGATGTAAATGTTTGTTTTAATCAGAAATAAAATGGGTCAACAGTGACCAAAAATGGTGGAAAGGTGGTGAAATGGGATTTTTTAAAAACCACAGAAATTGGTTAAATGTTGCAAATTGGAGTGGCAAAAAACAGGGAAAAAAAGTGATAAAGAGGGTTCAAAGTGTCAATATTGTCTTAAAAGTGGCAGAAATGGGGGAGGGAGAGTTGGGGGTATTGCAATTTAAAAAGTAGGAACAATTAATTTTAACCGGAAAATAATGGGCATGAGAAATCGTGAATGTTGTTAAATTGGCTAAAATAAGCATTAAATATTGTAAAAAGAGAAAAATGGGTCAACATATGTGACATTAGATAGAAAAGTGGTGGAGAAGGTTTACAAGTGCTGAATATGTCTTAAAAAGTGGAAAAAGTGTGCAGAAAAGGCGTTACAATTTGATGGAGAAGTGGCAAAAATGAAACTAATGCAGCAAAAATGCATTAATATGGCAAGAAAAAGTGATGTAAAAAGGTTAAAATATGGCAAGTTTAGTTTAGTTGCAGAAAAAAGGGTAAAAATGAGCAAAAATGGGCTCAAATTGTTAAAAAAGATATTCTTATTTTCATGAAGGCATCTGGCGACCCCCTCCCAGTGTCTTGTGACCCTAAATGGGGTTCTGAACCCAAGGTTGAGAATCCCTGCTTTAGACAGCTGTTTGCCAGACAGCTCCCGCTCTCCAAAACTAAAGGGTTGAATATGTTCTCATATCACAGACAGAACTTATCACTTTGAACTTATGTATAAGTGGAACCTGACGGCATAGAAATGTGAATGTAGCAACACATTTAGGTCTGTAGTACAACGCTGGGTATTCCTTGACATTGTAGAGACATGAGAGATTCTCTATAAAATAAATCACGTCAGGGGAAAGACAGAGGGAAGGATTCAGAATAGAAGAGCCATCGATCATGTCTTGCCGTGGCACAGTTTTCGTCTGGGGAAATTGCCAGCATCAGTCAGACTGAGTGGATGAATGTGGAGCGGCACACGCTGTTAGCTCACACTAAATAATATTCCAGTCCCTGCAGTCCAACTCGCGAATTTCTCCTTCTAGTGGCTACTGAGCGAGGATCACACAGTGATGTGATTACTGTCCTGGGCATGGCGGCACTCCTGCTGAACTTCAAAGTGAGCAGATCAGAGAGAAAATGAATAAAGAAGCTGTGCTCTGTGATCTGGACTGTTGCAGAACACTTTTACAAAGCTTTTTTTTTTTTTTTTTTTGCCTCTAGTTTGAACAAGTTGCAAGTGAGGATTTTGGCAGCATCTCCTCTGCATACAATTCAATTAAGTGCAACTTTATTTACATAGCACAAAATACAACAAGTCATCATATCACAAAATATAAAGTTATGTTTTAATGAAAAAGCGATGATGGGAGAGGAAAAAACTCCCTTTGAAGATAAAGAAACAGTTGCACATACTTCCTGCATGATTTATTACCTCATCAGAAGATACGATCAGGTAATCAGGTGAAGTGTTTTCATTCAAAATTATGAATTATGCATCAGGCTTTAATTAAAACTCATATTCCAAACAGGTTTAGCCTGGATAAGATTGACTGAAGTTTTATTTTGAAAGGACTATTCCATTGTAACAAAAGCATCCCCATGACCCTAAAATAGGAGCAAGCGGGTCAGAAAATCAGAATTTATTGTCATTATACAATTGTACAACAATATTTATTTGGCTTCACCTTAAAGTGCACACAGCTAAAAAGAAAAACCACAGAAGAAGAATATAAATAGTAACTCTAATTAAGTTATGATGGGCTAAGTACGGTAGAAGTTATTTATAGGTAGCGGCGTAGTAAATTATGAATAGGTATTGCAGAAAATAAAAATAAATATTTGCACAGTATGGAATGTGAAGTGTTGAAAAGATTAAATATAAATATTGCGCAGTATGAAATGTAAAACTATTGCAGGAATATGAAATATAGTTATTGCGCAATATGAAGTAAAACTATAGCAGAATTATAAATATTGCTCAGTACGAAATGTAAACTATTGAAGAAATGAAAATATAAACAATATAAATATTGCACAGTATAAAATGTAAAAACTATTGCAAGAATATAAAATACAATTATTGCACAGTATGAAGTAAAACTATAGCAGAATTATAAATATTGCACAGTATGAAGTAAAACTATAGCAGAATTATAAATATTGCACAGTATGAAGTAAACTACAGCAGAAATAACAAATGGATGGATGGATATAAAACTCATTAAACGTTCTATTTTGACAAACCAACAGCTTTTATTTTTTTTCAGCTCATTCGATCCTTCCAAGTGACCTTTAAAAAAACAAAAAACAAAAATAACCCAACTTCAGGACTTGTGTGAACAGATTCTTCCTGCTCCAATACAAGTAATGCAGCTTATCAAAATATTACTTAAGAATCGTAAGTGCATTCATGATAAACTCTCACATTTATAGTAGTGCAACTGAAATGCTGTTTTTATGATATAAATCACTTTTTGCTTAAAAAAAACAGGTAAATATACAATATTCGTCTTTAAAATGTGTTAGAGTGAAAATAATAATTATCCCCACCAAAAAAATACTCAAGTAAAGTACATATAATGTGTTAAGGTTTAATTATTTCAGACAACTGTTCCTCAGGAAATTGATTTTGATCTCCTGACATGTTTCGACTGACAACTGCCAGTCTTTGTCAGAGGCGTCTGTTGATCGAGGATCAGTTTGCTGAATGAATGAAACCGTGACATTTTATTCAAAAAGAAGACAAAAAGAATCTGGCTGGAATTAGTACACAGAAATCAAGGAAACTTTCAAGGAGACATCAAAGCAATCAGCAGACTCCTCTGATGAAGAACTGGCAGTTGTCAGTCGAAACATGTAAGGAGATCAAAGTGGATTTCCTGATGAACAGTTGTCTGAATGAATGAAACCTTTACATATTATTCAAAAAGAAGACAAAAATAGTACTTAACTCATTTCAGCAATTGACTGATTTTTAATGATTTTTAAAGACCCACAGAATATTTTGTACTATGACATTATTAAATATTAGAGTCTCTACTTTTATCAGACATGTTTTTTTGTTTTTAACTTGTTTTGTTTTTCCGTAATCAGCAGTTGAATAGAGACAAGTTTCACACAAATTGCCAGTTTCTGACAAAAAGCTGAGAAAACAGGCTTTTTATTAAAAAAAAACTCAGTTACTTTGAAACTAATTTTTTTTTTCTTTAGTGACACCTCAACATTGGTTTCCTTCTATAAAACAACAAAAACAACACTGAGACTGGGCTTTTGATGGCAAAGATATTATTATTTTGTTATCTGGGTCAGAATGAAATTGATTTCTTACTGTTTTTGGCCTTGCTCCAAGTCTCTCCCCCCACCGTTCCCACACACACCATTTCCTCCCCCCACCGGACATGCGGAGTTGACCCGCTTGCCTCGGTTCGGTGATCGTTTTGTCTCATCATTGCAACACTCTCAATAGTCCAGTTAGTTTCACGCATGCTCTGGTCGAGTGTGAGCTGCTCCCTATTGGTGATGTTAATCATGGCTAATCTCTCATCCAAAGGTGCGCTGCTACCCCCTACATGCCTTTAGTTGGTCACTACACCATAGTACAAGCCTGATATTCACAGGAGAACTCCGTCACACTGTCTCCTAGCAACCCCAGCCGAAAAACACAATTGACGCATATATGCGTCAGTGGCAGTGAGTGAGTTAAGCATAGTACATTGGTACATTTACTTTGTTTTTGTTCTCCACTGCATACCAGTTACAATCTGAATAGTATTTTAGTTATATATGCTTGTTATTATCACACATATGAGATTGTGCATGCATTAGTGCTGCCAGCTGGTGTAACTGGTGGCCCAAGCACTGCATAAAACCCTACAGGGTCACCTGAGGTTACGTTGCTGTGCGTCTCCCTCTCCCTTCAGCCTGTGATGGGGGTTCATGTTGGGTCATAGAGGTCAGTCGTCCATAGTAATACAGAACGGGGTCACAACCCAGAGTAGATCATTAGTGCAGATTCATTCTCTCTCTTTCTGCAGCTCATTCTCATTCCTTACAACTTTTATTTTCACCAAAATGAAAGTAAACAATGCTGCCTCTGTTGCAGGACTGCAGCTCCAGTTCATATCCACTCTTTATCTGCCCTTTTTTATGCAATGGTTAATGTTGGGAATAACTCAACCCTACTTTGCAGTGATGTAATCTTTGATGTATATCCACATCTGTTGCATCTTGACCTGTTAATGGAGAAGAGGGGGTGAGCGGAGCCACTCAACGTGCCACTAATCAATGCTGCTTTTTCTGTCTGGGTTAAAGCTGCGCTAACTGTATCACCACTGCTGCGTTTTGACCTGCTTTTTATCTGCTTGTTTGATTTTTTTCAGTGTTGCAGACGGCTGTCGACGGCTGAGCTCTGATAGCACACTACATCAGACATTTATAATTAGGCCCGATACGACACGATACAACTTTTTCACTTCTGTTACAATACCTATATTGCAGCCTTAATATTGATTGATACCAATATCAAACCGATACGATATCAACACAAATAATACATATTTTTTTTACTTATTTTGTAGTGTGGAATGTTAGAAAAGGTTTGATAACTGATGTTACTTAAACAGAACAATAGTCAGCAATAGTAGGTATGAGAAAAACTGACCCATTTATTATTAACCAATTGGTTACATACATTATTTACAGTATTCGACAATTGAATAAATATAATATTTTATATATGGGAGATTTTTATATGCAGTGTGACAAAATTCGATATTCGTTTTCTGGCTGATATCAGACCGGGACACCCCTATTTATAATATATCACAGTTGTTTTTATCTGGTCACTCTTGCTACCCTCAGTTTTTAACGTTCTAACTCAGTGGTTCTCAAACTTTTTTGGCTCAAGTACCCCCCGTTCTCTTATTACCCCCTTTGTTGAGCTACAACACTGTTGCTCAGAATACTATAAAGCAGTGATTCTCAACTGGTGCGTCGGGACCCAAAAGTGGGTCGCGGACCTGTACTGGGTGGGTTGAGAGGAGCTGGCCAAAAATAAATTAAAAAATACATACTCTCTCATGTTGGACTTGTCTTTTATTTTGAAAGAAACTTTTCTTTGACATGTATGCTGTGAAATGCATGTTGTACAGGAAAATATATAGATTTATGTTTCAAAAAGATTATATATGTGTATTTTCAGCAGCTATTTTTGAAAAACTAAATTTAGTTTTAGTTGTTTGAACTCTAAAAAAAAAAAAGACAAAAAAAAAAGTGGGTCGCAATTTAATTATCATGGCAAAATGTGGGTCCCAGGGTGAGACCAGTTGAGAACCCCTGCTATAGAGTGTAATGATGGAATGAATGAGGGTTAACATATATTTTAAATAATCTAACTTTGTAAATTAGTGGAAAGAAACAGTATTTTTATCATTTACTGATGTTGGAGCAAGACTGACCTTTGTATTTTCACTTCATGTTCTAATCAAGATAATTTTCATCACCATTATTATAATTATCATAAAACCCCATATTTTTATGCTTTTATTTGTTCATTTTACACTCTCTCAAGTGAGAGTGTTTGAGAAACACTGTTCTAACTAACTGAAGACATGCTTTATTCATAGGTACACTGTGAGATTTTCTGCCATGCCATAAGCATCCCTTCATTTTTGTTGTGTTTGTAGCAGTAGCGGTGCCAGGATTTAGATTTTGGGTGGGCCCCCAGAAATCTGAATGGGCCCGTTAAAATAAAATATCGTGTTTCCCTTCATCTCAACACTGACGCTGCGTTCAAGGTAACTCTGAACTCTGCCTTTCTCATTTGAACATTTTTAGAAATTACAATAAAGGCACAAAATGTTTGTGTGATTAAAGTTCTGATAATTCTGAATAACATTTTTATGTTGGCCCAACAAAGCAACGCAACATTATGTGGCACATTTCATTTCAGCAACAATGCATTCAAAGTGATTCATGTAAGGCTTTAAAAACATGACAGTGCTCAAGGTGAAACAAAATGAATGCATTTTAAGATCATATAAATAGCAACATAAAGAAAGCCTGCAGTTCTGTGTTCCACTACAGCAGTATGGAATTTGTGAATATTGTATATTATTTCCTAAAGTTTTTGGCATTAAAATGATTTAAATCACTGTTTTACTACCAACATGTGTCTCTGCACGGTGCCATTGTTGTTATGAGACGTCAGACAAATGATTTTTTGAGGAAGAGTGTCGGAGCTCCGCCTCCTAATGGGACGCCAGGTAGATAAACCCAGGATTCTGAGTTGTATTGCACACAGCATGTGTACAGTGACTTCCTGGTGGCGATGCAGCATGTGGGCGGGCTTAAGAGTCTACATGTGGGGTGCAAGCCGCTGATTGGCTGAAAATCTTTCACTCAATTCTTTCCTTGGACTTTTTATTTGATGAACAGCACCTGGGTGGGCCTTGGTTTGTGGTGCCACGGGTGGTTTGAAGCCACCTTTATCTAATTCGCCATTTCAATGTTAAATGGGGCACCTTTTATAAATACCTGTTTTCTGAAAAAATAAAATACACATTTCTATAATAATTGTCATTCAATCACATTTTAGGATCCCTACCATTAGGGGTGTGTATTGCCTTGCATCTGACGATTCATATCCTGATAGGTGACTGTACGATACGATGCAATATATCCCGATATTAAAGTATAAGGCGATTATTGCGATTTTTTTTTATATATATGACTTAAGAAACAACTAATCTGTAAATTTGTACACTTTCATGAGAGCATTATGTGTGAAATATATTTTATTGGCATATTTTACACTTAAAAGCACAGAACCTGGGGTGACAGAGCTTTCTCTGTAGCTGCCCCCACCCTATGGAATTCCCTACTGCAACTGCACCGACCTCCCATCCTTCAAATCATTTCTCAAAACTTGTTCAAAAAATGTTTCATTCAGCTTTTAATGTTTAAACCACCCACCCACTCACTCACTTCTTTTCTCTGTCATATTTTCTTGTTGTTTTCATGCTGTAAAGTGTCTTTGAGTGTCTTGAAAAGCGCTTTAAATAAAATGTATTATTATTATTATTATTATTATTGTAAAACATTGACTTTCCCGTTGCCTGTGCCAACAACTTAAAATAAAAAAAATAACATACAATCTGCCTGTGGCTTTTAAACCAACTTTGACTTTAGTGTAACATGACTTTAGTGCAACTTAACTGAGGTATATGCCTAGAACAACAAATAAATGCAGAAAGTTAGTACTTTCTTTTCAGATTTTATTGAAAAAAACACAAGCTGGTCAACATGCCCAGGTTTCAGTGCACTTCTGTGCAGTTACAATGTCTCCTGCATTGGAAAAGACTTTCCTAGTTAAATACAGGTTAAAAAAAAAAAAAAAATACATATATATATATATATATTTATATATATATTGATATATATAAATAATAAAAAATCGATATGGATGCATTTAGAATCGATCCGAGAATCCTGTGATGTAATATCGCGATATATTGCCGAATCAATTTTTTTCAACACCTTTACCTACCATAAAAAATGTGTTGCTTGTTTAAAGTGTTTTCTTGAGCCAGTTAAACCGAGGCATATTTGCATTAGCAGGCTGGTATCACCTCTCTACCTCAGTTTGAGCCAAGAAAAACCCTGTAGCCAGTCCAACAATAGAAGTACATGCAGGGCATGGTGGAGAAAAAGGCTTTTTTTTCTCAATAAACTACGAGCAATTCCAAGAAGAGAAGAACTTTGTTGTTTCTTTTGGAAAATGTGTTCCTACTCTACTAGAGAAGATACAATTTTCTGAAATATTAATCGTCTGATAATGAACTGTCATGCTTTGCGGTAAATGCGATAAATTGGAGCCTAAATCGTATTTAGGCAAGCATAATTTATTACCGTATATTACTCCCACTTCCTAATCTCTTTTTTTGTACTGCTACTAAAATGTTAATAATTCATTAAGTGTATTAGGGTTTCTGTTGGAATGGTGTTATTGTTTTTCTAGAGGTTACAGTGCAATCATCCCATTAAATAACATGTTTTTTCCCGAGAGCGGAAATTTAGTGTTGACCAGAGTTTAAATATTCATGATAAGTACAAGAGTTCTTGGAAGTATGTGATTAGCAAGCCTAATGAGCAATTGATAGAAAAAAAAGAAGGAGAAACCTGTGAAGTCATTACACATTAAAAGCACGCGAGTCAATTGCAGCTTAGAGTTAATTAGCTTGGCCGTTGTTTTAATTGTTCTTGAGTGATCAAAAGGGAATGAGTGTGGTAAGCAGAGCGGCTGTCTTCATGTCGCTGGGCTTTAGCGCACACACTATTTTAATCCGTTCTGACAAGACGAGGATCTACTTAATCCTATTACAGGCTTGCACATTAAACTACAGTAGACCCTCACTCGTGTGCTTGTTGTTTTTTATGTGTGAAAAAGGAGCAGTACAACAGGAAAGTGCAGTAAACTTTGAATGGATGTTTAGACCCCGCCCGGTTTCTAAAACAACACATTTACAACTGCAAAAAATGCTCAAGGAAACACCTCGAAAAACCCTCACACAGAGCAGCGCGTGACCCTTTTTTCATTACACGTTGTGTTTGTGTGGGAGTCTAGGTGTAAAACAGCACCAGATGGCTGGAGTGTGTGAGCCAACCAGAGCCAGTTTGCCAGTTTCTCTCTGTGGAGATTTGCCAGAAGTCAGAAAGCGACACAGTGTGACAGTCGCCAATGTGAAAATTACAAGGCTTCCTCTAAGGAAATACACACAATCTTGAATCCATTTATTGGCAAACAACAGTTTCCTACCAGGAGGATACCCTCTAACCCCAATGTTTAAATCTAATCCTAATCTCCGTAATCCTGCCTAAATATGCATGTATTTAGCACCACGTCTGTTCGACGAGCTTTAATCCACCAAAATCTAACCTCCTGTTGTAATAAAAGGACTAAAGTCAGTGAATTCAGGTTTTCAACCGAAATTGAAACAAGTTGGAGTTTTGTGAAAGGAAAAATTGATTTGTTCACATGAATAATATACATTATGATGGATTATTGTGTTCAGATTAGAACTACAGTAACCCACAAGGTACAGCAGTTCAAATCCCACTCAATCTAATTTACCATCTTTTCAACATACCCCGAGTTTGCGGTGCGAGGGGGGATGGGTGTTTGCCCCCCTCCCTAGTGGTCAAAAGTTTTCATTACAGTTTTCCCAAATTCATTCAAAAAAAATAAAATTATTAATATAATGTACATAATATACAAATATTTGAAGTGCCATAAAACAATATGTATTACTATTAGTTTCATGTCACAGATATTAGTTCTACCTCAAGTGTATAGTATTAGTGTAAAGTAAGTTTACGTGAAATGGCCCCAGGCTGTGTTTGAATAGTCCCTCCTATCTCCTTTCCTATTCTTTTTCCATAACCCCATGGATGATGTCACGGGGTTAAGGAAAGGTGTTAGGAGACGAGTTAGGAAAAAGTGATCACGTTTGTTTTGACGATCAGACGCACTTCCACTAGGCGAGGTAATAATCCTATGGTCACACCTCCTTCCGAGGGTTAAAAAACAGTGGATAGGAAAGGAGATAGGAGGGATAATTCGGACGCAGCTCTAGTCTTTTGAGACTTTAGGTTGGTTTTCTTCTGTTGCGCAATTCCTCTCCACAATGTAAATGGGGAAGCGACACTGCGCCCAGCAGTTCATGTATGGTACTGCAGCAAAAATGAAGCAGAAAGCGGCCCCCAACCTGATTTTATCATGAATTTACATTAAACGACTCGTCGACGCACAATTTTGTCATTAATAATTTTTGCGTTATCGTATATGTTGCACACATTGTGGTTGGCGTGAATCTCAAGATTGTCTTTATATTTAATTCCATTTTTTCTTTTGCCCCCCCCAGCAAAAATTTCAAATTTCGCCTGTAATTTTAGATCAGTTTTGGCTATAGATAATCTGGCTGCGTTGGCTTTAACTGTCCCCTCCCCCACTGTGACTTCCTCTCTGTGTCCGTCCCCTCTGAGCTATGGTGAAGTAACCGCGGTTGGATTTCATGCCTTGCCGACCTCCTCACAGTGTATAGATTTTAACCTCCTGCCAGTTTCATCAATCTCCAACTGGGCTGATTGTTCCTGTCGGGATGGGGGATTAAGAAAAGCCTGGGGTCTGTAAATCACACCTGCTAAAGGAGGCGAAGAGGGCCCCTTCTCTCCTGTGGGTCTTATAGGTTTAGTCAGCAGCTCATACTGAGAGGTCAATGTAGATATCATTACAAGGCCCTGAATTGGCCTCTCTTCTGCAAAATGGGCATGTAGCTCTTTAAAAATGTTTATTGAAAAGGGAACAAATGAAATTAAAAGGCAAATAATCTGACAAAGTTTCTATAGTGGATTGTGTAAGAAGAATTGGAATTACTCTGCAATTTGTTCAAACCTGAGATAAGTCAGAGAGACAGAGACATCGGAATTTTTTTTCAGCCAATCATTTGTTAAAAGACATTATATCAAACAGGAAAGTAAGTCCACAGAAATAACAATTCATTATGGAAAATATAATGGTCTTTACTGACTAGTTAAAAATGTGGGGCGTGTTTTGTCAGGCCGGGTCAGGTCGTCTTGTTATTTTTGGCCCAAATAAAGCTCTACTGTGTGCATCCTTTACTTTGTAACTCATAATCACCATTCAATATAAACAGTGTGCTTCCTAATCTCAGAATTAATGATTTGGGGGGCGTTTCCATAACAGTCCCAATATTACTGCGGGTCTCACCTAATACATAATTGAAATTTAAAAAGCGTATTTTGGAATCAGTCTTTTGAATACTACAATATACAGTGTCTGTGACTATTTATTAGTGGAGGACCTACAGTATACCAAGCATGAATAACTCTCTACCTACATTCATCATGACCCTTTACCAATTCAACAAATAACTTTTGGCTTTAAAGTAAGGCAGTAACAAAGATAAATAAATAAATTTAAAAAAATCTTCACAAAATTTGGCCATCAGAGGGTTATACATTTTGCTGGACTGGCCTACAATACCTCACAATCCCACTATGCTGTGAGAAATTCCCAGTGAGAACCCTAAATTCTATATTTTAATGTATGTGATTTGGTCATTTGATGTGCACCTGTGTGTTTATTATTTGCTGTTATGTAAATAACTATCAGATTGCAAGTTTTTTTTTTTTTTAAATAAGAATTACTGTGTGCTTTTCTAAATCTTTTTTTTGTCTGTCAGCTAGATTTGTTTATCAAAGATAGTGTTTTGATGGCGTAGCGTTGACTTCAGATATGGACAGCACAGTAAAGTAGGGAAACTGAACAGAGAGGCGGACTGATAAAAACATGAATTATGTTCAAACTAAATGTAGATTACACTAAAATGTAGCCGTTAGCTTGATTGCATTATTATTGCATTATTTTTTTTTTGCATCATCCACCAACACAAATTACTTGTATTGTGAAAACTCTACTTGGTTATATAATTTTTTCAAACCACTTGAATAACTATGCTTTTTAGAAATGACTCTTAGCTGGGAACATCACATGATTATGAAAAAAATATATATTAAACTTAACAATATAGATTGTCTGCGATGGACTGGCGCCCTGTGCAGGGTGTACCTCCGACTAACGTCCAATGAGAATCCAGAAAATGGATAGAATAGAGATTGTAAGTCTATTTATTCAAATTGTTCATGTGTGTCAACAGAAGTTATGTCATCCTTTAATTTGGACACAGACTAAGATAAAGAAATTGAAAATTCCTCTGTGGGATAGGAACCACATCCATCTTAATTTTAACTGTAAGCCAATCTTACAACACAGCATCAGCCAATTAATGCAAAAGCCCTTATATGTTGAAATGTGTCTGTGTTTTGAAACGTGAATCAATCAGTCTGGGAAATAATAAACCCCTGAAACGCCCTCAGGCATTTCACCAAATCACTGATAACGTTGATGTGCGCTAGAGATAAAGTCAATAGGTGTAAATTGTAATCGAGTGGAGAAAATGAATATAAATCATAGACATGTGACCCCGCTGTTAGGCTGCGGTTGGGTCAAAGGTTAAGGATGGGTTTTGAAAGGTCAGTATTAAGCCTCAGTTAGAAAGAGCAGAGTTCACACTCATCTGTAAACAGGCTCACACTAAATGAATAAAATCGACCTTTTTTGTTTTGTGGTCAATTTTTCAATTACATTCCTTGAACAGCAGTTTGACCCTCCTGTTACTTATTGAATGTGATCATTTCGACCGTGGGTCGTCTTCTGATCGAGAGGTTGGGGGTTCGATCCCAGTACCTGACTATGTGTTGAAGTGTCCTTGGGCAAGACACTGAACCCTAAGTTGCTCCCAGCAGTCCTGTCCCACTGGTGTGTGAATGTGAGAGTGATTGGGTGAATGAGCTGATATGTAAAGCGCTTTGAGACTGCTTCAGTGTGGTGATAAAGCGCTATATAAAATCAAGTCCATTTACCATTTACCATTTCAGCAAGGGAATGTGCACAAGATATATTGTAATCATACCTGATGTTAGACAAACATTATATAGAGTTGCATTCAGTTTGTTTGGCTAGTCACATGTTGGATTAAGGTAAAAAAAAAAAAAAAAAAAAAAAAAAAAAGATATCATATGTTCAACATCTAATCACAAATTGGCCAGTGTGTAATGTACTTTGTGTTGTGAGTCATGTGATCCACTAATGGTAAGAATGAAACCATACAAATAAACAACTGTACTGTTTTCCAGATTCTAAATTACTACTTTTTTGTTTAAAATTAGGTGAGTGACTTATTTGGAATGTCATATTGATGCATTTGTCAGCAGCATCTTGCAAGAAAAAAATTTGCATAGTGGCTTCTCACTTAACACTTATTGTAGGTGTGTGTTGTGAATCGGTTAAATCATGTTTAAATAACAACGTCCCATGATATGATACATTTTAGGCTTTGGAGCATTGTATGCATTTACTGCTATAGAAAATAAATAACAATATTTAAAATATCATCATTCGTAGCCAGAGTTGAATTCCAGAAATTAAAGCTGCAATATGTAGAATCTTGAGACGCTCTACACTCCCCCCTCCCCTCCTGAACAAAACTTACTGGTCTTCTTGCGAACGTTTGTGCAAACGTGTACAACTGTGGAGCTCTTAGCGACTTTTTTTTTTAATAGCGACTATGCCGCACATACGAAGTCAGAGGGACCTCCGCGAAGTTTGTTCCTCCCGAACACGTTTGTGCCTTCATTCTGTTGCTTCTCCACATCGGTCTTCCTTTTGATTTTGCTGTGCCAAAAGCCGCGATGGAGACTTCTGCTGGAACATCTGCCATGGGACTTTCACTACTCTCAGATCGTGAACGCGCATAGACTTTTGACGAGCAGCTCAAGTAGCCAATAGTAATGCTTTAAACAGCTCATGGGATTGCCCTGTTGGTACAACAATCTCTGATTGGCTGAAGTCTAGCGTCACGCTATTTTATCTTTAAAGCTGCTTTTCAGGGCCAGGAGAAGGAGAAAAGATTCACTGTCCACTCAGAACACTTTGTATTAAAATATGCTCAAAGATGATTATGGATTTTTGACCGAATGACACCAACAAAAACGTACATACTGCAGCTTTAATAACTGGCAGGAAGTAAGTTGACTCCGTAGAACTAAAAAGTGGACTTGCAAAGTAGAGCTGATAGACAAATAGCAGCCTGATTACATTAATAAATGACCATAGAAAGCTGAAAATGGGCAGTTATACAGATGTGGGCCAGTAAGGAGCACCAGGTATTTGTAGATGCTTGTTGAAACTCAGTAGACTCTATATGATTTGTTAAGTTGTCTATCTGATCAACACTCTCTTCAGCTAATAGTGTTCCAAGTTACAAAAAAGGAATACTTATAACCAAATTAAGCCTATTCAACAGTCTAATATTCAAGCATGCAATTCACAGCCATGAACAACTCACGTGTTTATTTGTCAGCAAAAAACATACATTTCGTAGAATTGGACTGATAGACTGGTGCTACATATGGTCCAAGTGTAAATATAGAACGAGTTGCTTACAGATGTTAGTAGCTGCCACCATACACCCCAAGCATGTGAATAGATCATTGAGAGTTCACCGTTTCTACATACAGTATATACTATGTTGGTGATATAACTGACATTTTACCTACAAAATAGTGACAACCTTTTCAGCTTTTCTTTACAGAACATGCAAAACTTAAACGCAAATACACCAGGATTCTTTAGAAAAAAAGGTTTTTGTGCATATGTTAAAGGTCTCGACCACATGTTGGAAAGCTAGCATGGTTTTAGCCAGTAAGACTTCCTCTAAGCTCCACCCTCTCCTCCCCTGACCATATGCGCCTATCAGAGCTCTGTCCAAAACCACGCCCACACAAGCTTAAACACACATCTGCTATAAAATACAAAAAATTCTGTCCAACAGAAAGAAGCTGTGTCACTTTTCAGGCCCTTCAGATCCCTCATTTGTGTTTGATATTACCAGGAACAGTGTCACGTGTCGAGTGTACACACAGAAGAAGGCAGGGAAAGAGGGGTTGAGACTTGAAGGCATCTGATTGGTTCTTTGTATTTGGGCCGAACGGCAGGGATTGGTCAGAGTTTTAACATGATTGCAGCTGCTACAACGATGTGATTCTTTTCGGGGTTGTTTTTCTAAATATATACGTAATTCTACTATCAGGATGGAAGGACCATTTTATCCAGTATAACAAAATGTGTTTCTGAACAGGATTGTGGACTTCACCTGTAGGGAAGATGTTTTGCCTTTTGAGATGTGAGCTGAAAGCTTTGAAATTCACTAGATGTAGTGGTGCACTGATTTAGACTGATTTGGTAGGATGCGATATGTACCCCACATTATTAAACAAATAATAAAACAATGCACGAAGACCTTCAGTTTTTTGTGTATGCTCGAAACCTTTCAGGAGGAGACACCATGAAGACATTAAGCTCAATGTCACAATTTTCATGTGTGATGATAAATGGGGTGGAATAGTAACACTGAGTTCACAATACCATAGACAATAATGTACTTGCCCATAACAATACAATATGATATTTTTTAAAAAGAAAAAAGGCAAAAAAAAATTCTAATTGGAAAAATAACCCTACTTTTACTTGATTTTACATACTTTGTGTGGGCATGACCTTTTCAACTCAATAGGAATAGAACATATAAAAACAAACCAGAACAATCTGGTGTGTAGTAGATCGTGTGGATTTTTTTTTTTTTTTTTTTTTCTGACCGAAATATATACTGTCTCACCTTTAAAGCTGCAGTATGTAAGTTTTTTTTTTTTGCTTCATTTGGTCAAATTCCATAAACACCTTTGAGCATACTGTAATTGAACGTGTTCTGAGTGGACAGAGATATTTTAAGTAGCAACAGTCTAAAGTTCCAATCATTCTCGGTGTGGAACAGACTATTCCCTGTGACTACGCATGCCGTATTGGTTTCAGAGGGAGAGTGAGAACAGATGGGTTACATTGCATGTAAACCTAAGATAACCACATCCAACGTGGACAGAACAGACAACATTTATTTTGCAGTCTGTGCGAGTTGTGGTTGTCAATCAGCTCTGACCGCCTGTGTGAGCTGGGTGGAGGGGGAGGAGCTCACGGCAGCAGCCGCTGTTCAGGGCAGTAACTAAAAAACATACATGTTCAGACAAGCTTATGGGTAGGAATGTGCGATATTTTATTGTTTATAATTTATCGTCAAAAACATTGTCACCTGTAAGAATATGTCATCCCACGATATAAACGATAAATTCCCATGTCTGAAATTACAGAGGCCATTTGTCCCTCTGTCAGATCCACCCAAAGTTCCACACACACGGGGACAGAGATGAACCTGTAGCAGGGATTATGAACTGGAAACTCAACTAAAGCTATCTATGCTAAGCTAACCCACCGACACACTAACTGGGCTAAGAGCTAATGCTAACCACTCCATATAAGGAAAAGACCAAGTAAAAAGATTAAAAGAACACGTCTTACTGTCAGAAAACCACAGAGAGCCACTGATTTGTTTATGGTCAGATTTAACACTTGTATGGAAGGATAAAAGCTAAACATGTCACACGTTGTGTGAAATAATGTTAACATAAATTCTAATGTCATTATTCATCTGTCCCAACTTCTGAAAGACATTTTTTTTTATTATTTTTCACGTGTTCACAGACAAAGTTGGTCCCATTAGACTAATGTAACTATTGTGATTATTACACCTAAATATACTGAATGATTAAATCATCAGCTTGATCATGTTTAATTATAGGAAATCAGAGAGTTATTTATCAATCATAACTTTATGTAACTCATTATCAAATATAAAATTAACAAGATTCATCAACAGTAAAAACACTATTGGAGTTATTTGTGCTTTTTTTTTAAGAAAATAATTTCAAGTGAGGAAAGAAATAATTTGCATACAATATATTCCATAAAAGCAGCTATTGTAGCCTCTTTTTAATATGTCTGGTGTTGATGTATTCAGATTTATTTGTGTTTGTAAGGATCCTGTTTACACTAAGTTGTGAATTTTTTTATTTATCGTGATTTTTATTGTTATCGTGATAATACCAGAAATTATCAGGATATTTTTTTTGTCAATTATGCCCATCCCCACTTGATGTAAATAAGCAATTTTATCTCACTGTTTACAACATTTTATTTGCATCATTTGATGGAAAGCACTTTGTGACCTGTGTCTGTAAAAAGCGCTCTATGAATAAAGTTTGCTTACTTACAGAGTGATACGTGCATTCATGTCAGTCTCTAAAACATCAGAAAACCCTCCAACAACACAAGATAACGTCCATACATTTTTCACTTGTCCATATTGAGAAAAAAGTTGCTAAGAGCTCCACAGTGCGTGTTCATAAGTCTACCGGTAAGGGATGGTAGGTTTCAAAACAGGGAGGGGAGGCAGAGCGTGGTTGATTCTATACAAGTCTTACAATTTGACAGCCTCATAATGAATAAATAGATAAATAAATAAATTGCCTTCTAAATAATTTTTCACTAATAAAAGTGTCTTCTGACTGTCAACAAACCAAATGATCTAAAAATCCAAAGCTTGTGCTATTTTCGTCATGTACTCAGATGGTGAAACACTGATGACTATTAAAAGTTGCGTGATGTCAACAAATGATGCAGATTGAAGAACTCCGGAGGAACCTCTAATTATGATCTCCGAGCAACTTCAGAAGTCAGATACAGACATAATTGCTCGACTGTTCTCCTCAGTAGAATCCACTTCATCTTAACAAAGTAACGTTTGTCTGACATCAACACCCCAAAGACGTTTGTGAAGTGTTTTGTTGTCGTTCTCCTTTTGTTGTTCTGAGTTGTATCCTGTTAATTACTCGAGTGTGACCTGCTGAGCTGGGACGGAGCCAACACGAAGAAGACTAATGAGCTGACGCCCCAGAGGCTCTGCCCCACACATTAGAATTCCCATACATACCTGGCCCATCTCCATCCTCCTCTGTTTCTGTCCTGCAGACCAATGATGCACTCATTACGCTCCAGTCTCTGGTCTGTAAGCTGGAAAATCATCTGGCACTTTGTACTGTGCAGCCTGTCAGCGTGTGAGCGCAGTCTGACTGCTAACTATGTACTATAATTTTATGTATCACAACCCGCAGGCAGCGATATTTAGCTGTTAAGAATTGTAAATGCAGTGAAATCGCTGTGAGTCGCTCTTATCAAAAACATGCAGATGCAGAAGAGGACAAGCACAGTGGTTAAATCAGCCTGGCTTTGATCGGAGTTTTGTCCTGGCATGGGATCAGATTGAAATGCCTTTATTTTCCTCTGTAATGTTGAGCGTCTGCCACGCATTAATAAATCCACAGGCTGGTTTATTTATTCATATTTCTTTGCAGTTTGACAGACTACACAACAATGTGAGCCCCAGGGAAGATGGGATGATAGCAGAGTTTAATGTGACTACTTCTTTGTCACAACAAGATCTGATGCCACTCACAACAGAGTCAGCCAAGTCCCAGCTTGAATGAATGAAAATGTGTCTTGAGTGTGTTTGGTCACAAGGGATTCCCGATGTTTGTGTTTCGTCTTTTCTGTCCGTCTGACTTCCAGCACATGAGTGGATTCTTGAAGCCTTCTCTATTTTGTTTTATCTACAGCTACCGCCACGTCTTCACTTCATCACAGAGAAGATCTGAGAACATAGAGGAGTACATTCAGATCAAATCTTGTCAGAAAACATGAGGATGCATAGAAGTCTGGGTCTGGCTGCTGTGGTGGTCACATGTGTGTGTGCTATTCATCTGGCCACAGCCTTTGAAATCCCACTGGAAGGTGAGTGTTGGCTCTTTATTGATAATCAATAAATGATTGGAACATCTTTCACAAAAAAATGTTGTTAGATAATTGCATGTGTTTTATGTTAAAGATGCAGTATGTAAGTTTTTTTGGTGTCATTGTGTCAAAAATCCATAATCACCTTTGAGCATATTATAATTCAAAGTGTTCTAAGAGAACACTAGACTTTGGTTCTACATGGTATTTTTCTAAATTCTAACAGTTTCACTGTATATGACGGTATTTTATTTTAAAAAAAAATGTATGGATAATCAAGTGTTCACAGCATTTTCTACTGGTTGAAAATCAAAAAAGTTTATTTTGCCGAGTAAAAACACAAGCAGCAATAATAATAATAATAATAATAATAATAATAATAATAATAATAATAATAATTATTATTATTATTATTATTATTATTATAAATATAAGGATGAGGGATAAACAAAGGATAGAGGATAAAGAAAAATAAAGATGAAATTAAGAGAGGAATTACTGCAGTTGATTGGCTTAGGATGGTCTATTTTACTGTCATGATGAGTGAATATTGTTGAATAATACCACACTAGTAGTAATACAAGTTTGCAACAGCAGCCCAATGGCTTTTTGCCATGCTAGCTTAGCTTTAGCATTAGCTTGATTTCTCGCTTTAAATGCCACATACTCAGTGGTGTGGTGGTTTTTTATGTGAAATAAAGTAGCGTACGTTTTGTTTGCAGCACCACCAGGACTTATTTCCGCATTATAGGAATGACAAAATGCGATCCTTTGCTCTCTTTTTTTGTGTATCACTGCCGAACTGCCGACATGCTAAGCTAACCGTGCCTCTGTGTCTGTGAGTGTTGTTCTCCTGTAGCAGAGGCATGCGCACGCAGGCACATGCTCATATGGAGCTTCAGAGCTTTCAATAGTGTCTTTCTTATCCATTTACACCATAACTAACACCAGAGTGCTACTGTTTACCTTCCTATTTAGAAGTGCACCGTTGAAAAGGGTCCGGTGTGAAACGCGGTGCAGCGTAGCATTCCGAAAGTTGTGTAATCAAATACATCGGTCCGGCAATGTATTAAAAATTCATATCATAATGAAAATATATACTGGTATTCAGTATGAACCGGGTATACCGCCCAGCCCCATATATGAGCTTTAGAAATCCAGGGGTGTGACACTTCTTTTGAACCAATCAGAGATCTTTTTACCAACAGAGTGGTCCATGAAGTGTTTTGGGGCTTTACTATTGGCTGCCTGACTAAAGTCGATGTGCGATCACGTCCTCTGTAGTAAAGGAGTAATGGCGGACCTTCCAGCAGGAGAAGTCCCTATTGCGGCATTGGGCAAGCAGAACAATGAAGAGTGACGTGGAGAAGCATCAGCCTAAAGTCCCAAACTTACACTACGTTCACACTGCAGGTCTTAATGCACACTTCAGATTTCTTTTTTTAATTCGATTTTTTTTTTTTTTGCGTGATCATTCATATCACATATTAAATGCGTCTTCAATCAGTTTGGAGTATGAACAGAATGCAACCCTGAAGTGACTCACATGCACAGAAGAGGTCCTAAGGTGACCCATAACCCCACAGGCACGTACAGTGTTTACGGAAGTAAATATGGAGATATCCAGGGGAGGACTGTGTGTTGCGCTGATAAATTTTTTTTCCAACAGAAGTCAGCACATTGTCCACTCTCTACTGGATCCTCTACCATGGCTGTTGTTTTTCCACGTGGCTTCTCCTGGGACTCAGAATTATGACGTTTTCACATTGTGATGACGTAGGAGTCAAATAGAAAGCGCCTCGGCCGTCCAGACTGCAGTCGCATTGAAAAAAATCGGACATGTATTGGATTTAGGACTACATATGACACTTTTTTGATTTCTTAATCAGAACATTTAAGCTACTGTGAAGGTGCTGTTACATTTTGCTTTAAACCTGGCTTAAAGCTTGAAATTGTTGAATGACAGAGCCTCATTTACTTTTTATTTTGCGATTTTTCTATTCATCTTGAGCACAATCACAGCAATAAAGTTGCACTTTTGACAATATATCTGATGTCTGCAGTCATTTTTAAGTACATTGAAAAAAAAAAACCTAAAATCGAATCGAAACTCGAATTTTTCATTAAGAAATCGAGGATTTTTTTTTTTAGGAAAAATCGCCCAGCCCTAGTATGCTGGGATAATATTTTCTCTTTTGCATTTCAACACAGATTAGTGGTGCTCATTTTTAAATGTTCATTCATTGTTACAAAGCACAATTAAAGCTACTTTAAGACAATCATTCAGCAATCAAAGGAAGATAAATGTGTAATTGTGTTTTTGTTTGTTGTTGCTCATCTGAAGGTAATTATCTGTCAAGATGAATAATCTAAATGGTGGTAAATTATTTAGAGTGCTTGAACTTGTCAACATTTTCGTGAACTGAATATATTTACTTCTATTATCTGGTGTTTTGTCTTTTTTGTTGTTGTTGTTGTTCTTACCTCGGAAACTGATATAATCCCTTCTAAATTTTACCCATTTATCTTCACGGGCCTGATAACTGGTTTAAGTGAATGCATTTGATCCCTGTTGAACTCTGTTACATTAGATGTTGAAAAATGATAATAGGACAGGTATTATCCTAAACTGCTGACTGCTTTACTTTGATTCTCCCGCTTTGCTGCTGTGGATCGTAGCTTTAGATCTCATGAACAGTAAGTTGGCTCCGCCTCCTGTAGCTTGTATATATTTTCTTGTCTTTCTTGCACGGTGCTTCACTGACAGCCATATTTGTTGAATCAAAACCTCCAGTGTCGACAGTCATAACCATCATGATAATACTCGTCTAGCTTCTAGTACTTGTAGCAGTAGATTTCCCATTGTCTCTCATCTTTCTCCCATCGTTGTACTTTTCACCCTCATTATATCACAACCATCCACCTAATATATAAGTCGAATAAATAATTGTAAATATATTTGACTTGTCTGAGAACAGAGCTCAATAGTTTTAATCTCATTTGATCATCTTCATAGATATTCTACATGTTTTGCAGTTAATCTATAATTGCACATTCCCGTGTTCAAGGTTTAACAGGAACACTTTTTGTTGTTTACACATAAAACCATATACTGTACATCAGATCAGTGGTTCCCAACCAAAAGCTTGAGACCATCCCTGATTTCTCCTTATTTAGCTATTCTTTATAGTGTCACCTTGTGGCTTAAAGGTGCAGTCTGCAACTCTTAGATCCCCTCTCTCCTCCTCCCTCCTCGCTGCTCTCTTGCCCTGCCTCCAAACTTTTCAAAGTCCCTCCCTCAGAGGAGCTAATAAGCTAATGTTAGCCAGACAGCAACATCACAGTAATATAACATGCTCTGTTAAAAACATATTAAAAGCATATTACTACAGCGCTTCCCTCTCTCGATGTCCACACACCTCAGCAGAAGCAGCAACAACACAGTGTCACACACAGCAGCTCACATGGAGGCTGCTGCGCACACATTAACAACACATGCACTACAGAGTTCTAGTGTAACAATTACAAATCAAACATAATGTAAATAAAGCAGCAGTAATTAAATTGCAAGCAGAAAAGTCGCTAATTCCGTCTTCTACTCCTCCAGAACATACGCTGTAAAAAAGACGGCACTACAGCCTTTGGAAAGGGGCGGGTCCTGTGAGCAACAGCTGTCAGACAGTCCATCAAACACAATCCTGGCTCTGAAGAGTTGCAGACTGCACCTTTAATATTCATTTTTTTTTTAATTCAGTGATTTCAGAACACCTTGCAACAGATGAACTACTAAAGTTTGTCTTGTTAAAAAAGGCAAGACAAAAAAGACCATTACAGTTTGGTCCCAGGGGTAAATAAATAACCTACACAATATGTGGCAGATGGACATTTGCTTAGATATTGTTGCTGCTGAACTGTATTACTGTTGCAATACAGATAAACAAAACAATGTTAAAACCAGTTTGAGTTCAAATGAAAAGACTGGCTACTTACTGGATATGCAGGTAAAAGCTCAAGTTGGTTCCTTTTGTGATGAACACTGTTTTTTAGGAGATTCCCAACCTTTTTTTTCAGACTTGGACTGATTGCATGCAGAGAAAATGCTCAGCGTGTTTGTGGAAATAAAATGATTCTCTGCAAGAACAATCATAAATAACGTTGTATTGTATTACCTGCAAATTATTATACATTTGCATTTAATTGGTTTGCTGTTAAACATTGTGCTTTATTTATTGTCGTAGTTGACTAATAACTTCAACATTTCTGTAATGAAATTAAATGAACATTGTGTATGAACAGACATGTGCAACTGGCAGCCGTGGGGGCCAAATGTGGCCCTCAGTTAACAAATCCCCAAAGTGGCACAAAAAGCACACATAAAGCATCGACTGCAAATACATAATTGCAAAATACAAAAACACAATAGAAATGCACAAAAATGACTCCAAAATCACACTTAGCGACAACAAAAACACACAAAGTGACTCGTAAAATACAAAAACAAGAAAAATCTACTTAATGACTGAAAAATATGCAAAACACCATCAATACACAAAAGGTCAGAATACACAAAATACACAGAATGACTTACAAAAACAGCAGATAAATACACAAAAAGGACAACAAAAACACTCAAAACTACAGCAACAGCATTTCCTGTATAAATGCTCAGATCAGACAGTCACAGTTGTGTGGCCCCTGCTGTTAGACAGGTGGCCCTTCTCTTTGTTAGAATTACAAGTGTTGAGTAAAAACATGTGGCTTTATTTGGAGAGAAATCCACCAAAGTGATTCAGACACAAAGCAGGTCCCAGGTCACATGATTTACAGCATGAACAGCAGACGTGGTGAGAGTGGGGAATTTAAAGGGGCAGCTGAGGGAGACTTGGATCACAGTTGAGAGGTCTCAATGCTATGTGGCTTTATATGACGAAATGCCCCGGTAAAAAGGTTGACAACCCCACATTCTTACCTGGCACTTTAGGGATTGTATAGGATGCTTACTTTAGAGACGATAAAACTGAGGAGTAAAGGGAAAAATCTATCCCTGAGGGCTCCAAAAGCTTTAGGCAATTTCTTTTGTGCCCTTTAAATCTTTTATTGGGCCATTTTTGACTTCAAACCTTATCACTAAGGCTAAACGTATTTGAAATATTATCCAAGTATTGTCCCTAGTGCTTATCCATAAAGTCATGAGGGATGGTCAAAGGGCGCACATTTTGGGAACCACAGCTCTCTCATACACCATGTGCATTAAGACCAGTATACTTTAATATCACAACCTGTGTTCAACTTGTTCTTTCTTCTTGTTTTTGTTGCCTTAGTTGAGCAACTGCCCACCATCACAGCTCAGTCACCCAGCTCCCTCATCGCCTTCCCTTTCGATGAGAGCTTCCCTATTACATGTGAAGCCAAAGGGAATCCCCAGCCTGCGTGAGTACAAAGGCTAAAGTTTTACAATCCAGTTGGTTTGGAGCTTTGTTAAAAAAAAAAAGAAAAAAAAAAAAAAGTGCATTCACCATTTGTGGCTGAAAGACTCAACATTTCCATACTGACTTTCTTTGTGTAGGTTCCGATGGACAAAGAATGGCGTGGAATTTGACCCCTTTCTCGACCCTCGCCTGATGAAAGAGGAGAATTCTGGGACCTTTGTGATTCCCAATAAAGGGAACCTTACAGAATACGAGGGAAGCTACCGCTGCTATGCCTCAAACAAACTGGGGACTGCAATATCGAAGGAGATAGAGTTCATTGTGCCCAGTAAGTAATCTTCATCAGTATGTGTGCAAAGTGCTCTGCTACAGTGCTTGCAAAAAACGGTGTTCAATGAGACTCCCACTCTCTCTATTATGGGATTTTTAATGCATGAAAGGCCTTCCACCAAGAGCTCAGTAGCACTGATAAGGCTCAGATAGTGGCAGTGATGCCCGTTTAGTCTCTGTGACGAGAAGGTACAAACATCATCTGTCAGACTGGAAATCTTATTTCCCGTTAGTTTGCTGCCATCTGCTGGAGCAGAAGTTAAGTGCAAGCTTTATTAGAGATGAATGTAAGATGAGCCACAATTAGTCATTTGCTCCAATTCACAGGGTAAATTAAAGCTGCTGGTGCCAGTTTTCCATCCAATAGCCAGTGTCCCCTCAAAAAACCAAAATCACATTTCTGGGGTGGTCATCGATTGAAAGTTTATCTAAATCAATGGCAGATGTTGATATTGTGGCTTCAACAGAAACAAAAAAAATATTTAATTGTCTCGCGGGCGGACGTCATATTACGAGGAACAAACCAGAACAAAGATGACGTCTAGTAAATCACTGGCTTAGAAACGCATGAAATCGTGGTAAGAATGACTTAAAACGCTTCTTAAAGAAACTTTTACACTTCATCGTGTCTTTGCATTTGTCTAGAGGATTCCGAATCCCACAATGTGATGCGCAAAACTTTTCCGTAGTTCAAGTCAAATGACTATGTAGCAAAATTCCAATGTTTGTGAGTAAATTATCTTGTTTTTCAGAAGAAATAGCTTTCATTTATTGATTTATGAGGCCTAAATTATGTCTTCTGTTACACTATTTGTGTTTAAAAACAGTATTAATCTCCAACAGCTTTAACTCAAATCGATCACGTCTTTTTTTTTTTTTCTGAACAACAATAAAATGTATGTATTTTGCAGTGACGTGCCGTGACCACTAGGGCTGGGTAGGCACGTTGCAAATCGAGACCACCAATGACAATTTCATTTTTTTCTGCTGTCAAGTGTTAATTCAATTCAAATCAATTTTATTTGTATAAAGCAATTTCCAACAAAGTCATCTCAATGCGCTTATCAAAATATAAAATTCATAATAAGAAAGAAAAAACCCAATAAGATCCACATGAACAAGTGTTTAGCCATCTAACAAAATCAACATCATAAACACCATTAAAGAAACATAAACAATTATTTAATATAGCCTCCATACTCTCCAACAAGATATATCTCATTACACGACAGCACATCTGTTGTTTGTGTTGGAAACACAGAAACACAGAGAAAATGACAACTTAGAACATCCTCAGTGAGTAGCATCCACAAAGTCAATCCTTCCTTTTGTACCATTCACTGTGAAAAGTATGAAACATGTTCTGACCTTACCTTTGCTGAAGGTCTGGTAGCTCAGGTGTTGGTCTCTATCTTTCAAAAGCTGTCGTTTTTCCTCAAAACAAAGTTTCTCTATCATCTCTAGCGCTGTCACCCGCCCACTAGTTAAAGAACGTAGCAGCAGCAGTCACGTGTCATCTATTCACTAATGTGATGTGAACTTACGTATAGCATTTAGCATAGCGCAGTTACGTGCAAAGGCAGCTCTCTACGCTGCCTTTACGCGTAAATTGATGTCACATTGGGGACCTGACTGCGCATGCGCAAACACGTAAACTCACGCAATGAGAACGGAGGCAGAAGAGCGACGTGCCTTTGGGAGGGGGCGTGGCCTCCCTCTGCCTTACAGCGGAGCGAAAAAAAAAAAAAAAGACTGCAGCTGTTCCAGGAAATTGCGCTGTTTAGTAATTTGGGCTATGAAATGCACAAAATGCGGACACTTTCAAACTTATAGGTACTGTAGGCTATTGGAAATGGAAAAATAAATAATTTATAATTTAAAAAAAAAAAAAAAAATTATAATTAAATAATCAAAATATCAATTCACCCTTGGGTAGGCACTGCCTACCTTGCCTACCCTGACGGCACGTCACTGGTATTTTGGGTAGAAATTATTTTTCCAAGTTGTCTTGGGTACAGCCTGGTTCAAATGATGGCAGTTTATTTTTAATTTGGGTTGTCCCGATACAACTTTTTCCATTTCCGATACAATGCCGATATTGCATCCTCAAGTATCGATCAATTCCGATTCGATCTCGGTCCAATACAATATCAGTATGAATCGTACATAATTGTATTAGATACTTATTCTAATGTTTGAAAAAGTTGGATCAAGTTATATTATTCAGAGAACAATAGTCAGTAACAGTAGGTATGAGAAAAACTAACCCATTTCTTATTAACCAATGGGTTACATACGTACATAGGAAAAATAACCTAATTAAATCAAGTTTAAAAAAATACATCTTAAATTGGAGATGTTTGAAGCAAACCGATATAATCCGATATTCTTTTAGTTTTTTTTGCTGATATCGAACCGATATCTCATATCAATATCAAACCGAGACACCCTTACCATTCACTCTATCTTTTGTTTCTTTTTAAGGTGAGCCAAAGTTCCCAAAGGAGACTCTTGATCCTGTTGTGGTGGAGGAAGGTCAGCCTTTTATTTTGAAGTGTGACCCTCCAAAAGGCATACCACCCCTGCAGATTTACTGGATGACTATTAGTAAGTATTGTGTGTGTAGTTACAGTATTATTACTAACATGTGTTTGGACATACACTATTCAGGCTGGCTTTATCGGATGACTCTGCTTGTTTGAAGGAGACAAGAATTTAGCCATATTTTTTTTTTCTTAAATCTTGGCTTTTAAGTCCTTTATGTTTGTAAAGTAAACACTTTGCTCTCACATTGTACTAAGAAAGGATGTTTGTAAGTCATGTATCTGTCACGTTGTGGTAAAAAGTTGCATTACAAGGCTGGGAAGACTAGCAGGAGAGATGTTTATCTGGTCGTTTTATTAGAAGTGGATATTGTAGCTACTGCAATGCAATTAAACATTCATCAGCAGAATAAGTAAATATTACTCAGTCCCAGTAGGTAGCACAATAATAGTAAGAAATACGT